>NC_003074.8:9483721-9795461 GCF_000001735.4 Arabidopsis thaliana | reverse complement strand
GAGGAGAACAGAGAACTCACTGCAGAAGTCTGGAAGGAGACGATGGAAACGAACTCATCGGAAGAAAGTTTCTTGCCGAAGGGAAGAGAAGCAGAGGAGCTTCGCAATCCTGAGAATTCAGTGAAACCCTGAAAACAAAACACAACATTTAGTTAACTTGTGTAAGAGAGACCTGAAGAAGAGAAGAAGAAGAAGGAGGAAGGTACCTTGGGGACAGAGAAAGTAACCGAAGCCATGGTGACCAGAAAGAATCCAAGTTAAGGTTTGTAGCAGACAGGAGAGCAAAAAGGATTGGTGAAGCAGAGACTAGTAATATAGGATAAAGAATTGATGACTTGGAGGCAAATAAGATTAGATTCTGGATAGCTTTCTTACTTGTTTCTATGGTTGTGGTTTTACCACTCTCTTGTCTCTTCATGTTTCTATGATCACATATTCACAAAGTCCCTCCTTCACCTATTTTTTAGATTTTTGGGCCTTTCATTTGGGCTTCTTCATTTGTGTGTGTGGTCACGGTTATAAAAGGAGGATAAGGCTGCTCTCCATTTGTCTGACTTTCAAAGCTAAGACTTTTTAGAGCAGAGGTTCTTAGGACTGGCTGAGAGAATATTGGCCAAAGGATTTAGTAAAGCTGATTTTGGTAAACCACAGACCTTGTATGCCTTTTAAGTTGGACAGAGAGTCTATATGCCTGTATTGAAGTAATGAAGAATACATCATCTGTACGATGTTACAAATGCCTAATTTCACAAATCTACATACCCATAAAGTGATATGGACAATGGAGACAAAACTTATAACAACTACCATAGAAAGCTACACATTCCATACGATGGTGAGGCAGACAAAATCCTGCAACTCCATCAGCTCGAGGGCAGAGAAACATAAATGCTGGTGTTAGTCATAATCTACTTCAAGTTCCCCGTTATGTCACATGCTCTCTGTTCAAAACTAACTTCCATACGTCTAATCAAATCCAATGCTAAAGCTAGTTATTCACAATTTTGAAGGTACATAGTTCCTACACAGACCATACTATGAAAGGAAACTCAATGAGGCTTAGAGTCAGAGATCAAAAGATCATTAATCAACAATAGCAACGAGTTTTTACATCCAAGTATCCAACAGAAATCTGTAAAACATAATCAGACCCGGAGAATCTGCAGCTTGTTAGAGAAGGCAATGGCAACCCAATCAGGCTGAGAAGATGACCACTGAAGCTGCTCAACCTCAGCGCCGGCTGTGTAAGCTAGAATCGGATCCAGACCACCTTCAACATGCTGTCCCATGGAAGATATATCCCAAATCAACGCCTGAGAATCATCTCCAGCGGAGCAGATATGGGAAGAGCTATGAGGAGCCCAAGCTATAGCATTGACACTAGCCTGATGTCGCTGAAGCTCCACGACAGGAAGAGCCGGAAACCGAATATCCAACACAACAATTTTAGCACTGCCCATGATAACAGTAGCCATATACCTCGGATCCTGCTTGTTCCAACTAAGTCGCACCAAAGGAGTACTAGGCTCACCACTCTCGTAGATAATCGTCGAATGCTCCTTATCACGGAGATCAAACACTCTAACGGAACCATCCTCTGAGACAGAGGCAAAGACACCAACACCACCCCAAGCAATGTCATAAACCTCTTTATCATGAGCAATAAGCTGGGTATCAACAACTTCACGCTCTATATCCCAAATAGTACAAGTGGTATCAATACTAGAAGTACCAATTCGTCTAGGCTCAGCTTCATTCCAATCAAATGAAGTGATTGGACCACTAAACTCACTATTCTTATCACTACTAAGACAAGACTTAAGCTCAACACGAGATTCATCATCAGAGATTCGCCATAAACGAAGGAAATCACTAGAAGTAGCTAAAAGATCGGGTCTTTGACATTCTTTATCGGGTATGAAACTGGTTTTCGTTGGTGGGTAAGGATGTTCGAAGCAGAGATTTGGATCTGAACGAATCTCACCATTTGATTCATCAAGCTGAACAATTTCGACGCGATTCGGATATTGCTCGATGAGGCTTGTGATTGCGAGCCGATACTTCTTGTCTCGACGAATGCTCCAGTTCATTGCGTAGATCTGCCATGGTGCTTCGTATGTGTAAATCTCTGATCTTTTTGATTGCTCTTCAGAACCATTTTGGATTTGATCGCTGCTCGTAACCATCTTTGCTTCAATGTAGCATAAACCCTAGATTCCTCTGCTTCGTCTTCTTCTTCTAATGGATATTTACTATTTCTTCTTTTTAGCTAACAAAAACGACGACGTTTAATACACGTAGAATCGATCCGGTTTGGTTCGAAATTTCTGTATTTCGTTTGGTTTAGTGGTTCCTAGTCGAATCAATCTGGTTATGCTTCCTCTTGCTACACAATAAACCGAATCCGAACCAAATCAGCCAAACTTCGGTTTAGTTCGGTTTATATGCAGCTTCATCATCATCCACACACGATCAATCGAGGAAAGAGTGAATGTGAGAATTTGGTGATTTATCGTTAATCCATGGCGGCTCCGTCGCCGTCTTCACCACCAAACCTCCTCTCTCCTCCACCATTCCGATCTCCCGAAGCTTCTTACTTTCTCCGAACTTGTTCAAATTTCTCTCAATTGAAACAAATTCACACCAAAATCATCAAACACAATCTCACCAACGATCAGTTACTAGTTCGTCAGCTCATAAGTGTTTCTTCTTCCTTCGGAGAAACCCAATACGCTTCTCTCGTCTTTAATCAACTTCAATCTCCTTCTACTTTTACCTGGAACCTTATGATAAGATCTCTCTCTGTTAATCACAAACCTCGTGAAGCTCTTCTTCTCTTTATCCTTATGATGATCTCTCATCAATCCCAGTTTGATAAATTCACTTTCCCTTTTGTTATCAAAGCTTGTCTCGCTTCTTCGTCGATTCGTTTAGGTACCCAAGTTCATGGTTTAGCTATTAAAGCTGGGTTTTTTAATGATGTCTTCTTCCAAAACACTCTCATGGATCTTTACTTTAAGTGTGGGAAACCAGATAGTGGACGTAAGGTGTTTGATAAAATGCCTGGGAGAAGTATTGTTTCATGGACTACTATGCTTTATGGTCTTGTCTCCAATTCTCAGTTAGATTCTGCAGAGATTGTATTCAATCAAATGCCAATGAGAAACGTTGTTTCATGGACTGCAATGATTACGGCTTACGTTAAGAACCGTAGACCCGACGAGGCGTTTCAGCTCTTTAGGAGAATGCAGGTTGATGATGTCAAGCCTAATGAGTTTACGATTGTTAATTTGTTGCAAGCTTCTACTCAGTTAGGAAGCTTGTCTATGGGAAGATGGGTTCATGACTATGCTCATAAAAACGGTTTTGTGCTTGATTGTTTCCTTGGAACCGCTTTGATCGATATGTATAGCAAATGTGGAAGCTTGCAGGACGCAAGGAAAGTATTTGACGTGATGCAGGGTAAGAGTTTAGCGACTTGGAACTCGATGATCACTAGCTTAGGGGTACATGGATGTGGTGAAGAGGCTTTGTCTCTGTTTGAAGAGATGGAAGAAGAAGCAAGCGTAGAACCAGACGCTATCACTTTCGTTGGTGTCTTATCCGCTTGTGCGAATACTGGAAATGTAAAGGATGGTTTGAGGTACTTTACTCGGATGATCCAAGTTTACGGTATCTCACCTATTCGAGAACATAATGCTTGTATGATCCAATTGTTGGAGCAAGCCCTTGAGGTGGAGAAAGCTTCAAACTTGGTTGAATCCATGGATTCTGATCCAGACTTCAATTCTTCATTTGGTAATGAATACACGGATGGAATGAATGAAACGAACGAAACTCCGAGCCAACATCAAATTATGTTCACCAAGTGGGATACAGGCCGATTTTGAAGGTTCAGTGTCTCTTGACATATATATTTTCGTCTATTAAACAGATTCATTGATCATCTTTGTAACTATACAAGAAAAGCTCCTTCAAAAGTAGTGTAATGTCATGTACTTGTAAAAGGAATGGGAGCTTAAGCAGGGAAAATAGTAAATTCGATTTGTAATAGTGTCATGTATTTTGTAAACAGATTCATTTATCTTTTTACATTATGATTCTCAAAATATCGGCCAAGAGACTCAAGACTGTATAATTGTCACCCTTTAGTTATGGATTTGTGATAATAATAAACTCGATTCGAACTTGTTTACATTTGTGTTTTATGAAACACTTTTTTAGTATAGCTAATGGCCTCTTGATTATGAGTCTGATATAGTTAAAGTTAAAGAAGATCACTATCTTATAAGTAGAAGCAATCGGAAACGAAAATGCAGAGGAGAATTTATTGTTGAAACTGAGAGATATTACATAAAATCAGAAATATGGGTTTGGCTAAGTTTGGTTTGAGCAACAGCAATCTCAGCTTGAGTTTTGGCTAATTCATTCTGAGTTTTCTGAATCTGAGTTTTAAGTAAATGAATAATGCCAACACAACCATAAACAGGATCATCTACTCTGCATTTTGCTTCAAAGCACAAAGATTCCACTGCTTCAGCTCTTGTCTGATCAGGAAGTTGCTGTCAAAAAGATCACCAAAATCCAACCATGAATACACTTACTTATATATATGCATAAAGTGTGATCTTAAATAGGATATTAGAAGAAGATACACAAAGATGTGTATAGATATATATACCTGAAGCATTTTGGAAACGTTTCCAGCACCATAGATTCTGTGGACACATGCAAATTTTTGAGGATCGTTTGGAGGGAAATATGGTGAGAATACGCAATCTTTTGGACATCTTCTTCTCAGATACTTGCAAGCTGCACATCTTTTTGGATTCATCTCAGATTTTCTCAGACACAAATATAAACAAATAACACAAAAGAAGAGATTGTGAAATCTTACACAAAGATTTAGCTATTTGTATTCCTTTTCGTTTCCTTTCTTTTCCAATAATCAAACGGCTAGTTTCCAGTTTCTGAAATTTGAGAACATTTACTTAAGGTAAGACTATTTATGTTGATTCTCACTTAGACTAATTAGACTTTATATTACCGTTAACATTACTGTTAAGGCAATATTAATGTTTAGCTAATTCTCAAATAGGCAATAAGAAATGTCTTCAAAATAGAGTATAATGAAGCTCAAATTTCTCATACATTTTAACATAACTGTTTCAGAAAAACTTAAAAGCGGCAACAGAAGATAATAGAGAGAGACAAAGTATATCAAACAAAAGTTCATAGTCTTTCTTTTTTTCCCCAAACTTCAAATCCTTCTTCAGATCTTAAACCACATTTTCTCTTACTTAATCTGAGTCTTCATAAACTTCACCATCGGATAATTCATCGAATGTCCTCATATCAAGCTGGTACCGCAACAATCCACCAATACCGCCAAAGCCTCTGCAAAATTGTGATCCTTCTTGGGACTTGTTAGTCACAAACTCAAGTGTACAACCAAAACGTTTATATTCGTTAGCAAACCATTCAAGCAGAGGCATCTTCTCCTGAACTTCTAACTCTGCATTAGTCTCTGCATCATGGAAATTGCTTTGGTTGTTCTCTTGATCCTTTCCCAAATGCTTAATCACGATTTCTCCGGTCGTGTTGTTCTTTAACTCATACCTATTAATATCTAGATTCTCCCACACTATAAGAGTCTCAACAGCACCCATTTCCAGAGCCTTTAAAGTATCTTCAACACCGAAAACATATTTCCCAGTGTCTTGACTAATCTCCTCAAAGTACTTCCCAATCAATTTCTTTTCTTGTATGAACTTCACATTAGATAGAATCTCAGCAGACAGCTCAATTGCTTGGTTGAAACCATTCTCTCCTCCGTAAGAAACATCAACCACATTCAATATCTTAGCTTGAAGACGAGGATCAAACAGTTCTGATTGACTTAGCTCGGTCTTAAAATCCGCTGAACCAGCAAGTATAAGACCAGAGACATTAGGCTGACTCGTAGCTGGATTAATGTAAAACTGAGTGGCAAGCTCCGCGGTTTTCCTCACATAGTTATGTCTCTTCTCCATCCTAAGACGAGCAAATCGCAACGCAGATTGTCCTCCTCTTCCGTGCTTTTTCGGAAGATCGACAGTGAACTTATGAAGAACCTCTCTTGTATTCCCACTCAAAGTACCAAACAAAGTTCCATTTCCATCCATAACAATGAAACCAAACTTATCATCAGACTCCAAAAGCTCATTCAAAGGCTCGGTGTGGAACTTATTGTCACACAAATACAACGAAGCATTAATCGGTTTAAAAGGCTCGAAATCAATCGTCACTTTCTTCTCTTTACCATCATCAGTAACAATGGTTCCAGTATAGAGAACAAGACCATTCGGAGGAACTTTGTTGTAAAGCTTCAATCTTTGTTGAGCAGAAGTAATGGCAGATAAAACAGATTGACGATTCACTCGACTCTTGATGTTTGAGGCGGTTCCGTATTCATCAGCAAGCATCTTAGTGACACGAGCTACTTGATCTCTAGGAGGCATTATAAGAGAGATCATACTTGTTCCATTACCTCTTGCGGTTTCAAGTCCTTTGATTAGCTTCTTAATCTTCCAAATCTCAATGTTCTTATCTGATTCTTGGTCTGCCATGTTTTTCCTCCTTCAAGCTTAAAACAGAGCACGCAGCTCAAAATCTAAAACAGCAAGAAAAATCGAAACTTTATAAGAATCAGCTTGAAATTGAGATTTCGATTGATTTAAGTAGACCCAGATTGAAATTGGAAGATTAAAAATGAAAACTTTAACAAGAACGGATTGATTTGATACACAAAGAGATCGAAGTCGCGAAGATTCACGTACCTGCGTGTGTCTCTCTACTCTCTATCAGCGATTTCTCGACCCAGCAGAAATGAGACTCCTTTAGGTTTTTGTTCCCCAATGGGTTTCAACTTTCAACCACTTTTACCGAACACGTGACTCTCACGTGAAGAAGATATGAAGTAATTTTGATTCTGTGTTTTTTAACGCGGGACGGATTATTCACCCCAAATTAGAGTACTAAAATGAATGGGCTGTCATGTATCATTATGGGCTTGGCTTTAACGTTAAAAGCCCATTATAAACGGACAATGTATTTTTTTGAACTGACTTTTATTTTTCTTCCTAAAGAAAAGTAAAGTTCGTGTAAGCCCCTTTGGTGGTACATTGGTTTGGTTGACCAAATGTTCATTAATACACCTAGGGATTTGGAATTCGAATCTCAGATACTGTGATTTATTAGGAGATCTCCAACGATTATACAATTATAGCCGTTCGCCAGGATTCTACGCAAAAAAGATCATTAAAGGTGTTCATCAAAAACATGGAGAAGAAGAAGGAAGTGTCGAGAAAGAAATATCGTCTGTCCGAAGGAACCTAAGCCCATACGTCTGTTTAATAATTCTCATAATTTACAATAAATAATAAGTATAAGATGGAGAAAAAAAGTTCAATTTGATAAATTACTGATTTTATTATTTGGACTTAGTTTGGTCTGTGAAGCTTCTCTGGGTCAAGAGACTCAAACTCGGCTCCCTGTCAAAGGAAAGGAAGATGGTGGCTTAGTTTGGTCTGTGAAGAATGTGGCTAAGTCCAAGTCTCTTAAGGTTGAAGATAGTGTTTTTGGGTCTATTTCAGTTCAGACCAATGGGATCTCTCTCGGTTTGGATAAGGTCCAGAAAGGAGATTCAAGTGTTGGACAGTTTGCTGTAATCATTGATAATGCAACTGAAAATGAGGAGGTTGGCATTTGTTCAGGCACAGTTTGTGCAGTTGAGGATGATTCCTCTGACGTGTTATCTACTGACACTGAAGAAGAGGCTTTCATCAAGGTTTTGTCTAAGCGTCAGAAGAGGAATCTACGAGGCAAGGGCCTCAAAACCAAAGCTTAAGTATGTGTACTAAGCTCTTTTGTTGGAATGTTCGCGGATTTAATATTTCCAGTCACCGCCGCGGTTTTAAGAAATGGTTTCTTTTGAATAAACCACTTTTTGGAGGTCTCATTGAGACACATGTAAAGCAGCCTAAGGAGAAGAAGTTCATCTCTAACCTTTTGCCTGGCTGGTCTTTTGTTGAGAATTATGAATTCTCTGTTTTGGGAAAAATATGGGTTTTGTGGGATCCAAGTGTGAAGGTAGTTGTTATTGGTAGGTCCCTGCAAATGATCACATGTGAGCTTCTTCTTCCTGATTCTCCTTCTTGGTTTGTGGTGTCTATTGTTTACGCTTCAAATGAGGAGGGTACCAGAAAAGAGCTTTGGAATGAGTTGGTTCAGCTTGCCTTATCTCCGGTTGTTGTTGGCAGGTCGTGGATTGTTCTTGGCGACTTTAATCAAATCTTAAATCCGGAAAGTGCTATCAATGCAAATATTGGCAGGAAGATTCGTGCGTTCAGAAGTTGCTTGCTTGATTCTGATTTGTATGACCTCGTCTACAAAGGTAGTTCTTACACTTGGTGGAATAAGTGCAGCTCTAGACCTTTGGCAAAAAAGATAGATAGAATTTTGGTCAATGATCATTGGAACACTCTCTTCCCATCCGCTTACGCGAACTTCGGTGAGCCAGATTTCTCTGACCACAGCTCTTGTGAGGTGGTGTTAGATCCAGCGGTCTTGAAAGCAAAGCGACCTTTTCGGTTCTTCAACTATTTCTTACATAACCCGGATTTCTTGCAGCTGATTCGTGAGAATTGGTACTCTTGCAATGTCTCTGGTTCTGCGATGTACAGGGTCTCCAAAAAGCTTAAGCACCTTAAGCTCCCTATTTGTTGTTTTAGTAGAGAGAACTACTCTGATATTGAGAAAAGGGTCTCTGAGGCCCATGCTATTGTGCTCCACCGTCAAAGGATTACTCTTACCAACCCTTCTGTTGTTCATGCTACACTTGAGTTGGAGGCCACCAGAAAATGGCAAATTCTTGCTAAGGCTGAGGAGAGTTTTTTCTGCCAGAAGTCAAGTATCTCTTGGTTATATGAGGGTGATAATAATACTGCTTACTTTCATAAGATGGCTGACATGCGTAAATCGATTAATACAATAAATTTCTTGATTGATGATTTTGGTGAAAGGATTGAGACCCAGCAGGGCATAAAGGAGGGCATAAAGGAGCATAGCTGTAATTTTTTTGAATCCCTCCTATGTGGTGTAGAGGGCGAGAACTCTTTGGCACAGAGTGATATGAATCTGCTTCTTTCTTTCAGATGTTCTGTGGATCAGATTAATGACTTGGAAAGGAGTTTCTCGGATCTTGATATTCAAGAGGCTTTCTTCTCTTTGCCCAGGAACAAAGCTAGCGGCCCTGACGGCTATTCCTCTGAGTTCTTTAAAGGTGTTTGGTTTGTTGTGGGTCCAGAGGTGACTGAAGCAGTCCAAGAATTTTTTCGTTCAGGTCAGTTATTGAAGCAGTGGAACGCAACAACTTTGGTCCTTATTCCAAAAATCACAAACTCTTCAAAGATGACTGACTTTAGGCCAATCTCTTGCTTAAACACTTTGTATAAAGTGATAGCTAAGCTGCTGACTTCTAGGCTAAAGAAGCTTTTAAATGAGGTGATTTCTCCGTCTCAGTCTGCGTTCCTTCCTGGTCGTTTACTTTCGGAAAACGTCTTGTTAGCTACTGAAATTGTGCATGGTTACAACACTAAAAATATCAGCTCTCGGGGTATGCTTAAAGTGGATCTTCGGAAAGCGTTTGATAGCGTCAGATGGGATTTCATCATCTCAGCCTTCCGTGCTCTCGCAGTCCCTGAAAAGTTTGTTTGCTGGATCAATCAGTGCATTTCAACGCCCTATTTTTCAGTCATGGTTAATGGTTCTAGCAGTGGGTTTTTTAAAAGTAACAAAGGGTTGAGACAAGGTGATCCTTTATCGCCGTACTTATTTGTTCTTGCGATGGAGGTGTTCTCTAGCTTGCTGAAAGCTAGGTTTGATGCGGGTTATATCCACTACCATCCTAAAACCGCTGATCTCTCAATCTCTCACCTAATGTTTGCAGATGATGTTATGGTTTTTTTCGATGGGGGAAGCTCCTCTCTACATGGGATCAGTGAAGCTCTTGATGACTTCGCCTCTTGGTCGGGGCTGCATGTGAACAAAGATAAGACAAATTTGTATCTGGCTGGAACTGATGAGGTTGAGGCTCTTGCCATTTCGCACTACGGCTTCCCAATCAGCACTTTGCCAATTCGTTATCTTGGGCTCCCGCTGATGAGTAGGAAACTTAAAATTTCAGAGTATGAGCTTGTTAAAAGGTTTAGATCCTGGGCGGTTAAGAGCCTTTCTTTTGCTGGTCGGGTTCAGCTGATCACCTCTGTCATTACGGGTCTTGTCAACTTCTGGATGTCGACTTTTGTTCTTCTTCTTGGCTGCGTGAAAAAGATTGAGTCTCTTTGTTCTAGATTTTTGTGGTCTGGCAGCATTGATGCTAGTAAGGGAGCAAAGATTGCATGGTCAGGTGTCTGTTTACCAAAGAATGAAGGTGGTGTTGGCTTACGCAGGTTCACGCCATGGAACAAAACTTTTTATCTTCGCTTTATTTGGCCCTTATTTGCAGATAATGACGTGCTTTGGGCGAATTGACATAAATTTCACCATATTAAAAATAAGTCGTTTTGGGAACTAGAGGAGAGCCCCCGGGACCCTTGGACCTGGAGGACGCTGCTTCGGTTAAGACCTCTTGGTGAAAGGTTCCTAAAGGCAAGAGTTGAAAATGGTCAAATGATTTCCTTTTGGTACGACAACTGGACCCCTTGTGTTCAATTAATCAAGTTCTTAGGAAAAGCGGGGCCTTCCTCTTTGTGTATCCCAGCTGCTTCAAAGGTTAGTGATGCTTGTGGTGATATAGGTTGGATTATCCCGCCTCCAAGATCAGACAATGCTCTAATCTTCCACTCTCATCTGATCACTATTAACCTTCCAAGCTCAACCCTTGAGAAGGATAACTATGCTTGGGTTGTTGACGATTCTGAGTGTTTGGATCTTTCCTCTTCCAAGACTTGGGAATCGCTGAGGCCTAGGGAGGAGATTAAACGGTGGGCAAGCTCTGTTTGGTTTAAGGGTGCAGTCCCAAAACATGCTTTCAACATGTGGCTTACTACTCTTAATCGCCTCCCGACTAGGCAACGCCTGCTTTCATGGGGAGTTATTTCTGATGCTAGTTGTTGTCTTTGCTCTACTCTACCGGAATCACGGGACCATCTTCTTTTGACTTGCGAGTTTGCTGCGTCAATTTGGACTCAGGTTTTTCGAAGACTTTCGCCATCTCATCGGCAGCTGCTAACTTGGGCCGAGCTGCTTTCTTGGACTCGCCATTCAACCTCTTCCGCCCCCTCTCTGCTTCGCAAGGTGGTTTCTCAAGCCGTATCTTATCATATTTGGCATCAGCGTAATAACTACCTTCACAACAACCTTTGGATCACTGCCTCTGGAACCTTCAAGCTCGTTGATCGTCAAGTCCGCAACATCATTTCCGGAAGACGTCATAAGAAGCGTTGGCGTCCGCTCTTGCTCCTTTGGATTAGATAATTGTATCTCACTTTAGCCTTATTGTAATCTTGTTTTTTACTCTTTTTTTTTCCAAGATTACTCTTCTTTAGGTGTTGCTTCTGTAATTCCTTCACTTTCATTTCTAATGATATTTACAAGCTTAGCAAAAAAAAAAAAAAAAAAAAAAATTGTTTGGACTTAGATTCAACGTGAAAAACCCATTATACAATATGGGCTTAGATTCCACGTGAAAAACTCCTTAAAAAAAAAAGCAAGTATAGATAAATAGGTTGGAAAGACTCAAACTAAGTGTTTCAAAAATATATATTTAAAAAAATAAATTATCTTTGATATTTTATCAAAGTGTGTATATATAACTTTTTTGATATTTGATGAAATAATAAAATAAATATTTTATCTTTGACAAAAAAACAAAATCTTTTATAGTGTGTATATATAACTTTTTCGATTACCAGAAACTTTAGAACTGTAAATCATTTCTTTAGACCAGAAACCAGAGTATGTTTGGACCTTTAAGAGCATCTCCAATGGTGAGAACTCCATGGGGGCTCTCACCAATTGTTTAATATAAATTTTGTAAAATTGTGAAATGAAAGCTTGTAAGTTTTTTTTCCAGTCCAATGCTAGGTTCTCTCTAATGCGGTTTTTAGAAAAATTATTGGATTAACCAAGTTTCCCAAACAAGGCAATCAAATCATTCAATATCTCCAAGTTCAAAACACTACTATTCTCCTTAATTGATCCAACATTGCCGGTCACTCACTAACTTGGTCTGCTATTTTTGTCAAGCAAATAGCCACATTCTCAACCAGCTGCAAATGGAAACATATATGCTATCAATAATTTACTGAAGAAAATTAGTTCAGTGAGAAAAAGCAGCAAAAGAGTTGAGCATCATTTTACCTAACTATCCTCATATTGAAGAAGAGTGCATAATATTGGAACAACATCCATGAAAGGCGAGAGAGACTCAGAAAAAAGCTGCTTACATATATTGACCACAGTAGAAATTGCGACTCTCTGAAGCAAATGCGATGTTAAAACCATCTGTCTTAGCAAGGCTATTTATTTGGGATGAGTAACTTGTATGCTTGTTGAGAAGAAATCAATAAACGAAAGCACTGCCATAATTGCTCCAGCATTCAAGCAGGCTACCGGCTCATGTCAGGATATTTTCTCAAGTGTTTGCAAACACTAGAAAATTCAATAGTTAGTATGAAATCAAAACTTGCGTTCTTTAGGTGTAAAGAATAAGGTCATTTGGTGGAAAGTATAACGTACCTGCTCAGCAAACGTCCAAGTACTCAATAATCAAAAGTCTTTAGCCTGAAATCCTGAGAGTTACAAGCTCTCTTATCATCATGTAACTCTTCCACAACCTCCATCGTTTCTGACCTCTGTTATCCATAACTTAAAATCTTCCAATTAAATTATCTGATCTCAACCTGTAATCAAGCAAATGATCAAAGTTCAAGTCTTTCTATATTAACATACAAGAAAAAACCAAAAGATAAGAAGGTACAACTAAGAGTCAATCACTAACCACAAATTCAGTGGAAATAAACGAAAACAAAAATTAGAGTCAATCAACCGCAAAATCAGACTCCAATTCAAGACATTGATCAGACAGATTAACAAAAACGGCATCAAGGCTAATTTCATGAATCTCTTTATAAAAAATGATCCGAAGAAAATCTAAAGAGAAACTAAATTACATAACAAGTTACAAAATTCAAAATCAATCTAAACGATCAGAGAAGAAGATTCTCAATTGTAACCTCAATCGTCGTCGGAGAAAATCGATCTCCATCGCCATCGCCTGTTGTGGCAAAGAGAGAGAGAATGAGTCGGAGAAAGAAGAACTGTTTGGACTTTTTTCACAAGTTTTTTTCTCTCTTTTTTTTCTTCTAAAACTCGATCAATCAGAATGCGCCACGTTATCGCCTCTCTTCCTTCTCAAAAAATCTCTCAAGAGAGCTGTCTCTCTTGATAATACATTATTTTGATTTATTTTTGAACCATTTTTTTTCAGAGAACCACTTGAGAGAATCCAATTTAGCCACTATTGGAGATGCTCTAAGAATCTTTCATGTTTTATTTCCTTGCAATAATACGTGTTGAAAGTAAAAAAAAGTTCTTCATTATGAATAGAAGAAATAATCATATATGTTCCTCCATGTTATAAGAAGTTGCGTTTCAAAAGTGAACTCCTAAATTATAAACTATATGTACCCAAGTCTTTAACTAATTAATAGTAGAAAAGTATATATGTATAATAATGTTTGGAATATATAGGGAAGAAAAAGGAAAATAGGGAAAAGAGATATTGATTTTGATAAAAGATATACATATGACCAAGTGTCGTTAGCTCAATTGGTAAAGACCCTAGGCGAAACTTAGAGATCGCCGGTTCGCGTGACGTTTGGAACGAAACTAATATTGCATATTGTGGTTTCGGACCTAGGGGATTACGGGCTTCGGCACAAAACTTCCTGGATTTAAAAGAAAAAAAAAAAAAAAAGATATACATATGACATACGCGTGCGACATAGATTTTGATTAAAGAGAGAGAGCCTAAATGGACGGTGAAGACACTCTATGTCTCTCACATTACTCAATACTCATGACTTTCGTAATCATAAATATGTAGATTTAATCCACCTTCAAATGCTCAAATATTTATCTCCCCATTATTCGAGTCGAGTTATGAGCTTTACATTCATAGTCATAAATTTTCTTAGTTTAATATTCTGTCTAATTTTAACTTCGCGAAGTTATGTTGCAATATGACTCTTTTCTTGTAGCGATCGGAATATTAAAAATATCATTCAAATTAAATTTGTATATAACTATTTATTTATTTATTTGTTAATAGTCGACACTAAGAATTTGCTCACGGAGAGAATTTGCTCACACATAAGTATGTATTTTATAAGTTTTCTAATACGCAATCCATATTGTGATTGATGGATAATTATTGTTATACTGTTAAAAGTTAGGTTTCGTAGTTAGTAGCATTATCATATAGAGAATGTGGCCTTTCCACCAAAGGCAAAGTAGTATCAGCTGTTGGTTTGAACTCCACTAAGAAATTATTTATAAGACTCTCTTTTGTTTGTAGCTTTTAAGGAAATTAAAAGTTCATACGTTCATATTTTTGTTGAAGCATTTTCTAGTTTTCTTTTCTTCGTTCATAAATGATCAACTTGCTATTATAAAAAGAAAAGCTTGCACACTAATCAATTTACAGTCTTGTTAATTCTTTTTAGATATCAACTAGCATATTAATAAACGATTAAAAAAGCTTAACCAAGATGCATGTTACAAATCCTAAAAAAGAATTGGACATTAAATCAGTTCCCTTCAATTTATATACCAAACTCCACTGGACTAAATTTAGATGGTGAATTAGAAACGAAGCTAAAAAATAACATTAATATTAAATAAATGTTACAAGCAATATGTGAAAGTAATCTTAAACTTCTGAGATTGGGGTGATACATCATAACACTATGGAACAAAATAAAAAGCTGATACAAAAGCCACCACCTTCTCACATCCACAAAAAGTTGCAGAGGGGAAGCAAAAGGATACATCATGACATCCCAAAATAAACACAAATTAAATAGCAAATATAGTAAACATAGATACCTAGAATCGGTAGCATTACTGATATTAGTTTTTTATTTAAGGTTTTATGAAGGGCAAATCTTGTCATAGGACCGAGAAACTTTTTGTGAATAATAACCACCAATATTACTCTTCCTCAAGCAATAGCCAATGCTAGAAGGAACCAAAGGCCCTTGTGTTTTGCCATATGAGTTCCAACACAAAGCTTGTTGTTGCTGATGAGTTTGTAACCCTCTGATTCCTCCAGAAGGTCGTAGCCTTATATCCATAAGATCCACGTCCATGCATGGCACGTTGTTGCTGCATGCAATACGTACCGGTTGCACCGTGAAACTACCGACAATGTTGTTGTATTTAACGCCGGAAATCGACACTGCACGCGTCTGATTCTTACACTTGGACTTGTCGCAGTAATATTGGTCGATTACTATTGGTACCTTCACGTCCTTTACTTGAATGTTCGAAAACGTTAGGTTCTTGACGACCCCTAATCCTCCCTGCGGATACATATATACACGTGATTCACAAGAAAAATTACAATGGACATCGAAAAATAAATCCGAACTAAACCATACACAAACGTGATTAGTTTATATTATAACAAAAAAAAATTGAACATAAAGCCAGATTAGGCCCCTATACGTAGAAAGACTTGCGTGTTAAGTTTTCTCAGAAATTACAACTATTCATATAAGGTCTCATTTCTATCTTTTAGTTTTAGTTTTATATATTTCAATAATATCATATAATGTGGTCTCTATATTTACGTGGGTCAGAAGTCACAAAATCATTTATTTATATAAGGTATGATGTGGTATCTATATATGTACCTGCCAAGTCTTGATTCGAACACCAGCAAGAGTGTTTTGTATAGAGATATCCTCTACAATGATATCAGAAACACATGCCACACTCTTATCTTTCCCTAGTCCACCTATGCTGTGATCACAAACCAAAGCAAATATACACCAAACAAACAAAAAAAATCAGTAAAAAATTGAAAAAGTAATAGATTGAAAATTAATTGAAAATTTATTATTATGTATACATATACCTAATGCCATGGCCAGGGCCACAATTGATGTGGTGAATATGTACATTGGAGGAGCCGGTTTGAATGGATACACAGTCATCTCCTATATATATATATATATATATATATATATATATACGTAAAAAGTTGCTTATTAAAGAAAGATTGAAATAGAAATTTTAGAATTAAGTCCTGCCCAAAATAGATGAATAGTTTATAACATATTACTGATTATTGAAGTTTATAATATGATTTTTGTTTAGTATTTAAACATTTAGAATCTCTGGTCCATGTAACTTTTCTTAATTGATTAACAATAAATAAAAGAAAAGAGAGCCTTTTCATTCTGCATGCTTGCCTATTGTCTGTATAAAAAGTTAGTTTGGTGACAGTTATACCGTTATTAAATGGTGTTTTTTATTAAACCAATGATGTCTTTTCTTGTTTAATGCCTTTATTCTATAATACTACTTTTACGAAAGAAAAAAATACATTATCTTTCGTCCTAACATTTTATTTCACTTTGGCGTCTACAACGTGACAACCACTATGTTCAATTATATACATGTAATTTATAGTTATCAATTTATGTATTTCAAATTGCAGAATGATAGAGTCGCGCATAATTAGAACAATGGAACGGTCAAAATTCATTTTGTAACTGTATATATGTAATAATAATATATTCTTCTTTCTTTGTTATAATTTCTGGTTAAAATCTTTCTTTTTTCCTAAGAAAAGCGTTTTAGTGTTAAATGTTAATGATCTATGGATCGGAACTATATAGTTAATTAATAAAGAAAATAAATGAAAATTTATTGTAAGAAAATATGAATTACCACAAGCGATGTTGGAGTGTTGAATCTCGACGTTACGTGTGTTCTGGAGGTGGATGCCGTCGGTGTTAGGGCTATTCTCCGGCGAAGAGATCGTAATGTTGTTGACTTTGACTCCATCCGAATCATCGAACTTCAAATGACATAATGGACTGTTCACGATGCTTATATCACGGACCGTGACGTTATTACTTGAATAAAACCGAAGTGCCTATACTTATAATTCACATAAGCCAATCAATAAACATTTTACGAATCTGTAGTTAAAAAAAAAAAAATTAGTAACAATAGACTTACCGTTGGTTTCATTGGTGGGATATACTTATTTCTCGTCTGAAAAAAAGAAAGAAAAACCAATAAATATTTTAAAATCTCATAATACAATTTCGAAAAAATATCAAACGAACATATAACAAAACATTAATCTTTCAAAGTACATAACACAAAAAATCTTGATTGCAATTATAATTATAACAAAGATCTTAAACTTTCAGTATAGTGATTTTTAGTATTATATTTTGAATTAAGTCCGTAC
This sequence comes from Arabidopsis thaliana, assembly GCF_000001735.4. Classification (NCBI taxonomy): domain Eukaryota; kingdom Viridiplantae; phylum Streptophyta; class Magnoliopsida; order Brassicales; family Brassicaceae; genus Arabidopsis; species Arabidopsis thaliana. Next base: position 9,777,928 of record NC_003074.8, on the reverse strand, counting down.
CTGAGTTTGATAAGTGTCTAAGTTCCACCAGTTATAGCCACGACCGTTAAGAGTCCCTGAGCCTTGGATGGTCAAATGACTGACCCATTTGAAGTTAAGCCATTGAAACAAGCTTGAATTAGGCCATGACCCTATCTTCTCTGGAGCCACTAAGATTCCTTCTATTTGAACCACCGTCTCCTCCTTACACGGCCCTTGCAGTGTCACTGCCTTCACCAAAAACTGTGTCCCTGCCGGAATCTCCACTTTCCCTCCGACCACTTTACAAGCTGCCTTCCACGCTCCGACCAATGCCTGCGCACTCAATTACAAATGCCTCAAAAACAAATTGTGTTTTTATTTTCATGAGAAGCTCAAATTCATAAACTATCAATTATTTGGACAGAATGTATTCGGCAAATGCATACGAATGTTTTCTTCCACTTGTGTTTGGCGATTAATTACGTGTACAATTACCAAAACAGTTTTGGTTAATATGATTATTTATGTAATGAGTTTACTTGGAAAAAAACATTGACTCTAAATATAAACGAAAAATCAAACGCAAACGTAAATTAAGAATTGAGACACTAATTTAGATATTTTTTGATAAAAGATTAATATTTCTTTTTCTTTGAAGCATCAAGTTGATGTTAAAAATATATGGACGTACCTTTGAGTCGTCAGAGACTCCATCACCCTTGGCACCATAGGAGAAAATGTTGAAAACGCCCTCGTTGGTGGACGGGTAAGGTGCGGGTGCCGGAGAGCCGGTAGGAGTGTTTTTGGAATGACGACGGTGTTTGGGTTTAATCTTCTTTACGTGATGTTTACGGCCCTCAACGGAGACGGTGGAGATGGCGGCGGCTACAATTATGACACCGAGTAGCATAGCTAAAATAGGTAAACTCTTTACTGTCTTCATATTTTCTTATAACTTTGTGTTATGTTTTTGATTCTTTTTGGGGTTTCTTTTTGTTGGTGTATGGTGAAAGGAAATGGCTACATGCAAGGTATTATATAGCAATAGTTTTACTAAATGACCTATTCTCTTGTGTTATTTTCAGAAATACCCTTCAAAACTCCAAAAGTTAACAAATAGTTTATGTTAAGTAAGTCCTAACCACTTGTTAAGTGCTTAAACCCCATTTATAAACTAGAGAGTTTTCACATCTATTCTCTCATATAATTTTCCTACGTGTACCATAAACATATATGAATTACAAACTCACAACAACCAAAGTTTTATTTTGTTGCACTCCTACTTCTAATACCGCACCATACGCCTCATAACATGGCACTCATTTATCTACGAAAAGGTCAACAAAATTTCTTTCCTCCACAAAGAAAAATTTGCACATATCTTTAAAAGTGTGGATTAACTAGTATGAAGAACCAAAAAAAAAAAAAAAAACTAGTGAAGAACAAAAGCTCCTCTCTCCGTGTCAAACACCTTGATCTCGGGTCATAAATCTTGCAAATAATGTGTTTCCATGGCAAATTGTTATTAAAAATTTACAGGAAGGTGTTTTTAAAAAAACATACACTTAGGTACAATGTAACACATCTTAGTGTAAATTCTGTTTCTCTACATTTACATACAAAACTAGCTGCAAAACCAATGAGAAACTTGATTCTTTCCTCAACGCCTTTTCATAGGCTTCAAAATTCAAATACATTCTTTCAGTCCATTGTTAATTGATAATTCTTTATATAAAAAAGGTGGCTACATATTAGTAGTAAAAAGAAAACCAAGAGCTGATAATTAATAATATGACATAAATTATGTTATGGATAATAATAATAGAAAAGGTGGTGAATTGTTGAGTAATAATAATAAAAATTAGTTAATGGGGAATGATCTGTAGCAATTACAATGTTTACTCAATCATAAGCAACCGTTATACACTCTAGTAGTACATTATAAAAGTAAAAAGACCTTATCCAAAAATTAATAATAGTACTATTGGTCCCAAATATTATTTAAATCTCTTTAATGTACTTCGCTAGTTCAACTCATTCAAATGTGCTTAATTAGCTTAATTAGTCAAGGAAACATTGTATTAAATCTAAATTTTAATACAACAATACATTTTAAGAAAATTTATACCTTGTAGGTATAGGAAAATAAATGTATACTCTGTTATTACGGTTAAGTCAAGAAAATATGTAAAATCTAACTGTTTCCAGTCTCCAGTTTCCAGTTTCCAGTACCATTGGTTTCGTGTTACTGCGGATCAGTCGATGATTTATGTGGTATTAGTATATTAGGTATACAAAGAATTATGAATAAAATAACAAAAACTTTCCGAAATAATAGTTAACTATTTATATATGGAGAGACAAACAGGAACTAATAGAAAGTAACAATTAATTATCTAGTACACAAAGAATAATTGTCCCCTTTTATATCTCAATCCAAAAGTTTAATATAGTATTAATTTTGCCAAAAGAAGACAAAACCCAAAGTTGGGTGTTTGGTGAATTTATAAAGTGATGAGTTTAGGACAAACTTAAGTTGACAATACACCACTAAATTTTAGGTTTAGATAATATTATTAGCCTACTCTAATATTGCATACTCTAATTCCAAAACAAGCTTAGCAAATGAAGTCATGCAAAAGTTGACACAAGATGCAGAGAATGAAATGTACTCTTTACTAAAACAAAAGTTTGTTCCTTTACATATAGTCATATACACCCCAGAAATTTAGATCAACATACAATGGCAGATCTCGAAATTTTTCTACGTGGGGCACCATTAATTAATATTTATAAACGGTGTATAAATAAAATCTAATATAGCATTGAGGAAAAATATTAATTTTTAGTAATTTTGTATTGAATTTGAAGTTTGTTTATAAAATGATAAGAATATTTAACTATTTTTACTTAGAAATATACAGGAGAAAAAATTCAGAAACTACAAAGTAAAAAAATATTAATTATAAAAAGTAAAACAAAGGAATAAGAAGAAAGAAGATAGGAAGTGAGTTAAAATCTATTTTACCTAAGGTCCTCATGAGAATTCGACCAATTTTGTCATGATTTAATCTAATAATTGTGGCTATAAACATAAAACTTTCAGTAATAGTGTAAGGCACCTGTCTATGTAATGCTTCAACATAGATCTGCCTCTGAACACAGATGTCCATTATAAGAATCTTACATATTTTGTAGATAGTTCAAATTTCAGCTAGACGTTGTTTGTCAGCAACGCTTTCAAACCTTGGTTGTGAAGATCATCACTACAGAACAAAATTGGCGTATCCAAACTAAACACATGATGAAAATGTGGAAACTTACCGTATCCATGAACTTAGCAAAAGAATACTCTTCAGATTTTAAAGGAAATTAATAATAGAATTTATCCATCAAGCATCTACTTATGTATCTGTCTAATTGACATTGAGTGCCACAACATGGATGTTTATGTGGGACACATGGATCATAATTATATCGTGAAGAAATTCCTAAAGCATTCTTTATTAAGATCAAACTTTTTTATATATATTCATATATTTAGTTTCTGATATATATATATATATATATATATATATATGACCATATACTTACATAATGTTTTTTTTTAAAATGTATCTTATCGAATTGTATTAATTATTAAAATACCTCAACTCGGGGATTAGAAAAAACTATTAGTATAGTGATTATAAATTATGAGTATTTACTGTAAAATGATTCAGTTCATTATGATCGAGTTTGAATCCTAGTCAATTTGTTTGAGCCTATGAACTTGAATCTAATAAAAATGTAATTTATATTATCCAAAAAAATATAAAATTAATAAATGTAATACTAATCAAGTTTTCTAGTCGCTAGAGTATTATTTTCACGTATTTGGATAGTATAAGTAGAAGTGTTAATTGGTCATTCCAAATTCTAATGGGTATGTCTATTTAGACCACTATTTTTTATGGGTTCCAATGGTTGGTCCTTAATGGATAATGGTCTAAGAATTCGCCCATTATCCATGGTCTAAGAAGTCAATATTTTCTTCACAATATTCACACAGACCTACATTATGATGAACGTAAATGGTGTCAATCCTATACCTAATTCATGTGTCTTGTTGTTCTAATGAGCTGACACCACACAGCTTAACTTCGCATAATACAATCATGAAACACCAACCAAAGAAATTGTTACTTACTTGTATATGAAAGCAGCAATTCCCAAGAGCCACTCAAACTGAAACTTTATCACAATGTGTGTTCCCTTTCTCCTCATGAATTTAGACCTCATCACCTACAATAATAAAAACCATGTAGTTAGCTAAAAGAATCATTGTGAGCTCTTATACATATCATACTGATCATGAGAGGAAGAATACTAGTATCACTGCAATTCAAACACTTCTTTAAAGACATTGTAATAACTAAGGCTAAAACAAATGATCCAACCACATGCAAACGAGTTCAGATGTGGGTTAAACTGTTATAATCGAGCTATTAATCTAAAAGATGCAATCCCAAAGCCATTTAAGTTTCCAACAAAACTATTAATCAAGCAAGGCCAACTATAAATCAATTATGTAAACAAAATTCTTATTAGAATATATACCAACTTCTTGAAATCCATGAAATCAGTTTCTTGCGCATATGAGAGCTTGTACATTTGTTGGTAACAAGCATCTTCTATACTTGTTAAGAACACGACTTCCGATACTAAAAGCTGATTCCGATGCAACGATAGTGAACGAAATGCTAAGAATATCACACGCCATTGATGATAATTCTTTAAAACGGGATGTATTGTTTTTCCAATATGCAACAATATCCATACTTCTAAAAGAAACCATATCTAATTCAGGCTCTTCCAATACTTGTCATTTTCTCGGTCATATCCTCCACCATTTTAAGAATAACCCTATCACTAGAATCTTCATAATCTCTCAGGTAGCATTTAATCGCTCACACTTACATAAAATATAAGTTTAGTGTCGGGTAAGTTCACTAGAACACATTTTGTACAATTGAGTTCAATCCGTTTATCTTTTTTTAATCTTTGTTTTTTTTCTAAACCGAGATTACAAGATTGATAGTATCCAAAATATTATTACGTGACACTGATTTAACTTTTATTTTCTAAATTTTCATTGTGAAATCCTTTACAATAATAAAGTTTTAAAATTATCTCTTTAAATTGGTAAAAGTCTAATTTATCAAGAATTTATAAATCTAAATTCAAAAATATAGTACGGATTTTTTATCTTGATCGATATCTCTCAATTCAAGAATTTATCAACGTCATGCCTAAACATCTATTAGAAGTAGATGACTTGCTATTTGATAATGCAGATGTATTCGATGACACATGTCACTGTATTGGAATGAGTTTGTAAACTTACATACTCTTTACTCAACAACCTACAATGAAATTCAACATTCAAATTCTAAATATCAAAATCTATTACTTGGATGAACATTTAGAGGAAAACTAAGAGTTTGGTGGTTATTATATTGAACGTCTTTGAATGATTGTTTAAACAAACATTTGTAGTTCCACGAATTTCTATGTGTACTAGTTACAAAGATATATATAATATATACGAATTTATCATCAAAACAAAGAATACATTGTATTTACGAAAGATGGGGTTATGGTCATTACATGTTTTGACGGATCAAAAGAAATATTAAAATTTCAAACTATTTTAGGAGTTTCAAGATTTACACCGATGAAAATACTAAAACCTAACTTAGTTTCCTGATATATAATGTAATTATACTTAAAAATATTATATATTATTCTAGATGACATAATCATCTAATGACATAAATCAAGTTTTTATTTTGCTAAATTTTGTGACGGCTAAAACAAGACGCATCTGTTTTTTATATTTTGTAATGAACCTAAACACTAAAATTCCACTGGGCCACACAACACAACTCAATTAAGATATAATAAGGCCCACATTTGCATCAAAAACCATGTTACAAAATTTATATCATGAACCAGGAATTTTGGAATCATCATTCATACTTCATAGCCTAGCGAATCACAGAGAGCAAAGCTAGTTTTATTACCCTTCCACCTAATTATCTTTGTGTCGTTCCATATACAATGAAGGATTTGATCAATCAGCGATCACAAAATGAGAGATTCTGCTTTTTGCTCTTTCTCTGTAAATCTAACAATGAAGATTCCTGTCTGTACGATATGAATCCAACACACTATAAACTGTATCTTGCTTTAAGGACCAACATACGATAGCATTTGACTGTGACTTCCTGCATTGTATAGACTTAGCTGATATATAGCTTTCGACACGAGTTCTCTCAACTCCATATTCTGCAGACCCGCCAAACGTTCTGCACCTTCGAGCACCGTCAAAACCTTGGCCTGTTCCAACTGTTGGTGGTTACTGGCATTCACGGAAAGGTAGCAGAGTAAAGCTAGACACTGTAACTGCATTTGCTGCTCGACGTTCCTTATTAGTTTCATCAATAACGGGATTGCTCCGTATTCGATTATGTTCTTCGAGTGCTCTGCGCAGAGGAAGTTCTCGGGACATACGAATTTCTGCAATGAAATTACAGCTGTTATAGCCACTTCTTGGTTGCTACTACCGAGTTTCTCAACCAATGGCTTGATCATTCTCGTTTCTCTTGCCGGGAATGTCCGTGCCAATGACCCGATAGATTGAATCGCTGGGATTTTTAAAATCGGGCTATCGACATCTTTGATTATCCATAACATCTGATCAATAACAGCTTTAGCAGCAGGAGAATTAGTCTTGAATGCTGCCCGTCTAAGGTCAGCACTCGACTCCGCAGCAGCGGTTATCTCCATCAGAGTCATCAAACAATTATATTGCAATTCACCAACTTCCTTTTCCACAATCTTCGCCAAAGAAAGCAACCCTTTCGTTTCCGTAATCCTCCTACTATTCGCTACATTTCCTCGAGCAAGCATCCACAAAGCTTCCGCACAATTGACCTTAAGCTCATGTTTCACCTCAGGATTCTCATTATCCCTCTCCTTCTTGAAATTCCCAGTTCTACTTCCACTACCACCAATGTCACGATACACATTCGACTTAGAACTCTTAAGCGGCCTATAAAGCTTCGAAGACGGATCTTTCTCAACCTCTTTGTTCATCTGAACAAGAGAGTGAATACTATTATGCTTACTCAAATGAATATCATCAACAAACACATCAAGCGAAAGCAACGTAACTAATGGCTTAATCACACTCTGCCTAGCAAACTCATCTTGAGCAACAGGATCATGTTCAGCCATTCTAGCAACCAATGTAGCTACCTTAATCTGAACTCTAACAGAAGAATCACCAAGAACCTGAACAATAATCGGAACACCAAGTTCATTAACAATAGACCTAACCTTATCTTCATCACAAGCCAACAACCCTAACGCAGTAGCCGCCGCGATTTGCCCCTCCGCCGATGAACTCTCCTTTAAAAGCCTTAACAACGGAGAAACACCACCTTCATCAACAATAATCTTCTTATTCCGATCATTATCTCCGGCAAGAGAACCAAGCTGATTCGCCGCATCAATCTTATCAACCAATTTCCCCATCTGTATCGACGCAACCAAAGACCAAACCCAAGGCAAAATCGGATCATTCGTAGCAATCGGAGGAAGCGAAATCACGATTCCACCACCAAAACTTCCATCTCCGTCGGAATCAAACACACTCAGAATCCATTTCACATCACCATTAGAAGATTCCAGAAGATTAATCACCTTACGAAAATCAGCAGCGTTGATGATAGTACAAACTCGTCGGATTATATTGTGTCTCCTACACTTACGAACAAGAGCAAAACCACGCTCGAGATTCTTCTTAACATCGACGATAACTCTACGAATCGGCCGATCATAAACTTGTTGAGAAGAACTAGAGACGAATCGAACAAGTGTTCTAAGCATTTGAGCAAGCCGATCTACTTGTTTACCAACCTCGCCACACTCTGTTTTGAATGATTCAGCTTCATCCACAGCTACACGGAGTCGCTCCGCCGTGAGAACCAAAATCGAAAGCTCGTCTCCAATTCGACTCTCTTCTTCTCCCATGAAATCTGGTGAAAAATCTTCCACCAATCTCTCTCGATTTCTAGGTTTTAGTTCTCTCTTTCAAGCTGATGCTACTGTTGTTACTAGTGTGTTGTTGTTGTTGTTGCTCATCGTCTTCGTCTTCGCCATTGTTTAAGTCTTTCTCTATAAGTCAAGTCCGTTTTTGTCTTCTTTTCTTTGCTTTTTTCTACGGTTTCGATTTGACCGGCGCGTGAACTACACGGCTTCCATGTGTTTACTTTTTGAATAATTAATGCGTTGAAAGATTTTTGAAGAACTATATATTTATAGATTAAGAAGCGTTAATGAAGTTAATTAGGGTCTTAACTTCGAGATTTAAGAGACATTCTTATCATTTTTAGGAATTTGGCATATTTTTGTTGATTAGGTTTAATATTATGTTGCGCACTAATGCAAAAAAAATCTAGAAATCTAGAATATCGTGTTATATATCATTGTTATCTGTTCTATTGGGTTGTTGCTTGTTGAGCCTTTATATTCGTTCTTTTTCGGGATTTCCTTTCTTTTGGAGTTTGTCCGCTGAGTTGGTTCTTCTTGGGGCTCATGTTTCTTGGTTTCAGCTCGACGCTAATCGTTACTATGGGATTGATTGCAGGTTATGATGTTTTGAGTTTCAGATTTAGCTTTTAGGTTATTTTTATGCTTACTTTTTTGTAACTTTTTGCTTACAGTTTGTTTCTCTCTTTTGGGCTTAGGTTTCAGAAGATATTGTTGTCTTTCTCCGACTTAATTTCTGACAGAGTTTCGACTCTTATCGTTGTTGTATTTCAAAAATGCATTCCACTTTCGCCTAATATAATGGAATCATTCAGTCGGAAAAAAAATATATATATATATATATATCATTGCTATCAAGTTGCGTGTGGCATTTGCTTGTGAGTGTTTTTTAGTTGACATGACTTTTGATTCCTAGATTTTCGAATAGTCCTACACAGTGGAATTTCAGTATGCATTTAGTGGGCTTAGTCCTTAAGGAAACAAAAAACCTATTTTGTGGGCTTAGTTTTGCTAGTAGTGGGCATTTATTCAGCCCATATTATGATCGTTCATAAAGTCGTTAGCCCATGCTCCTAATTTTGACCAGCCGTAATTTTGGCAAGCGTCATATCCTTTTCATCGTTTGCATACTTGGATCAAAAGGTATCAAGAAGAGAAATTCTTCAAGCTGATGCATGCATCGACACGCAGTAGAGTTACCATACAATCATAATCCTCAACATGCAGTAATATAAATATTTGGTGTATTTGCTAGGATTGGCGTCCACTTGCATCCCTTCAAAGAATGAGAAGCCTTGTTACTCCCGCAATCACGAGCTACACCAGCCATTAAAACAATTCATGAAACTTCATCCCTTAGTTAATTAGGGTCTTAAGTCCGAGATGTAACAAACATTCTTATCATTTTTGACCCAAAAAGAAGAAGTTACATTCTTATCATATTCAGGAAATATATGTTATTGAGGTAATTTTATGTGTGTGTTTTTTTGTCAAATAATTTTATGTTGCATACAATGCAAAAACAATGGGGAATAACGTGTGTATGTTATATCATTGATATCAAGTTGCGTGTGGTATTGCTTGTGACTATCTTTTATTTCCCATAATTTGATCCTAGATTTTCGAATAGGCTTTACACATGTAGGAATTTCAATACATTTCGTGGGCTTAATCCTTAAGGAAACAAAAATCTATCTTCCCGGGTTAGTTTTGCTTGTAGTAGGCATTTTAGTTTATCCCCATACTCTTATATCCTTTTTGAATATAACTATGATTTAACCTGCGGTTTATCGCAGGTTAATCAGTTTATTTGATTCTTATACTAAATATTTGAATAAATTTGATATCCTAAACTTATAAATATAAATTTTTTAATCAAACATAACTAAATAATAATTGAGATTTTTTTTGGGTTGTTATTTAGTGATAAGAGGAATGTGTTAAAATGTGTTTAAATTTTTGTTTGGTTGTTATTTACTTATTTTTGTTGAACGGTTTAGATTTAAGAAAATTAATTTTATTGAACGGTTTAAATTGAATCGGATCATATAAAGTTTAGGAGATTGTTAAGACTAAATTATCCTTAATGATTTTGAATAGCAAAGAACAAAATCCAAAATTGAAATCAAAATTAAGGCCAAATTAGACAAAATTTTAATTTGTACTTCCTTTTTAATAATAAGAGGATGCAGAAAAACAAAACTATTTTTTGCGGCTTTCTCCATCATAATTCGATTATAGATCCTACTATATTATTTGGGAATTACATTTTAAATGTAACCTTAATTTTTGTAATTAATTACATGACAATGCCATTAAAAAAATTTAATAAAAAACAAATCCTTTAATGACGTTAAGGTTACCAAAATTATTTAACGACAATATTCATTTCTTAATTATAGGGCTTAGTGGATCTAAAGACGGATCATTAAAGATTTCCTAAACTGAAGCAAAATATACCGAATATTCAAATATCTATCTGTTACCAAATTATAAACAAATAAGTTCGTAAAATAATTTAATATTTTTTATACGAAATCAATTAAATCTTAATCACATAAAAATTAGCACAAAAAAAATATTCAACAATTAAAAAATTATCAAATTTCTGTGTTATATAAGTTTTGATACTATATTCGAATAAAGTGTAATATACCTTTTCAATTTGCATTCTTTAACTAATATATTTGTTAATCTTATATTTATCAAAACCGACTATCGTTTCTTATCTCTATAGCATTTTTGCAAGACTGTTTTGGTGGATTTGGGTAAAAGTGCATTCGAGTCATATGGTACATTCCCCTATTAAATAAATATGGTGCACTCCTATGTTATTAGATAAAATGTTTAGATTATAATTCAGAGTCATATCATAAGTAAAATTAATATTAATAAAATAAATGGCTTTTTCGCAAGACGGATTTGGAGGGACGGGTTTTTGAATCAACATTAATAAAAAAGTAAAATAAAATTAATCCACCGTTTCAATACGGGTTACATCTTGAATTTTTTTTTAAGACCACTAATATTAAACATATCAAATCATCTTAATTTAGAAAATGTTATATAAAACCAAAAATGTTATGTGGTATGTATAATGTTACTATATATAAAATTAAACTATAAAATATAAATGTATTAGAGAATGATACAATTTGCAAAACTTTTATATATAATAAATAATTCTTAAATTTTAAAAATTACTACTTAAAAAAAATCACGGGACGGGTAAAGAAATTACCGAACGAGTTTTATTTTGGAATTGGGTTATATGGTGGATGTATTTGAATCAATATTTATAAAATTTTAAAATATTATTAATATGTTGTTTTAATAAGGGTTAAAACTTCAGTTTTTTAACAATTGTCTCATGGATTCGTGGTATACTGTTACTTAATAACAATTATACACTGTAAAATATAACTATTTTATAAAAATAAAATTTGCAAGTTTTAATATCTATTACCTTTAAAAAATAAATCGTCTCGCGATATACCGCGGGTTAAAATCTAGTATTGTTGTATTACTCTACGATGTGGTGTTTTGGTTATATATAAAATTCTATAGATTCGAATGGAAAAGAAAAACTACATATATAAGGATTTCAATTTAAAAACTTATCGTCAACCATTGACATAAAAATCTCTAAACCTTCAATTTTCAACCCACAGATTGATTTCCTACTAAATATCTCAAAAGGTGCTGCAAATTAAATAATTTTACTGGTAACAACTTGTTGTCCTACTAATCTTATGGTTAAGTCTAAACCACATGTAACCCTTTTTATATAAGGGAGAGTCTTGTAACAGAACAAGTTAAGTTGAGAGTGAAAGACATTGATTGATGGATTAATATATTATAGTTTTTTTTGAATGATGAAACATAAGTTTTCTTCGTTTTACACATGAAAAAGCTTAGTTAATTTTGCAGTTGGTTAAAAGGAAAAAGTCGTTGATTGGCTTTCTCTTAACACTTGTAGGGTTTTTTTTACCTCAAAGTCTCTAAATTAAATAATTAACACATAGCAGCCTCTAAAAAGTTAGTGTATTTTGATATAATAGATTAACCATCACCATGTCAATTCAAATACAAGTGTATGTCTTCAAATTTCATTAATTTATTTTCTTCTCATCTATAAAAACAGCATCAGATTTTCTTTTTCAAAATGGTTAAGATTTTATTCACCCAAAACAAAAACTTTTTTTAAAAGTTTTTAACAAAAAAAAATCAAATCAATACCCAAAAAAATATTAGAAAATTGATTGCTAGTAATAGAATCCTATATTATAATTTGACTAGAGTTTTAACCAAAATTCAATACTGACACATATCATTTAATAATACTACCAAAACAAAACACATGTGAATCCATCCATAATATATACCATAATTTGATTAATACAACAATGATTTTGTCTACATTTAGCCATTTTATTAAATGCTAGTTGCTATATTAGCTATTTTTTCCTTAATATCATAAAAACAATTTTTTTGGTCGCACGTATTAACATTTTTTTTCCTATATAATTCATGAATGATTAAACCCAAGATCCTCACTCGTTGGTCCTTAGTCTTCGACCTCCTTTAATCTCTCCATCTCTTTCTCTTAAGATGGCAAAAGACAAAGATATAACGGAGACGCTTCTCACTGCGGCGGAAGAACGTTCTGATCTTCCTTTCTTATCCGTCGACGATATTCCTCCGATCACCACCGTCGGTGGCTTCGTTAGGGAATTCAACGTGGAAACCAAAAAGCTATGGTACTTGGCCGGTCCCGCCATTTTCACATCCGTGAACCAATATTCTCTCGGCGCTATTACTCAGGTCTTCGCCGGTCACATCAGCACCATCGCTCTTGCCGCTGTCTCCGTCGAAAACTCCGTCGTTGCCGGCTTCTCATTCGGCATCATGGTAAATTATATCCACGCCTTTTATTTTGTGGTTTGCATTTATTATCCAAAATGCGTTTTTTTTCTTTCTTTGACTAAGTTTCATTATTAACTTAAAACACACAAAGATCCAAAAGTTGGGAGATGTCCAAATCATTCAAAATGTTTTTGTCTACATTTCTATAAACAATTTTCTATATTTTAATTTATATCAAAAGACCATTAAATTAAAAAAAATAATTTAACATATATACATTAAAAATGTAAATTCAAACGCCCAAAAAAATTGAAGAAATGAATTCATGATTATCAATTTGTAGTCACTAGTCAAAGTACAATTTATTTATCAAATGGACCATTTTCTCAAGTTTAAAAATTAATATATTTTTTGCCTTTTGTAAAAGTTTCACTTTATTTTTTTTTGTAAGATTTAAGAAGTTTTGTTTTGATCATTGTAATGAATGTGATTATGAACGTCCGCAACTAGCTTGGAATGGGAAGTGCGTTAGAAACGCTATGTGGACAAGCGTTTGGAGCAGGAAAATTGTCAATGCTTGGCGTTTACTTGCAACGATCATGGGTGATACTAAACGTGACTGCTCTTATCCTCTCTCTCCTTTACATTTTCGCCGCCCCTATCCTCGCGTCCATTGGTCAAACGGCGGCAATCTCTAGCGCGGCCGGAATATTTTCCATCTACATGATCCCTCAAATCTTTGCCTACGCCATCAATTTTCCAACCGCTAAATTTTTGCAATCGCAAAGCAAGATAATGGTCATGGCCGTGATATCGGCTGTTGCACTTGTTATACACGTGCCTCTCACGTGGTTTGTCATTGTGAAGCTCCAGTGGGGTATGCCAGGTCTAGCCGTAGTGCTTAACGCGTCGTGGTGCTTCATTGACATGGCTCAGCTTGTGTACATATTTAGTGGTACGTGTGGTGAGGCTTGGTCTGGTTTCTCGTGGGAGGCTTTTCATAATTTGTGGAGTTTCGTTAGATTATCTTTGGCTTCTGCTGTTATGCTCTGGTGAGTTTATATAACCAAACCAAACCTGACTTGATGATTTTGTTTTTTTTATATAGTATTAATAATATTTTTGCTATTTTGATTAATTTCTTACTATGGATCAGTTTGGAGGTTTGGTATTTTATGGCAATCATATTATTTGCTGGATATTTGAAGAATGCTGAAATCTCTGTAGCTGCCCTCTCCATCTGGTAAATTTATGTTTTAAAGTATTTTTTTACATGTTCATATTCATTTTATTGTAGTCATTTAAGGTTTCTAAGATTCGTTATTTGATTGGTTCAGTTTCTTTATTTTAAAAGTTATCATCAAGAATCTCTAGGAATTAGCACTAATTCGTCGTGCGTAGTAGACTTAATCGTTCATCATTGTCAACTAAATTATTCGTTTGTTTCTTGGGCAGTGAAACCCATAGCTAGTGGCTACTGATTAAGTTAAATAATTTGATGTATTAGTGCTGATTCTTTTTGTTTTATTCCTTTTTTCTGCTACATTTTAATTTTAGACTTGTAGTTATACAAACCTATACACCCAAAAGAAACAAAATAATGCTAAAAATCGACTGTCAAATGTGTTTTTTTGTTCATCATTGTTTGTTTTCTTTAGTTGTAATATAAGAAAGGTAAATATATATATATATATATATATATATATATATGTATACTCCCATGAAATAATTATGATGAAACAAGAAGGACACAATTGACAGTTGATACTAACTTTATATTGGTCCTTTTGGGAGTACAAATTTGACAGCGGTTCGACCGTAATAAATTTTGTAATGTATAAAAATGTTGTAGTTGTTGATAGTTTGTCCTTATTTTGACCCCACTACACTTTAGATTCAACACATATTATCATAGTAGCTACTTTTTAATTAAAAATTTGATATTATGAATTTTTGGATCCACCACTAACTCTAATCTTTTTTTTGGGGTCTTGTAAACAATATGGAACATGAAGCATGAATATTTTGGGATGGACTGCTATGATTGCTATTGGGATGAACACAGCCGTAAGGTAAACACGTGCAAAAGTCAATACTCTTTTTTTGTCCAAAACCTCTCTTTAGTGTTATATTATAACATAATCTCAAAATGGTGCAGTGTGAGAGTGTCTAATGAATTAGGAGCTAACCATCCAAGAACCGCGAAATTCTCACTACTTGTGGCAGTGATAACATCGACGCTAATCGGATTCATTGTATCAATGATTCTACTCATCTTTAGAGATCAATATCCATCACTTTTTGTGAAAGACGAAAAAGTCATCATTCTTGTTAAAGAACTCACACCAATACTTGCACTTTCCATTGTCATCAACAATGTCCAACCTGTCTTATCAGGTAATCAATCTATTTATCTCAATAACCAAATCTATTTCAACTCGTTTTGATTAGTCTTAGATTATAGTCAGTTTGATTTATTTCGGTTTTATACCTACTTCTATGTGAATTAGTCTTTTGGTTTGATTTGGTAGGGTTTAACTAAATATAATTTTGTTACTAAAACTTCAATATTAAGACGTTGGCTATGGTAATAAACTGGAATATTAGGTGTGGCTGTGGGAGCTGGATGGCAAGCAGTGGTGGCCTACGTTAACATCGCCTGCTATTACGTGTTTGGAATCCCATTTGGTCTATTATTGGGGTACAAGCTTAACTATGGTGTAATGGTAATGAATCTCAAATCTTCATCATTTGAAATCTTTGAAAATATAAAAGAACCATTAACTAAAAGACCGATAATTCGAAAATCTTTCATGTGCTAGGGAATCTGGTGTGGAATGTTGACGGGGACCGTGGTTCAGACAATAGTTTTAACATGGATGATCTGCAAAACAAATTGGGACACAGAGGTGAGAAAAAAATATATATTAAAAATCAATGAATATTTTGTCTAAACTTGAGCATTCCATGTTTTAATATAATTAGCTGAAATGTGTTGTCGTGTAGGCTTCAATGGCTGAGGATAGGATAAGAGAATGGGGAGGAGAAGTATCAGAAATAAAGCAACTCATAAACTAAAAGACATCATAGTATTCAAAGAAACGATCTGCCCCACCCTTTGTATTTGGTCACAATAGGTCTTCGTTTTGGTTATTATAAGTCTTTGATAGAGTTTCTCTAAATTACATTAGCTCCTATTTCTTTTTTTTTTTTCTTTTTTAATGCGCTTAATAGAATAATTCGGCTCAAGAAAACAAACATTTTGATGCAATTTTAATTAAATAAAAAAAAAGAGGAATTTTGTAGATTTAAATTTTATCAAAGATTATACCTTTTGCAGACAAATTATCTGCAGTAGTTCAAAAACATTACGTAGTTTCAATAAATTTAAAGCCAAAACTATTATATCAAAAACATACTACTAGTAAAGCTTTATTTTGTTTGCTAGTTTCAATAAACATATCAAAACTATTTTTCATCATCAAAATATTTTGTAAACAATTTATTAGTTATTCAATGAGTACTCGATAGAGACATGAAAGCAGCTGAAAAAAACAAATCGTTGTCGTACTGATCTTCGTTTTATTGAGCCTGAATTAGGTACACCTCTATTTTCTATCTAACACATACGGGTATTTATTTTCTCATTAACTGTGACGACAAAAACAAGTTCAAACATGTTCTATTGTTGTGAATGGTTTGTGATCCCTCTCAATTCAGCTCATTCTCATGTAAGTATTTCAGAACATGATTCACTCCATTTGGCGAGAAATGGGAGAAGACATGGAGACGAACCATCTACAACAGAGAAGCTCGTTAAGTTTATTAGATAAAAATCTTCGAAAAGGGCTAACCACAATAAGAGGAGCTGAAACATTCTTAGAGGGTCTACAAGTTTTGTTTGCATCGAGACAACATTATTAATCGAATCTCAATGTAGTTTTTTCAAAAAAGTTTGCATTCATATGTAATTTTTTTCTTTTTTTTTGAATAAATTTAACAGATTGAAAAAAAAAAAACTTATCAGCTCACTGGATTTGTTAATTGTATTCATCAATTAATCTAGTTAGCACTTGTTAATCTAGAAATTGTGTTATCCTTTGATAATTCTTTCTACATTTTTTTTTTGGTATTAGATATATGAAGAAACCAACCAGTGTCTGGCCAATGCCATTTACACATTTTTTTTTTTTAAGCTTAGCTTAAGATTGTTTCCATCACTTTGGCGCCTTAATATATTTCATGGTGTGGTCACTGGTCAGTCATAGAGGACAGGTTTTGAACTTCTGAGGGGATCGAACATGAAAGTTTCCTAATTAGGTAGATTGAGATTTACCTGTTGTTTTCAAGTATGACTCTGTTCAACGATGATAAAACGACCAAAAAGGTTGCTATATTGTCACTATGATGGAATTAGTTTGTCACTTTGAGGAGTTATACGCAATAAAAAAAGATAAATTCAACTATAAAAAGATTACACATAATCAAATAAACAAAGTTATATATATTTCCATCAAATACTTTATATACAACGACGAATTCATTTGCTTACACATTTATACATGAAATCAAATATAATTTCAAGACAAGTAGAAGAAACAGTAGTACCAAACCATAATTTAAAGCGATGGAAAAATATTTTGCATGTCTTCTACTTATCTTTGTAAGATGAGTGCTGCTCCAACCAAACCAAACCACAGTGTCAAAGCAAGCCAAAAGACTCGGTTCTTCTCCATACCGACCACCGGTCGCCAAACCAAGAGCTTTCCTAGAAAATCATCACTCGAGTTGAGCTGATTCGTAGTCGATGCATTCATTCGCCGCTCCTTATCCCTTTCCTTATCACTCCATGTCACTGCATAGCTGCGCACACACCACAAAGAGTCCATTTCAAGTGATGTCGACATATGCATTAGCCATGATTTGGAAACCTTTTGTTATACCTGTCGTAACTTGAACCGATCATGGGAATAGTAACCATTTCCTCCTGAGATATCTTAAGCTTAGGAGCTTGCAAGATATACCGAAGCTCAGAAGCTTGACGACGAATACCAGGACTGGGATGTTTCTTCTCTAATTGCTGATAAAGATCAATGCAATCAGCGTGGCGATTATTGGCCTCATATGCCATAGCTAACCAAATTTGTATCTGGCCAAATCAATTCCCCCACAGAACATTAGCAATCATACCAATTCCAAAACCAAAAAAACAGTACCTAAACTCTGGTGTTATCAACCAACCTCACCACCAAAGAGTGTTGGCCTTGGGATAATCGTAAGAGCTCCTTCAAGAAACTCTATCGCTCGTCCATACATTCCTTTACCATAAGCCTTTTGACCTAGTTCAAACATCAATTCTGCAGTTTTTCTCCTCTCTGCTTGCTCCTGAGCTACCTGCTCTCACCAATCTCTTTCATAAGCACATCAAACTCTTATAACCTCACCAATAACTTACACTTTCGTAGACAACCTAAGAGTGTTCACCAAGCTAAGCTAAAGTAATCTAAGAGTGTTCTTTACACACAAATAGAGATTGCTAAGGCCAAAAAAAAAACCTAACTAGAGAAAGAGCCCTCAAAAACTCACCTTTTGGAGTTCTCTCTTCACTCTCATCCTCTTCTTCTCCTCTGAATCGTCTCCTTCTTCATCAATCTTATACTGTAACTCCTCTGCTTTCCTCTCAAGCTCCTTCGTATCATGAAATTCCTTAGCTCTCCTCTTCCTCTCCTTCTCCACATCGAAATATTCCTCCTCCTCCTCCTCGTCACCACCACCACCGCCTCCGTCACTACTTTCTTCGTCGCTGGATCCCGCGTCGTCGAAATCGACGGCGTTAGCTCTGGAATTCGCTTTTCCGCGAGTTAAAAACCGGCGAACCCGAGCTTCGCCGTCAGATTCAAGAGGCTTATTGGAAGAGAGAGCAGCGTAATGAGAAACGTGACTGTGCGAATCTCTCTTTTGTAAATTCAAAACGACGTCGACCACCGTTAAACGAATTCTCCGATCAGTTACCACCGTACGGTGAGAGTTAACGTCAAGTAACAACGCCACGTTTCCAATAACCGCCGCC
The DNA here is from genome assembly GCF_000001735.4 of Arabidopsis thaliana. Classification (NCBI taxonomy): domain Eukaryota; kingdom Viridiplantae; phylum Streptophyta; class Magnoliopsida; order Brassicales; family Brassicaceae; genus Arabidopsis; species Arabidopsis thaliana. The sequence continues at coordinate 9,758,934 of NC_003074.8, read as the reverse complement.
ATTAGAGAGCCACCACAATCCAAAACAGAGGAACAAGTAGAACCAGAGAATCAAAAGATAGAAGAAGAGAGATATTTCTATTTCTTTATTTGACTCAAATACCCTCAATTTTATCGCTGAAATGGGGAAACGTGTAAGGCTATTTCCGTCTTTAGCCAAGATAATCATGTCAGTCTTTGTTCGAGACGCGTGTACGAAAAGCAAGAGATACGCGCGTCTCACGTTTACTCGAAAAAAAAACGATGTCGTTTAAAAAGTTATGACGTTTTTACGATTAGGAAACAAACAACAAGACGTTTTAGAAGTAACCAAACGTCACCCACTCTAATTCGATTTTACTGGACGACGAGACGAAACACTGAACAAGAAAGGTACAAGCTTTGATCATACTTCACCGATGGGTGAAAAAATCGAAAGATGATAACTTTAGGGTTTTTTCAAACTCGAATCATTCAAACGAACATAGAAGAAGAAGATCAATTTCATGTTCTTCGTATAACAAAACCAAAAGAAACAGAAACTCACAATACAAAAGATAAGATCTTGGTGAAAATCCAAGTGTAGATAACGGCGAGTGTAGCACCAACGGGAATGGTGACAAGCCACGAAGCAACGATCTCTCTCACAGTCTCAGCTCTCACACTATTAAGCCCTCTAGCGAAACCAACACCCATCACAGCACCAACAAGTGTATGAGTCGCAGAAATCGGAAGCCCTAATTTCGAAGCAAACAAAACAACCGACGCGGCGGCGAATTCCGCAGCGAATCCTCTTGTTGGTGTTAGCTCAGTGATCTTCTTCCCTATCGTTGCGATGACTCTGTATCCCCACATTGTGAGACCAGCAACGATTCCGAATCCTCCCCAAGCGAGAACATCCATTGGGATAACGATCTCGGCTCCTCCTGCAGCTGCTCCGTTTTGGAGAATGCTTAATGCGGCGGCTAATGGTCCGATTGCGTTGGAGACGTCGTTGCCTCCGTGAGCGAATGACATGAAGCAAGCGGAGAGGACTTGCATATAGCCAAAGATTCCGTAGACTATTTCGAGTTGTGTACCTGTTGGTCCTGCGATATCGGAGAGGAAACCAATGGTTTTGGGTTGGTTTTGAGATGTTTCTGGTGATTTTGTTTTAGCTAGGAGGTGACCGAGCTGTTTGCGGATGATTCTGTCGAATACTATGGCTCCTGCTACTCCACAGGCTAAGGCTTGTGATAGAGCTATTGGAAAGATCTTACTTAGAGGCAATGCGGCTGAGGAGATACTGGCCACACCTACAAATACAGCGACGGGAGCGGCAGCAGCCGCTGCTTGTCCTGGGTTTGGTGCACTGTAAACAAACTGCACAGAACGAAAGAAGAGTGTGAAAATGTAGCAGAAGCTTGAGTATGACTTTAGTGATCTTTCAGAATTAGAAAGTTAGTTTCTTGGTTTGTTTTACTTACTCTCCTGATGCATTTGTAGACTAGGAAGGAGACAAGAGCTCCCAGTATAGGAGAGATGACCCAAGATGAAGCTACTTTAGCTAGGGAACTCCAGAAAACGGCACCAGCTCCTCCATATACAAGCCCAAACCCAACCATTGATCCGACGATACAGTGAGTTGTTGATACTGGCCATCCATAGTAAGAAGCTACCTGTTATATTCACAAGTTCACAATTACGTTCTCTACTTGTATCATTTGTGAATGCCATCTTTAAAAGGTATTAACTTTACTAAATCCTGTCTTGAACCTAGTGATGAAGAAGCAAAAGATAAGATGGAACCTGTAACCAAGTTCCAGCTGCAGCTAAGGAAGAGAGGAGACCAGCAAAGAGCAACATATCTTTCCCTTGGAACACATTAGCCATGAGAATTCCTTTCTGCATCGTGCTAGTCACGTGAGTTCCCATCAAAAGAGCACCTGAGAATTCGAGAACTGCAGCTGTCATCACAGCTTGCCGGATTGTCAAGGCTCCAGATCCAACAGAAGTCCCCATGGCATTTGCGACATCATTAGCTCCGATGTTCCAGGCCATGTAGAAACCAAAGAGTAGTGTTGCGTAAGAGAGAAGCTTGGTCTTGAGAGCCAGTCCTTGTCCCAGGGACTTCATGAAGATTGGAAGGGTGAGAGCAGAGAAGGCGATGACTATAGAGATTGCCCTTGCTGTTGTGGAAGAAATGTGAAAGGCTTGAGCCATTCCAGAAAAGTCTCCAGTAGCTTCTGCATTACCTTTCCCATCTGATTCGTTTGAAACGGTAGAAGATTCGTGAGGGTTCTGTATCGGTTGATCAGCATGGTGTTGCTCTTCTCCCTCAGAATCCGCATAAGAAGAGAAACTAGCTAAAGGGCAGACAAGTTTCAGAGGAAGAGAAGTGTGTTTCTGAGGAGAAAGGAATTGGGCAGTGTTCTTCCTGAAGAAAGGGGATTCCTTGGGAGAGAAACAACAACCAAGAGCTGATCTGGGTGTGCAGAGATGAGAAGTCTTAAGTAGAAGTGAGTGGTTTCTAACGGAAGAGAAACGATAAGGAAGAGTCATGTCTGAAAAGAAGAAGAAGAAGAAGAATTAGTGAATCAAGAGGAGAAAATGAGGAGGAGGTAGAGAGATGAGAATCTACATAGATGAGAAATGGGCCATGGATGATGAGAATGAAGTTGGTGATGATATTGATGATGATGAAAATGGATTTGCATAATGGGATTTTGATTTCAGGAGAGGCGAGAAAGGGTAAGTGATGGTGGCACAGGGGAATGTGAGGTGGAGGTGAGAGGATTGCGTTTGGATGCTTCTTTGTGTTAGGAGTGAGACTTTTGAATTTGTGTGGTTCTTGTGGAATGTAGTGAGAGGCTCTTTTGGTTGGGCCTCACAACCTCACAAATGCCCACTTGTAAAAAAGAAGAATAAAAATGATTTGGGAATTTTGTTCTTTGTTTGGATGTAGTCAAAGAAGAGAATTAGATGCACTGTTTAAATTTTTCTTCAATTTTAATAATGATTTAACAAAATGGCATTATCTCTTATGTTAAAGTAAATCAATCTTCAATTTTTATTACATATACAAATTGTCAACAGTAATACTAAATATTACAAATCAAATCAAACATTTTAGTTCTTAAAAAAACATGGAGCTGAGTGTGTTCGTGGGGTAACTCGATTTCATCATGTGGTTTATGAGGTAGGTGAGGCTGGTTAGTTAGGTGATGGACACCATCTTCTCTTACCATTATGGCTTTTGTTTTCCTTTTATGTCAAAAAAACTTTAATACATTTTCCATCAAACATTTAATAGATTTATCCAGCTTGGTTTTCAAATATTCGAATATGTTTAGTTTCATTCAGTTTGGTTAGTATAAAATTTGTGTGTTTCGATTAAAAAATGTTTGGTCGACATGCATTAAAAATAGTTCAAAACATTTCTAAGATATGATCTTTGGACCAATTTGGTCGATATGCATCATGATAAGATCGATTGTGGAAGATTGGGATGATCCGATCATATAGACATATATGTATATAGTTTTTTATTTACCTGGGAGATCATATATTGATCAACAACTTCAGTTTAAATTTGTATTTCAGAAAAAAAAAAAAAAAGACTTATTTAGAACTTGTATTTTGAAAATCATCATGATATAACTACACAAAATAAAACCAGAGGTGGATTTTCTTTCGGTTTTACCAAGATATTTTGAGTTTTCGGCCCATAATTTTCTTGAGTAAGAGAGGAGATCATTTTAATTCAATCATTTCCCATCATGGATATTTTAATATATAATTTTGTGGTAAATTTTTTTTTGGAAGACCCCTAATACACAAATATAACTGCATATACGCTCGAGAAAATAAACATACTCATTCACATCAATTATAAATTATAGTAATTCAAGTGTTAGTTTGAGGGCATAGTGTTTAGTTAACTATATGTCATTTATTAACTTGGTTTTCATAGATTTCACCTTCGATTCAATTAGTTTTGATAATTTAGCATCCTATTTGTAGCCAACAATAAAACAATAAAAAACTTATTTTTTCGTTTGACATAGTGTTAATGTTGGGACGAATTATGTACACGATCAAATATCAACCGAAAGACATTCATCATGATGATTAATTTTTCTCCTTTTTTAAAATTCAATGATTTTTTTTTGTGTGTGGATATGACTGAAGAAAATTTCTTATTGGTATTATCAACTTTTTATACAATTTTAGTTCTTTTCTTCTTTATAAATCTTTATTCTATAAACAAAATAATAAAAATTCAACGTTGATAAAGATTTCCTACCAAGTAGTCCAATACATATGATAGCTTCTTCCGTATATTTAGGAAAAATATTGGTAAGAAGAGTAACAAAGTATTATTTGAATAAGTGGTATACTTATTTGCGATTTTCAACGATTTTATTTTTATGTTGCAATACTATTTGGATATAGTTAGATATGATCTTTAGTTGATCAAGAAACCTTGTGATTAATGTGTATGTATTGGGGATAACAATCTGTTTATTTCTCTATAAGATATTCAAGTTGTTTTGAGTTTTAGAGTTATAAATGATAAACGCACCTCTACTCTGAGTACTCTTTCATGTTACTAGCATTAGAAAACTAAAAATGCGGAGTTCACTACCATATTATGTACTCATTTCTTTTTTTAAGATGATGTTGCGTTATTTTTAGATTGAAAAACCTTTTAAACTTTTCTTTTAAATTAAAAATTCAACAATTTGTTTATTCTTTCAGAAAAGATAAATTGTTTATCTCCCTGTTTTTCTAAACAATGTAAGAGCATCTTCAATGGTGACTAAATTGGGTTCTCTCAGCTGTTTTTCTGGAAAAAGATGATTAAAAATAAATCAAAATCATGTATTATTGAGAAAGTTGTCTCTCTTGAGAGAGTTTTTGAGGAGGATGAGAGACGACGACGTGGCCGTTCTGATGTTTTTCAATTATACAAATTGAAGGTTAGCTATATTGAGGAAAAAAACAAAAAAGGTAACTGCGAAAGCCCATTAACTTTAAGTTGTTTTGCATCGGCCCAAATATAAATCCTAAAGAAAAAGTTACATATGTTTAAAAATTAAAACGCAGCGTTTTAAGAGTCAGCTATTTCAGAAAAAAATAGGATTAGCAAAATCAGAACTCTGCGAGCGTCTATAAGAAAAAACCCTAGAAAGAAGTCGATTATCCAGAAACAGTGTCTTCTTCTCTTTTTGTTGTTACTTCCTTTGGTTTCTTCAATGGAAAAAGAAGAGCTCAACAAATTGAATCATCTCTCTCTCGTCTCCAATGTCTGCAACGAATTGGAAACGCATCTAGGATCTGCAGAAAAAGTTTTGGCTGAGTTCATTATCGATCTAGGTCGTCACTCTGAGACAGTCGATGAATTCGATAAGAATCTTAAGGAAGCAGGTGCAGAGATGCCGGATTACTTCGTCCGGTCGTTGTTAACTACAATCCACGGTATTTATCCTCCGAAGCCTAAGTCGGAGAAGAAGAAAGAGGAAGGTGATGATCAGAAATTCAAAGGCTTAGCGATTAAGGATACTAAGGATAAAGTTAAGGAGCTCGAGAAAGAGATTGAGAGAGAAGCTGAGGAGCGACGGAGAGAAGAGGATCGAAATAGAGATAGAGATCGGAGAGAATCCGGTAGGGATAGAGACAGAGATAGAAATCGTGATCGTGATGATAGAAGGGATCGACATAGGGATAGAGAGAGGAATCGTGGAGATGAAGAAGGTGAAGATAGAAGAAGTGATAGGAGGCATAGAGAAAGAGGACGTGGTGATGGTGGTGAAGGGGAAGATAGGCGTAGAGATAGGCGTGCGAAGGATGAGTATGTGGAGGAAGATAAAGGCGGTGCGAATGAGCCGGAGTTGTATCAGGTATATAAAGGGAGAGTTACTAGGGTTATGGATGCAGGTTGTTTTGTTCAGTTTGATAAGTTTAGAGGAAAAGAAGGTTTAGTTCATGTTTCTCAGATGGCTACTAGAAGGGTTGATAAGGCTAAGGAGTTTGTGAAGAGAGATATGGAGGTTTATGTGAAAGTTATATCGATTTCGAGTGATAAGTATAGTCTTTCTATGAGGGATGTTGATCAGAATACAGGTAGAGATTTGATTCCTTTGAGGAAGCCTTCAGATGAAGATGATTCATCCAGGAGTAATCCGTCGTATAGAACTAAGGATGGGCAAGTGACTAAGACTGGGATTTCAGGGATCAGGATTGTGGAGGAGAATGATGTTGCGCCTTCACGTAGACCGTTGAAGAAGATGAGCTCTCCTGAGAGATGGGAAGCCAAGCAGTTGATTGCCTCTGGTGTTTTGAGAGTAGATGAGTTTCCAATGTATGATGAGGATGGAGATGGGATGCTTTATCAAGAGGAAGGTGCTGAAGAAGAACTTGAGATTGAGATGAATGAAGACGAACCTGCTTTCTTACAAGGGCAGACTAGGTACTCTGTTGACATGTCTCCGGTTAAGATCTTCAAAAATCCAGAAGGTTCTTTGAGTCGTGCAGCTGCACTTCAGTCCGCTCTCACTAAGGAGAGGAGAGAAATGAGGGAACAACAGCAGAGAACAATGCTTGACTCAATCCCCAAGGATCTGAATCGGCCATGGGAAGACCCTATGCCTGAAACTGGTGAAAGGCATCTTGCTCAAGAGCTTAGGGGTGTTGGGTTATCAGCTTATGACATGCCTGAGTGGAAGAAGGATGCCTTTGGTAAAACTCCCACTTTTGGACAGAGATCAAAGCTTTCTATTCAAGAGCAAAGGGAGAGCCTTCCGATATACAAGTTGAAAAAGGAGCTGATACAGGCTGTGCACGATAATCAAGTTTTGGTGGTTATTGGTGAGACTGGATCTGGAAAGACAACACAGGTGACTCAGTACCTTGCAGAAGCAGGTTATACAACAAAAGGAAAGATTGGGTGTACCCAGCCTCGTAGGGTTGCTGCAATGTCTGTTGCCAAGAGAGTAGCTGAGGAGTTTGGTTGTCGTTTAGGAGAGGAGGTAGGGTATGCGATTCGGTTTGAAGATTGTACTGGACCGGATACAGTGATCAAGTACATGACTGATGGTATGCTTCTCAGGGAAATTCTGATAGATGAAAACCTCTCTCAGTACTCTGTAATCATGCTTGATGAAGCTCACGAGCGGACAATCCACACTGATGTGCTGTTTGGTCTTCTAAAGAAGCTGATGAAACGTAGACTCGACCTTCGTCTGATAGTCACGTCTGCCACATTGGATGCAGAGAAGTTCTCTGGGTACTTCTTTAACTGCAACATTTTTACCATTCCTGGAAGAACATTTCCTGTTGAGATACTATATACCAAACAGCCAGAAACAGATTACTTGGATGCCGCTCTGATCACAGTCCTTCAGATTCACTTGACTGAACCTGAGGGTGATATTCTGGTCTTTTTGACGGGACAGGAAGAAATCGATTCTGCCTGCCAGTCTCTGTACGAGAGGATGAAAGGTCTAGGTAAAAATGTTCCCGAACTCATCATACTTCCAGTTTACAGTGCGCTTCCTAGTGAAATGCAGTCTAGAATTTTTGATCCTCCCCCTCCTGGTAAACGGAAAGTGGTTGTAGCTACAAATATTGCAGAAGCTTCTTTAACAATAGATGGGATATACTATGTTGTTGATCCTGGGTTTGCTAAGCAGAACGTGTACAATCCAAAGCAAGGGCTGGAATCGCTAGTCATTACTCCAATTTCACAGGCATCAGCGAAGCAAAGGGCTGGACGTGCTGGTCGTACTGGGCCAGGGAAATGTTATCGTCTCTACACAGAGAGCGCATATCGTAATGAAATGCCTCCTACATCAATCCCTGAAATCCAAAGAATCAACCTTGGAATGACAACCTTGACCATGAAAGCAATGGGCATCAATGACCTGTTATCGTTTGACTTCATGGATCCACCCCAACCTCAAGCATTGATTTCTGCAATGGAACAGTTGTACAGCCTGGGAGCTTTGGATGAGGAAGGATTGTTGACAAAGCTAGGTAGAAAAATGGCTGAGTTTCCTCTTGAACCGCCGCTCTCTAAAATGTTGCTAGCTAGTGTGGATCTCGGGTGCAGCGATGAGATTTTAACGATGATTGCTATGATCCAGACGGGTAACATATTTTATAGACCAAGGGAGAAGCAAGCACAGGCAGACCAAAAACGGGCAAAGTTTTTCCAGCCCGAAGGTGATCACTTGACATTGCTAGCTGTGTATGAAGCTTGGAAGGCTAAAAACTTCTCAGGTCCATGGTGTTTCGAAAACTTCATACAGTCAAGATCGTTACGACGTGCTCAAGATGTGAGGAAACAACTTCTCAGCATTATGGACAAGTAAGTAGCTAAACTAGTATTGAGTTTTATAGCTTGTAATGATGTGTGACAATCCAAGTTCTGTTTATTAACGTGTGATTTGATTTTACAGGTATAAACTAGACGTCGTAACTGCTGGAAAGAATTTCACGAAGATAAGGAAAGCAATCACGGCAGGATTCTTCTTCCATGGAGCAAGAAAAGATCCACAGGAAGGTTACAGGACGCTGGTGGAGAATCAACCGGTGTATATACACCCGAGCAGCGCGCTGTTCCAGAGACAACCAGACTGGGTTATATATCATGATCTTGTGATGACTACGAAAGAGTACATGAGGGAAGTGACTGTGATTGACCCAAAGTGGCTTGTTGAGTTAGCTCCAAGGTTCTTCAAAGTGTCTGACCCAACAAAAATGAGCAAGCGTAAGCGCCAAGAACGGATTGAGCCGTTGTATGACCGTTACCACGAGCCTAACTCATGGCGTCTCAGCAAAAGGCGTGCTTGAGAGACTTTTCCTTTCGGTAAATCTATTCTTCTTCCTTATGTTGGTTTTGCCGTCTTCAAATGTACTCCTGTTTTTATGTATTGAAAGCTAAAAGCTAACAGAAGTGATGGATGAGCCATAGATTACAGCTGCATCATCGTTTTTCTTGACATGTATGAAAATTCATCTTTCCTAGTGCTACTCCAAATTGATTATAAATCTATCTAGGACATTTAGGTATATGTTTATTCACTCATATGTGAGTTTTGGCATTTCTGTGACTAGTTATTGGATATGGTACTAGAGCAGTTGAATTGTAATGAATCCTTTATCGGCCTGGTTTCTAGCCCAGAACACTAATTCATCGGACCGATGTCGCTTGGATCACCTGAAAAAGCAGATCTTGGATTCGACACTCAGTTGCACGACGCCGGTTTTGGTTGGATCCTTCATCTCCAGGAGAATTAAACTTAAGGAAGATCTACAGCTAAGAAAGTAAAATCCCCTCTAATGCTGGAAGTTACGGCCCCTCCTATCTATCCAAAGAGCCGTAGAACTTGGATACACAAAATTTTCATTTGCATCATATTCCCTATAGCTGATCAAAACAATTACTTTAGGCTCCCAACCGAAGGTTTTAATGAACAAAAGGTATTGTGGTTTACTCTTCTTTTACCTACTAGACTACTATTGCATAAAAGAAAAGAAAAGACCTCAATTATATGAACCTAAGTTTGCTTACTAATAGTATATAAAACTAAACTTTAGGGACAAGATCCGGAAGATACGGCCACGTCTAAGTTACCACTTCGTTAATAAACTAACCTAAGATTGGTTAATAATTACCCATCAATGGGACATTGAAGACTGTACCGCGATTCGAACTCATCCAAAAAAACAGATTATTCTTTTCATTTGCCTGTCACTCGAAGTCAATTATTTACCAACTCTTCCATAAGATATAATATAAAAAGACCAATCTTAGCTGTATTCCCAAGTTTTATATTCAAGATCAACTAATTATTGCTTATGTAATATATATGCAAAAGAAGAGAAGGAGAAAAAGAGTATTACAAAAATCCAAATCCCCATTGTTGCAACCATGAGTTCTGTGGGTGTATTTGATAAGGTGGAAATGGATGAGAAGTCATATTTAGTATACACATTAACACAAACAAAACACCCAACCTCTTCCGCCGTGGAGTCTAGTGGTGATGACCTTCCTCTCCAACCTCTTTTTTCTTGTCCCTATGCACGTATCAGATCTCATAAGTTCAAAGTAGAGAAGAACTATGATGGTGTTAACTTTTTCAACTTTCATCCATTCAATTCTTACCCTCACTTTCCAAGAACAAGAACCAGTTATCAACAAGGCGAATCTTTACTTGATTATGATCACCATAACATCTGTAAGTTCCCTGTAGTCCCTCTGTTTTGGTGCAACAATAAAACCCCTGATAGTAATGAATTCGAGTGTGGTGGATGTGAAGAGTCAAAGACTAGCAGAAGCTATTATGCTTGTCTTGAATGTGGAAACAAGTTTCACAAGCAATGTGTAGAGTCTCCACTTGAGATCAAACACCCTTCACACCCTTTTCATTCTCTTCGACTTTATAGTCATCCAACACATATGGTGTGCATTTGTTGTGGAAGACTTGTGTCTAACATGTTTTATCATTGTGTGACATGCGATTTGAGTATGGACCCGATTTGTGCTATGGAACCAATACCCTTTGTTGTAGACCATCCTAAAAGCCATCCCCACCCTATTACCTTTTTCCCTACACAAGCTACTTTGGCTTGCAATATTTGTGGCCTTGTTAAGATGCTTGATCCCACATACATTTGTATCCAATGTGTCTTCGTCATCCATAAAGATTGTATGGGTTACCCACATGTCATTAGAATATCTCGTCACCAACACCGGATCTCTTTTGCCTCTTCTCTACCATATGGAAATTTGTCTTGTGGGGTTTGTCATCAACGTGTTGACAACAATTATGGAGCATATTCTTGTGGTAAATGTGATGCTTATTTTGTTCATTCAAAATGTGCATTTCATAGAAATGTGTGGGATGGAAAAGAACTCGAAGGTGTATCAGAAGAAGATGATATAATAGATGATGGTGAGCCATTTGAGAGGATATCTGATGGAGTAATACTCCATCCATATCACAGTCACCATCTACGACTTGAGATCAGCAAAGTTTATGATGAAAATAAGTATTGTCGAGGGTGTTCTTTCCCAATCTACGAAGGCCAGTTCTATTCATGCATGGAATGTGACTTCATCCTCCATGAAAGTTGTGCAAATGCTCCACGCATGAAACGACATCCCTTACATCCACATCCACTTACTCTAAATGTTGCCACAAAGGAGCTTGGTAATAACGAAGGCGTATACCATTGTAATGTTTGTGGTCGTGATGGTACTGGCTTCTTCTATGAACATCATATAGGCGAAAGAAGATTCCGGCTAGACTTGAGATGTGCCTCGATTCGTGAACCATTTGAATATCAATGCCACAAACATCCCTTATGCATAGCTTCGGAGCTAGAGAAAAAGGTACGATGTCAAATATGCAAAGGGAAAAGCTATTCGAAATTAAATTGCATGGAATGCGATTATATTATATGTTTTCGTTGCGCTACCTTCCCATACAAGGTAAGGTACAAGCACGACAGTCATTTTCTTAGAATTCGCGATGGGAAAAAGGCAAGTGATGAACCAGACTGGTGTGAGGTTTGCGAAGGCAAAATAGAAGAAGTAAAAGAAAGAGAGTCTCCGTGGGACAAAAGACGAGAAATGCGATTTTATAAATGCAATGACTGTTGCACGACTCTTCATGTTGAATGTTTACTTGGGAGAGACATGTACATGAAACCTGGTAATAGTGTAAAAGATTACATTTCTAAGCACTCACTAGGAATTGAAGGTACGCAATGGACAGATGTTCGAGTCTTTCTCAACAGTTCGCTCTCCCGACCAATATGCACCGGATGTATGCGCCGTTGTCTATTCCCAATAGTTTTCAAAGGCTACAACACAATCTTTTGTTCTTGGGAGTGTATTGGATATGGCGACACAGTGTTTGAGCATCCAACAAGTAATCCTTTTTCCTCTATCGTAGAATTGGAGTTAATGTGAAGTATATTGATATTTCACTTTTGTTACTGTCGTAATTTTCATTATGAGATGTAACTTTGTTTTTGTTTTTTTCATTTTCTGTAATCTATTTTAATATATAGTTTTACAAGAAACAAATACGATAACTTGAAATTTGGTTAAGCATATGATCGGTCTTAGTAAAACAGCAATTGAAGAGTCTATTCGTTTTAAAAAAACACATACTTAATGGGCCGACACTAAAAGCCCATATTGATTTTAAACAGAAATTGAAGAGCCTATTCGTTTTAAACCCTAAACCCATAGTAGAAGAAATGTTGATGGGTTTAGTTTCTGATCTGTTAAAGTCTCAACCTTTGAGGTCATGAACCATGGCAGTGACCGGAGTTTCTTCTGCTTTTGGCCGTCTTTTCAAACAAGATAAAACCCACAAGCGTGTTATCGGCACCGGAACCAAACTTACAGTGACCCGTCAGATTCTTGAGCATCTCGAAGGCGGTAATGTCTCGAAAGCCGTCTCTGTTCTCTTTGCTTCTCCAGAGCCAGTTAGTTATTGGCTATACGAGCGTCTTTTCCGTTCTTGTTCCTCGAAAGCTCTTGTTGTGCAAGCCCGTAAAGTCCAATCTCACTTAGTAACTTTCTCTCCGTTGCCTCCGATTTTCCTCTTGAACAGAGCCATTGAGGCTTATGGTAAATGTGGGTGTGTTGATGATGCACGAGAGCTGTTCGAGGAAATGCCTGAACGAGATGGTGGGTCTTGGAACGCTGTGATTACTGCTTGTGCGCAAAACGGTGTCTCTGATGAGGTGTTTCGTATGTTTCGTAGAATGAATAGAGATGGCGTACGAGCTACGGAGACTTCTTTTGCTGGTGTTTTAAAGTCATGTGGTTTAATCTTGGACTTGAGATTATTGAGGCAGCTGCATTGTGCTGTGGTGAAGTATGGGTATTCGGGGAATGTAGATTTGGAGACTTCGATTGTTGATGTTTATGGGAAGTGTCGGGTGATGAGTGATGCGAGAAGAGTGTTTGATGAGATTGTAAACCCTAGTGATGTATCTTGGAATGTGATTGTGCGGCGGTATCTTGAGATGGGGTTTAATGATGAGGCAGTGGTGATGTTTTTCAAGATGCTGGAGTTGAATGTTCGACCTTTGAATCACACGGTTTCTAGTGTAATGTTAGCTTGTTCGAGATCCTTGGCCCTTGAGGTGGGAAAGGTAATCCATGCCATTGCTGTGAAACTTAGTGTTGTGGCAGATACAGTTGTTTCTACTTCTGTATTTGATATGTATGTAAAATGTGACAGATTGGAGAGTGCTCGCAGAGTATTTGACCAAACTAGATCTAAAGATTTGAAATCTTGGACTTCGGCGATGTCGGGATATGCAATGAGTGGTTTAACTAGAGAGGCAAGGGAGCTCTTTGATTTGATGCCTGAACGGAATATAGTCTCATGGAACGCAATGTTGGGCGGATATGTACATGCCCATGAATGGGATGAGGCACTGGATTTTCTCACTTTGATGCGCCAGGAGATTGAAAATATTGATAATGTCACTCTTGTGTGGATCCTAAATGTCTGCTCTGGTATATCAGATGTTCAAATGGGGAAGCAAGCTCATGGTTTTATCTACCGACATGGATATGATACGAATGTAATTGTAGCCAATGCACTTCTTGATATGTATGGAAAATGCGGGACCTTGCAGAGTGCCAATATTTGGTTCCGCCAAATGAGTGAACTAAGGGATGAGGTTTCATGGAATGCTTTATTGACTGGTGTAGCTCGAGTTGGCAGGAGTGAACAAGCCTTATCTTTCTTTGAAGGGATGCAAGTGGAGGCCAAACCAAGCAAATACACACTGGCAACGCTCTTAGCAGGTTGTGCGAACATTCCTGCTTTAAATTTAGGCAAAGCAATCCACGGATTCCTGATCAGAGATGGCTATAAAATTGATGTTGTTATACGGGGTGCAATGGTTGACATGTATTCCAAATGCCGATGTTTCGACTATGCTATCGAAGTATTCAAAGAGGCAGCTACACGGGACTTGATTCTATGGAACTCTATTATCCGTGGATGTTGTCGTAATGGAAGAAGCAAGGAGGTCTTTGAGTTGTTCATGCTTTTGGAAAATGAAGGAGTTAAGCCTGACCATGTCACCTTTTTGGGAATCTTACAAGCTTGCATACGTGAAGGTCATGTCGAACTCGGTTTTCAGTATTTCAGTTCTATGAGCACCAAATATCATATATCACCACAGGTTGAGCATTATGATTGTATGATTGAACTCTACTGCAAGTATGGATGCTTGCATCAGCTTGAAGAATTTCTCCTCTTGATGCCTTTTGATCCACCTATGCAAATGTTGACAAGGATAAATGATGCTTGCCAAAGATACCGCTGGTCAAAGTTAGGAGCATGGGCTGCTAAACGGCTTATGAATGATCATTACCTTCAGCCACCATGAATGACTTAAAACAAAGAAATTGTCTCCTGCAGTCATATCGGAGCTTATGCATTTAGAAGGATTGCAGACAAAATCCGTTGTCTTTCGAAGACCAGGAAGAGCAACGGGAATGAAGCGGTTGAAACAGGACGTGAATAAAATAGAGAGACATCATTTGTATCTCCTGACTCTCCAAATCATTTTATTTTCTTCGGAAGGTAATCACAAATTCTTAACTCTTCTTTTACAATTGCAGTTCTGTCTATTTGACTTTGTATACATTGATCACATTTTTTGTTTTCGTGATTCAGTTATCAGATATGTCCAAGCTCCAAGCTTACGATATAGCTTCCATCAAAATGGAGTCCATAAGGTAAAGTTATTCACTCTCATGTATATAGAGGCTATGCATTGTAGCTTGGAGCTGGGACATATCTGATAACTGATCACGATTTGGTTGTTCTACTCTAAGAAGTTTACAACTAAAACTTAACAAATTCATCATTGTGTGACTATGATTTAATATAGGGACAATGAATCAAGCTGTGAGCTATTAGCCTTCTAAGCTATATCAATGGTTTAATTGTGGCATTTCAATGCCGTGTTGAATTAGTAGTATATGTGGTTACATAATGTTCTTTAAATGTTTCATTTAGCGATACGAGTGCTCTTTGTGTTTCATGCTGTTCTTGTTCTATTGAGTAATGGTATTCAATATTCATGGTTGAGTGCAGGTCTTATATCGTGGCCTCCATGGACATTGATATTCCTGATCAAAGTGTAACAGAGATGAACTGTTTGTGTCTCGATCTAAAGTTAATGGGTCTTGGTTGAATATGGTAGTAATATATCTGGTAAACGGATCTAGCTTTACCCCGAAAAAGTACCAGCGTCGTGGTTCGCCAAAACCGAGCGCGAGTCTTTCGCATTGAAAGTTTGAAGGGTCGGATATGGTATGCTTTCAAGTGTTTTAATGAAGTTTGATCTCAAGTTTTCGCATTTCTGTTGCCAATTTATCACCATTACTTTGTGTAATATCTGTTTGTATTTTCAGTCTTTGACATTCAAAGAGGTCAGATGTATACAAGCAAGTCCTGAGACGAAAAAGATGTCCTACTTTTGTTAAAAAAAACATTTTCGATTCAGTATCCAAATGTAAAAACTTGTTTGATTTTTGTCTAAAACATATTGAACGTTGATATGGTTTTGATTAGTTAGACTCAAAACTGCACTACCTTAGTTTGGAATGAAATTACAGATTTTAGGTGAAGTATTAAGCTGTTTCCACTGTGTTTCATATCATTGTCAAGTTGTATTCCTAAATTGGAATCAGTGTAGCTGTTGAGGTATAAGTTGTCTCTGTTTCTCGAAATTCTGTGATCAGTTAGTAGAAATGTCAAACCAAGTTCTTTTGCCGTTCCGTGAAGAAAACAGCTACAAGCTTTGAATGATTCAGCTTCCATTAAAATGAAGTCCACAAGGTAGAGTTATTCACTCTCATGCATTGCATGTATAAATGAAGTTTGATCTCAAGTTTTCGCATTTCTGTGACCAGTTTATCAGATATATCATCACTTCTTTCTGTAATCTCTGTTTGTATTTTCAGTCTTTGACAATTAAAGAGGTCTGATGTATTACAAGCAAGCCCTGAGACGATGATGTATCTTCATCAAAACGAATCAGAAGACCAATAATCTGATGTCCTATACAAGTGTTAAAGTGACATTTTATTTCTATATAAGCCATTAAGCCAATGCAGAAACCTTTTCAATAAAGTATCCAAATATACAAATTAGGTGATTTTAATCAAAACTATTTAACGTTGATGGTTTTGATTAATTCGACTTTTAACTCCATGTGAAAGAAAAAAAAAACAAAAAAAAAACTCCATTGTACCTCAGAATGAATTACAAGAGTTGATTTTTATTCTTTTCTTTTTATTTATTTTTTAATATAAGGTTTTATGTTGTTAGAATATTTTCATCAATACAAATGTTTTTTTTTCTTTTCTTTATTGTATAAATTAGTACTTTCAATCGTATTTTTGAGGGTTTTATGCAAAAAAAAAAACTCATTCATTTTTGGAATTTTATTTTCCGTGTCCAAAAACTGCAAAACAATCTTATAAAGTTTAAAACAATTCACAATATAACTCTTTTTCGTTATTGTCAAATTTAAATTTTTTGATAAATTAAAGCTCTTGAAACGAGGAGTTCCATTATATCTTCAGAATTTTTAAAAATATATGTATGTGATCGTAAAAACTTTAAAATATATATATAAAAGACTATATTGCGTATTATTTTAATAATCATATATTGCGTATTATATGATTATTTTGTAGTTTTTGGTCCTGGATGGTAAACTTGCAAAACTGGACAATTTCGAAGTTTTTTTTTCTTTCGAAAAATCTATTCTCGAGGATATTCATATTTTAGTTGTATTTAGTTCCACTTACATGCATGCTCGTTCTAGTTCTAGAAACCAAAAAAAAAAAAAAAAAACAATTCTCTTTGATTGGTTTTGTTTTAGATGCCGCTATTCATGAATGATATCAATATCAAAATATATTTACTCAAATTCATATGAATGATTTTAAGCTCACCTATTTTTATTATAAATATATCTAAAGTTATACTTTTGGATCATTCCAATTTTCATTTATCAATACTATCTTTGTTCTCACACGGTAGTCATAATAAGATGATATTTACCCGTCACTACACAAAAATGAAAAAAAGAATGTGATATATGGTTGGAGATGGTTGTTCTGGATCGTTTGTTTTATTTGATCTGTTCGTTACCCATAAACTATATTTGTTCTGTTTAATTTATCTAATCATCCGCTATTACAATTTGATTGATCATTATATAAAATAACAAATATGCATATTAAAAATGAAAGAATAATAATATAGACTAGTCATCGCCGTTATCGTGACATTAATATTAAGTGACAATTACATACTAACCATTTCTTTTGGACTAATGCTGTTTATTGTACCTATTATTGTCGATCCTACTATTATGGATCCATATACCAAGTCATTCTTAGTATTCTAATATCATTTGCTGTCCACCACGTATACATAGAAGTATAAAACGTTATCTGTTTGGTGATTACTATTATTTTTTTCGCCTTCCTTTAATTTCATCTAAAATATATTTGATAAAAAAAGGAAACAAATTAGTATTTTACGTCAGCAAAATATATTTAATCAAATTTAAATCCAACTCGTAATAAAATATATAGCAGTTTTAATATAAATTTCTAGTACTGTTGGAACATAACAATCTGAATGATAGTAAGTATTTTTTTTATCACCAATAATCATATATATAGCATGATATATATGATATTGTTTCAATATGTTCTAAAATATAAATGATAAAAGAAAAAAATAGGGAATATTATTCTTCGTCAACAATATACGTTAAATAAAATTTAAATTTGAGTTGTGATAAAATGTAAAATATAAATTTCTAGTATCGTTAGAACATAACATTATATAACCTTAATAATAGTATAGAACAAATATTTCACTAACAATCATTTGCACCTCCACATGTGTATATCGATCGTTTCAATATGTTTTAGATGTAATTGCATAATACTGACATATTTTAAGATTTCTAAACCAAACAATTACGGTGAAAACACACACCCATCAAACTACAAGAAACAATCATAAAATAATTTAAACATTTAATTCATATGAAGAAAAGTAACTTTGGTTCCAAAACAAAAACCGTCTTCTACATTATTATATTCATTAGAAATAATTTAACATCTTATAAAGTAGACTCAACATGTACTGTATTATAGAGATTTGTTGAAATTTCTCGAATCAATGATTGATAAGGAAATCACATATATAAACTTTTGTGTTGGACAAAAAAAGTGAGTGATATTTTTAATAAGTTAATAACCCATAAGACAAGACCACTTCTACAGCATTTCTCGTGTCTTCTATATAAATAAAATAAGGAATAAGTTGTGAACTAGTCACTTTTTAAAACATAATTGACAAAATAGGCAGTTCACTATTCATAATTGGTGAATTAGTCACTCTCCTCTTACCCCACTAATCAAAACATCTATTATACTCTATAGAAACAATTATATTTACCAACATGCCACTGTGTTTGGATCCATATTCTTCGGTAGTTTTGGGTGGGAGAGAAATGTGTGGGGCCTTAGTGAGTTATGATTTTTAAAAAAATATCTTTTTCTTTCTTTATTCCATATTCCCACAAAGTTTAATAATTAAAATTCTTTTTAATAAATTTTATTTTTCTAAAATTAATCATATAAATAAAATTTATGTTTTATTCTCTATCATTTGATATGCATTTTGTTTAATATTTTTAAATTTTATATTATAGGGCACTGTACAAAAATATAGACTATTGTACAGATATAAACTAGTGTACAAATATAAACCATTGTACAGATATAGACCACTGTACAAATGATGCATCTGTACAGAAGATACTTGTTTGTTTAATAGTAAATTATGATTTCGTTTAACAGATGCATCAATCTGTACAGTGGTTTATATCTGTATAGTGGTCTATATGAGTACAGTAATCATATATATACATTAGTCTCTATATATACAGTAATTTATATCTAAAATTTTTTTAAGAAGTATAAGTTTCCGAATAAATATTCTTCTGTACAGTGATTTATATCTGTACAGCAGTTTATATCTGTACAGCAGTCTATATCTGTGTAGATATTATTCGTATAGTGCTCAGTAATATAAAATTTAAAAATCATTAAACAAAATGCATATCAAATGATAGAGAAAGAAACATAGATTTTTATTTATATAAATCATTTTAGAAAAATAAAATTTACAAATGAGCATTTGAATTACTAAACTTTGAGGGAAAGAAATATAATAAAGAAAGAAAAAGAAAATTAAAAAGAAAAACCTGACCCACATCTCTTTCTCACACGCTATATCTCTTTCTCTTTCTTTCTCTCCTCAACCAAAAGGATCCTTTGGTAATTTTCAAAACTCCCACACTACCCTACCACACAAGCTATTACACGCTCTTCTATTAGATAGGAAAAGTGAGTTACCTGTTTCCCTAATTATAAATAGTAACCTGCCCTATTTCATAATTAAGTTCAGAAAAGTGACTACTTTGCCAACATACCCATAAAATAAACAACTCTAGTTTTTCTAAGCCCTATCTAAACTTTAAAGAGCCAAAAATGTACACTTACACGTGGTGCACGTATACGTGACCGTGACCTTTTGTTTTCTTGTTTATTAGCTTAAGAACGTATTAGAAGTTCATAAAATGATTAAATGCTCTCATTATTTTTTATATTTGGAACTAATATGTTAGTTATGATGCATAATGAAAGCATAAGTTTTGTTAGCCTCATATCCTAAAAGCATATTCTTCATCTCAATTTTGTAACGAAGTGGTCAGCATTATTTTTGGCGTTAAGCGGTCTAAATTAATCAAAATTCTTTTTCTGATCATTCAGTCAAGTTTTTTGTTTGTCTCTGTGTACCTATGTTTATTTCTTTCTAACAATGCCTTAGCTAATATATAAACCGAACTTAAGCTGCTGACACAATTATTAGTCCAGTTCATATATTAAAATGATGTAGTCGTTGCAACATGACAATAATTTATGGAGCCTTGTAACTAATAAAGCATATAGAAATATGACAATATATATTTTTGGTAAATTAAAATAATTGATGTTCCATTTTAGGATCCACATTACAGTATCGTTGAGATTCAGAAAAGTGAATAGTGTTTACTACATCAAAATTCACATTTAAAAAAAAAACACATATACTATACCATTATTGGAAGATATTTTTCAAATCATCAAGAGAAAAATATGTACTGTAGTTTGTTTTTATTACACAACAACTATGATGGGGTACAAAGCGATAGCTTTCTTAGCTCGAAAACATTCAATAAAGGAACGTACTTAAATATCAAAAAAATTATCAAAAATTTTAATATTTGATAGTATTATCTACAACATTTTAATCTCGTTCGCTTTCACACAAACAGTTCGTTCAACACAAACCATATTTTCCGCAACGTTAATGTCAGTTCTAAGATCACCATATTTTTTATAATAAAAGAAAACGATCACCATATTTTATGCATGGTGTAAACAACTTTAAAGGCTATATTCGAATTTCACTATATTTGATTTGATAAATTATATCAATGTCAATGTCTGAGAACTTGAGAGGTCCAAAATCCCCACCGGCCATGGTGTCAGGCCGGCGATAATGGAGAAAAAGCTCCACAGGCCCGTCCACATTATTGCGTTCTTGTTTAATAATTAGTTTGATTTGACAATGTTCAATAATAATGTTTTGGTTTCAAAACAATATTTATCTAATGCCAAACTTCCTTGTTTTTTAAAAAATAATTAAAAAAAATAATAATTACTGGTTAGATGATAGCCGAAAAAAAAAACCATTTGGTGACAAATAAGGTTATCATTATCAAAGAGTGATACCAAGATGAGTAGATGACACATAACTTATAATCACAATCGAATTTATAATCTACCATGACTAATTAAACCAAACTATATTTCTTAAAACTTATACTTATTCAAAAACATTATTTTATATATAAGAAGATTGAGAGAAACAAAAGAAAGACATATATAGTTTTTTTTTTATGAAACACCAAAAATCGAGGTATTCTACTGCAATGCCAATAATGGTTGATCACTAATAATAATAGTAAAAATATTTTATGGATTTTTAGGAATCAGTATAAATTTTAAACTTAGGAATCTCTTAATTAAGAAAAAACAAATCTACAAAAATTAGATAGAAAACAAAAATAGACCAGAAAAAAAAACATGGGGGAAATTAAGGAAAGGTTAAGGTCATAAAAGTGGAAGGGGTAAGGACAGGCTGGCACTTGTGATTGGTCAGTGACAAATCCAGCTGTAATCCATTCACTGACCTTATCTCGACCGACACGTGATCAAAGTGGATCCTACATCATGTGGCATCTCCTTCATTAACTGTCCCTAATCGTCGCGGTTTGAACCAAACCGGTTTGTATATTGGTCTGGTTCGATGTTATAATGGTCTGAATTGTGACATGTAGTTATTTATTTATTTTGAATTCCTTTTCCATTATTCTTGTTTTTTCAAACTATTGTTTTTAGAAATAGTAACCATTGAGATAGTACATATATTACCGTTAAAGATTACGAATTAAAAAACTAACATTTTGCATCTTTGATTTAAATTATGCAATTAATGGACCACTAATCCATTTTAAATTATTGGCTTTGAATGGTAACCCATTATCAAACCGTTACAATTTATACAGTTTACAGTTTTGAAAGTTATCATTTACAAAAACTTTATTAAAATCATTACAAAAAATTTTACTCTCCATTTTATTGTACAGTATTCTCGTACACTTCATTTTTTTACAGCTTTACAGTATTTCGAAAAAACTCATAGTTTCAACTAACAACTAAAAAGTTTGTACAGTCATGTTTTACCAATCGGATCCATTATTGTGAAAACTGGGAACATAAATGACTATTTCTAAAGTCATATCCATATTTTTTTTTTCTTTTTATTTTTTATTAATAGAAATCTAATTAAAATTAATTTAAAATGATCATTTGGTTCATAGGATATGATCTTTCTTTTTTTCTTTTTTTTTGGACAAGTTCATAGGATATGATCAATGATGTAATAGATAGCAACATTATTTAGTTTTCTTATCAGTATCAAAGAGAATAAAACTGGTATAAGGAACAAAAATACAATCCCTTTCATCTATTACATAATTGGTACTGTATACTATACAAAAGATATATCCGACCATTTTAGAATTGGCAATCTACTACAACTGGTAAACATGTAACTATGATAAACAATTCAACATATATATTTAGTATGTTAACATTTCCCAAAAATTACTTTCAAATATCTGTAAAGTCCAAAATCTTTTTTTGTTACAATTCAAATTGCAACGAATGTAATATTGGTGTTCTCCAAATAAAAAACAATTTAGGCCTTGAATGTTTTGTAGATTTTGTAAGAGTTTTTGGTTTTTGTTTTTCAAAAACTTGTTTTCATACTAATCAAGATTTTAAAATTTTGGTTTCCCTACAATTTATAAAAACTATTTTGTTGTAATTTTCTTTTCATGATTTTAGTTTTTTAGTTCTCCTAAAATTTAAAAAATCTAGTTTTTACTCAATCAACATTATTTTTCTCAAAAATCAAAAACCAAAATTTTGGAGTTTTTTAAACAAAAATATAATAACAAAAATCTAAAACTAAAATCTAAAATCTATAAACTAAAATCTAAATTCAAAAACTAAATAAAAAATGAGCATTCATTCAGGACCTTAATAAAGCCGATTAAAAAAAGGGTATATGCACTAGATGACCATGAAATCAATAATAATATAGAAACTAACTATGAGTCTATAGTGTCTGTCGGAGACGTATCTGAAATTACCCGCAACCCCCTATAACTGTGTTCTTGGTTAGGGGACATATAGGTGTATAGGCGTATGATTGCAGAAATTTGAATTTTGAAAACCTTGGTAAGAGCAATGCTGTATGTGGACGCAAACGATATAGATTTTAATTTCGAGAAATCGATTTATTATCGAATTTTTTGAAATATCAGGAGCTCCAAAAAAAAACCTAGCGCCGCTTCATTTGCTGGTTTTCCGAGAGGAAACGTCTTCCGTTCTCTACCCATAGATTCTGCAAACTCTCCGAATATCTATTTCAAATCTATATTGTTTCTCATACATATCGTTTCTTTAGATTCAATCTCGCAGTTAGGCAATCAATTCCATCGGGCTACAGGTAATTTCACAAATATATGCGGTTTAAGCTATTCAACGTTCTCGATCGCCATCAACTTCTTTATTTCTCCAATCTATATTCCGATTAACTGAAATCTTAGGTACATACTGTTTCTGATTTATAAACTTCTATTTTGTGCAGAAAAGGGTTCGACTTGTAGATGATGAACAACTCTTTACCCCGTCGATTGTTTAGGTCTGGATCCGAGCCCAACGGTGAGAGAGTGCAGTCCTACAGTGAACTGTCTTTGATAGATGACATCGCTAACGCGTTAGATGCGGAGGACATGAAAATTCTCCGGGAATCTCAGTTTGGGAAATTATTTGATTTCTCCGAAAGCGCCGCGTATTCTGGGAAGCTTATTCACTTTTTGCTAACGAGGCAGCTTGTTGTTAGGAAGAAACAAGAAATTTGGGTAATTTTCTCTGGATCCCCTGTTCGGTTTTCCATTTCTGAGTTTCAAAATGTTACCGGTTTGAACTGCGACAAACCGCCTCGTATGAAAGAGAGGAAAGGGAAACGAAAATTGGCGCCTGGCAAGTATTGGTACAGCCTATTTGACCGCAGTGATGTATCTGTTGAGTGGGTTGTTGGCAGGCTGAAGAAGCGAGTGGTTCAAGATCAAGGAATTCGTTTACGTTACGCTGTGCTGGCCTTGATTGATGGCGTTTTATGCCCAACCTCGGGTAGAAGTAAAATCTCTCCGGTCCATGCGGACATGGCAGAAAATTTAGACATGTTTCTAAATTTTCCTTGGGGGACTATGTCATTCCTAATGACGTTGAAGAGTGTTACTGCAAGGGG
Source organism: Arabidopsis thaliana (assembly GCF_000001735.4). NCBI lineage: Eukaryota > Viridiplantae > Streptophyta > Magnoliopsida > Brassicales > Brassicaceae > Arabidopsis > Arabidopsis thaliana. The sequence goes on along the minus strand of NC_003074.8, from coordinate 9,734,897 downwards.
AGCTGATAAACTTATGCGGAAATCTATCACCGTTCAAGGTTTCCCACACGCACTCCAACTTTTGCTACTGCAAAGTGTTCCTCGAATCAGAGAATTGCAATTCCCTGAAGCCGTTGAAGATAGTGACTCAGAAATGGAGGAAACAGATACGGAAATTGAGCGCTTATGGAGTTTGAAGTTGGATCTTGTTTGGAAAGTCGACCGGCAGTCTCAGGTGAGCAATGCATCTCTGCTCTCGTAAATTAATTTTCATATGCTCGTTTTTATCATGAAAACCTCTTCTTTTCCTATCAAAAACATACAATTATAGATTCATATCATTCTGTGTAAACGTGTAGCATGTGGCTTAGGTTTTTAATATGTGTTGATTTACTATTTGTTATTTATATCATGATTTCTGTATAAATTGTATGGTTTTAAATCTGATCACAGTTTCTTTAGAATAATCATAACATGGCTGTAAATGTGTAGCATGTGGTTAAGTTTTTTTTTAATATGTGCTGATTTACTATTTATTATTTATATCATGATTTATGCAAAAACTGCATGGTTTTAAATATGATCACAGTTCTTTTTAATAACCATACCCTGTTACCTTAGTAAGTCACGTATGGCGGTATGCATTACAACATCTGGTTATATGATGAAATAACATGTTGTTTTTAAGGAGCACATGGGTACATAATCTATATTTCACTGTTAGTAACAGTATAAATACTTTTAGTACATGTAATAAAACATAATATCATGTGGCTAAAGTCTAACTCTTTGTTTTTCAGATTAAAGTCGTTTCTATTTGGAGTGGAACACCGACTGGTGACGCTTTCAAGTCAGGTTGGGTCGAGGACGAAGAAGATCTATCTGTTGACTACATGTTGCAACTAATAAAAGAGGAGCACATATTCAAGGGGTCCATGTTTTCAGGTGGTGTTGTCCCTGATTCGCTACCCGATGAAAGGAATGACAACAGTGATGTATGTAGCACTTATGATTGTGTTGATGAGGATACCATACAACCTGATGCTTCCTTGCCTGGCTCTTCTAAACCCCGTAAAACTAAAGGGCAGGTTCACATACCAGATTCGATTAAAAATTACATTGACATGAAAGACAAGCGTATGGAGTCGCGTATGTTGAAGGCTATAGCTGATTCAGAGGCTAGATTGAGCAGCTTGTTGAGGGAAAGCCATGGCAGGAAGAATAAGCGTCACAGTGGTCCTAAGTCAAGAGATGTGGGTGAGGGATTAGGTGGGAAGAAGGGATCCTCCCTTGTTGTTTTGGATAATGGCAGGGTAGCCCAGTCGAAGGAGAACAGTGGTTCTGGATTTATTGATCAAGTCTTAGGTGAAGTGATGCATGATATTAACGACGCAGAACCTACACAGACTACAACCCCCATAGGTCGCTTATCCCCACCGACTAGGCCTGGATTGCGTAGTTCTCTGGTATACGTTTAACAGTTTTGTAAATATTCTGTATTTTATGAGAGTTCTTCCTAATTCAAGTATTGTTTTCATAACAAACAGAAACGGAAGAGAGGCAACAATGGCCCAACAGCAGCCACCATCCTGACGCCAGCAGTAGACAACAGTTCAGCTGAAAAGTCTGTTTCTGCTGATAAACATGTATCCCCTGAAGCTGTCAATATCAACAAAGTTGGAGGGGTGGTGACTGATACCACTGAGGATGAGTCAGCTAGAGATGGGATTCATGACATTGGCTCTTCCACTCTGCCGGCTAAAGAATTAGACGATATGTTTGCGGAAAAGTCTGTTTCTGGTGATAAAACTGTATCCCATCAAGATAATATCTTGGTTGATGCCCCCGGTGATGGGATAGGTGGAGAGGGCCTTGATGATATCCAAACTAGCCCTGATAAACCTATTCCAGCTGCAGCGAGTCATACTCAGTGTTTGCTTCCTCCTCCCACAGACGTCAATGAGTTCTTTGAATCTGAGCCCAGCCTCCCTGATCCATATGTGGTGCTTGTTGACATGGATGGTGTTGCATACAATGTAGGTCAGCCAGAGTTGCAGTACACCATCCCATGCATAGTGAGTTCAAACCTTCTCATATAGTTTTTATGTTTTTTTTTTTCCGTGTATTGGCTCTAACGTCTGTTGTTTGCCTTGCAGATAGAGTCTGATTTGACTGCCCAATGTAAGTCAACCCCCGGGCCAATGGTTGATGACGGTGCTTCAGATAAAGATGGAGAAGGACTTGCTGACCCACCTGCTACAGCCGATAATGTTAGATCATATAATTCATTATTTTTTACTCTCGTTACCACTAACAAACTAATTACATGCAACTGTTTCTTATTTTAGGCCAATTTAAGCCAAATGCCGATGATATCTGAACCGTCCCTGCCAGCCCCAACAAATGATATTGTGGACCCTGATGGCAAGGTTGCATAAATGCGTTTAGCTAGTGTTAAATATGGATTTCATAGTTTTGTGTTAGGTCTAGTTTGGGTGCATGAATGGTTAAGATATTGTTAAATATGGATTTCGTAGTTTTGTGGTAGGTCAAGTTTACTTATTCATGGTTTTTAAAAACAAAACACTGGTTTAATATGCACACGGTTATATTTTGCGATACATCATGTATTTTCAGCATGGTTCAGGGTTTTACCTAATATAACAAAAAAATATTTAAAAAGTTTTGTCATATTGTAAGTGTTTTGCCCGTACAAACATCAAGGTTTTAGAACAAATTACATGCCATTAAGTTTAACACAGAATGTTTAGGATTATGCAAACTCTAATTTCCTGATTATTAAGATAACATCTGATTTTCTAATCACGTTTACGTTGCTCACAGCTCCAACATGAATCCGTAATAGCCTCTTCCACAAGCGGTAGGTCTGTTACTTTTGGGCATGATGTTAGCCGTAAGAACAAGATAAATCGCTTATATGGCATGTCTGGGTATTAATTCCAACCTTATGCTATTTTATTTTGTTTGACTCATATTACTTAAAACTTATGCATATGGCTGTTATTAGGGACATTGATTTTGGGGCTTGTCGAACACTTTCCGCCATTGAGTTGCGTGAGATTGTTGAGTTCAAGACCGTTGTACCCAAAATGGTATGATAAATATCATGTGGGTAAAAAAGATTACATAGTGCTCTATAAACATAGGGTTTGCCTTAAACACCTAATATGCGTTCTACTCTATTTACAGGTTATGGACATCTTCATTAATAGCATAAGGATTAACTGGTGTGCAAATAATATCATTGAAAAGCACCAAGCCGTTTCATTCATTGATTCAACATTTGTGGTTGAATTATCCAAGCATTACCCAAAATTCGTCAAGTCTGCTGATAAGGGAATGTATGGGTTTGATCACGACCTACTTGAATGTACCCCTACAGGTTCTGCTGTGGTCTACATTCCATTTCTCATTGATTTACAGCATTGGGTAGGGCTTTGTGTTGATATGAGTGCAAGGATCATTAGCGTCCTCGACTGCTATACAGGATTATGGCGTGAAACAAAATTGAAGAAAGTGCTTTTGCCCCTTGCTGAAATGTTACCATATCTATTTCGATTTGCTATTAAAATGGCTGGGGAAAAGAAACTTCGTTTGAAATCTCTTGCGGTTCACAGAGAAAATGATATTCCACAGGCAGATTCTGTAAAATATTCTGGAGTCATGGCAGCTCGTTTAATTGAAGCCCATGCCAATGGTGGGATTCAGGCTTGCAAAGAAGTGAAGCATGCTGATGTGGTGACTGCTGCTAACAAATATTTCATTGCCGGTTTTGAATTAGCTAATGGGATTGTCTGACCCAAATGTTCTAGTGTGTTTACCTTCTATTACCTGACTCTGTAATATATTAGACACCTAACAGTTGAGTACCTAATGTTCTTTCTATGCACCTGTTTTGTGTAGTAAACATATGTCACTGCAATTCTAATATGTACCGTGCGTTTTATATTTACCTCATGATTCGTTTAAATATAGATGCATTCTAACTGTGGCTTAGTTGATATTTAGGACTTACCCGGTTGTAAACTTTGCAATAATAATGACCCGTTTAAAAATATTTTGGATTATACACCTTAGACAGATTAACATGATCAAAAAGTCAATATAAAACATGTAATATAGGTACATATCACGCCATTTTAATGTAATATCGTTATTTGACACCATTATCATAACGACTAACACATTAGACATAAAACATGTACTTTTTACAAACAGAATGTGATTTATAGATGCTACGCGGGTTAATATAAAATAACAGCATATTATTTTAAAGGATGCTTCCCTTCTGGTTACGAGATTTCCACGTTGGGTGCAGCTTGTACCATCTAACATCGCCGACAGAATTCTTTTGAACAAAAGAAAATGTAGCACTCTTCGCATCTATTATATATGTTGTGGATTGATACACATGGAGGATGGGCCCCATTCCATGTAAGCTTGTAAGCTGTACCATGGCGCACAGCCATTCGTTCAAGAGCTGAAAATAAAGAATCACCCATAGCTAATACTTCGGCCCAAGGTAGGGCAAACAGTTGTTCAGTGAAAAATTCACCTAGCTCCTTCTCACCACCACAAATAGACAACATAGCCATAACAAACAGCGCCTCATCTACCTTGTTTACAGCTTTAAAAATGTGTTTTTTTGCCATGACTAAATCTTTCTCCCAACAAGCATACCTTAGCCCTTCAAGATAATGTGCTTCCGGGTTATTTGCCTCCAATGCGTCGTCAAATTGTTTTCTGAACAGCCCACCCACCCGCATGAGTACTGGATTCTGACGATACTGTCTCATTTCTACCCTTGCAAGCATGTGTAAGTAGGCCGAAGGACGTTTTATTATTGACGGAGATGTTGATAGCCAATATGTATATATAGTCCAATATTGTTAGTGTATATATTCACTCATTTATGTGGCGTAGTTGGGGGGTGAAATGTGTGGTGCAGAAGCACTTATTGGGTTCTGAGAAAATAGTCGAAGTGGCATAAGGAATCCTATGTGGAACTGTTCAACTCTCGGTGCCCGGTTTTACCTCACGCAATTGCTAAACATCACATGTGGTTTTCTCGAATAGCATCTTATTTTGATTTATGGTTGGAATGATTTCATCTTGTTGGAATCCTTGACATAAAATGTCAGTTCATGATGGCTGAACATTTTTATGGACTTTAATTTGCCAGTAATGGTGCTATATCTATTCGTTATATTTGTTTCATATATTTCCTCATTTAACCCCTTGTCTGTGGATCTGAATTTTACATTACACCACGTATTAATAATTAAACACTCGCGTCTTTACTTAATATCATGAGTCTGTTTACAAAAGGGGGAACATAAAGTTTTTTTCTACACAAAAGCCAAAAAACAGAACATTATCCTTTGTCCGTAGAAGGTGGTCTTCTATACGGCACTTACTGGAATTGGGGTCCCTTGATTGCATTCTCAACGTAGCTTTTAGTTGCCACCCTAATTGCCACATCTAATTGCTAATATGTACATTATACCAAGTGACCCTTCCTTTTACATAATATCCATATGTGATGGACTTCCCCTTGCTTATATAACACAACATATAACTCATGAAGAAGACGCGAGACACAACACCCCCTGCAGATGATATTATAAAAATTGTATGAACGTTGTTTCTATCTATAGCATGATACGGTATAAAATAACATTGTACCTTTATATGGGCATTTTGCACGTGGCGCGATTATGGCCGGCGCCTGTGCAACGAGAACAACGTGTTACTTGTCGCTGGGGACACTGAGATGAAGATTGAGCAATTGTTAGGAATTTAAAACACTAAGGGTGTTACAGTAAATTCCAAATGTATAACGTTTACCGTGAATTCCCCCCTTGAAGTAATTCTTTTCTTTTTCGGCCGTCCCGATGGACGGCGCGTGGCTGGCGGGAAGAGGCGGAGAGAGGCTATTGGTTCAGGTAAAGCGAAAACGTCACCAACCTCGGGTACAGGTTTTATGGTACCTAGGTAAGACATTCTCCAGCTTTCAACAGAATATTCCGGCGCCATCAGTCCTTGTATTGGAACGCCTTCAGCCACTGCAGCCGCTATTGCGTGGGGGCAAGGCAAGTGAAGCAAATCAAATGCTCTACAGGAGCATGTGCGTTCCATAAGCTTCACGTGGTAGACACTTGCGCCTTCCTCCCTTATCTCGTAATCGTACCTGTCAAGGCGATGAACCGCAAATCGGACTGATTTTTCAAAGTTACGATGAACAACTTCTCTCATCTTTGGTGGTAGAGGCGATGCTTCGGTTCTAGCTGCCTCACGCCTCATAGCAAACCAGGAAATTAATGTGGTCCGAATGAACTCTAACAAGGAAATGATTGGTAGTTCACGGGCTTCTTTCAAGACTGCGTTCAAAGACTCCGCCACATTGCTAGTCATGACGTTGTATCTTTCCCCAAGGAAATAAGCGCGTGTCCAATGGCAAAAACCAACAGATTCCAAGTATCGTGCGCAAGCCGGATCTAGTCTTATCACCTCATTGAAATATGTATGAAATTCACAGATCCGGAAAGCCCTCGCAGCTCTTGACACGTGGAACAGCAAGTGTTTCTTCTTATATGAGGTCGCTATGTTTCGTTGCAGATGAACAATACATGCCCCGTGCTTAGCCTTTGGGTAGACCTGCATGTTAACATGTGTTATACGTATATAGCAGGGCATATTGGTAGATAGCATGTGTTCTAAAATAAATAAGAGCCATATGCTGTATATAACATGTAACATTTAAAATTATCAATTTTAAGGATTACCCTTCGAAGACCGGTATAAATGGAGGAATGTCTGTCTGAGACGAAGGTCAGGTTATCTCCATCCGGTATAGCGGTGCTCAAAACACGGAAAAACCATTCCCATGCGTCATCGTTTTCGCTATCGACCACGCCAAACGCTATGGGAAAAACCTGGAAATTAGCGTCTTGGCCGCTGGCGGTTAGGAGGCATCCACCGTATTTGCCTTTCAGGTGGGCACCGTCAATAACAATGACTCGTTTCATGCAAGAGAAACCTTGAATCGATGCGGCGAATGCTAAGAACATGTACTTAAACCGGTGATTACCCTTTCCATCAACCTCTGTCTTTAGATCAACAATTGAACCTGGATTAGCCTCGCGCAGCACATGTAGGTAGGCTGGCAACAGAGTGAAACTATTCGCAGCTGATCCTTGTGCACTATCCATCGCAATTTCTCTTGATTTCCATGCCTTCCAATAGGAAATTCTAACTGAGTAATCGGTCAATAGGATGCGTTGAAGGTCAATAGCCCTTGGCCCCCGACTGTTGCCCGCATATTTAGACTGAATTATGCTGCCTATGACCCGCGTTGTTGCTGCTCTGTGGTAATTACTCCTTTCTTCTACAGTGCAAGTGTGCTCGAGATTAGCACTTCGAATTTGGTAATTGTCAGAATCCTCCAGCTTGACGATGTATACACGCCAAGGGCATGTTTCAGAAATGCAGGTTAAAGTCATTAGTTTCTTGCAGGAACGATCACGACGGAAATGGAACCGTCTATTAAGTGCGTGAACTGCTAATTTGACATTGCAATCCTGTTTATTTTTGAATACCCGGCCAACAAACAGTTCATCACCTTCGTAGACCACATCCCGAATTGCTAATTCCATTCCGACGCGGCCTACACAACAATAAAGTTCGTGTGTTATTTACACTGTACACATGTTGTGAATGTAGAAAGCATGTATTTGTATGACTAAATAGTAACACTTTGACCAACATAATATCTATATCCCATGATGTTCAATATTAAAGCATGTTACTCTATATTTTGATTAGGGATATCTCAGGGATATCAACGTAAATTGAAACCATGTGTTGGTTTGTAAGCATATCATTATATTACATGATATTAAATACAATTTGTTATTTAAACTAAACAAATATGATGTGGATATTAAGATTGTATTCGTACGACTAATCAGGAATTCAGCGAAATTAAATTTTTATTGCATGGTATTTATACGAATAACATGTTACTCTATATGACGGTTATTATTAGAACACTCTTGCAATATGTGTTGTTCTTAAAAACAACATGCTATGTAATTGGTACCTTCTTCCCCTTGTTCGTCTAGGGTTGGCGCTGCATCCCTGTTGAAAGATGCGAAGTTAAGGCACATGTCTTCAAGAGCCTCATGCAGAGGTACCGCGAGATCCAAGTGTACACCTAGAGGTTCCACCAAGTTAGTTGCGGAAGGCCCAAAAAAATTGCACTCCTTAATTGTCTCGCCCCCGGGATAGTCGTTTTCGTCGTTGTACGCTTCCCCTTCACTGAGAGAGTCGTAAGATTCAGTGGCTAAATTAATTGACGGTAACCCCAGATTTTTAAGTAAATCTGCCTCAACAACAGTTGAGTCTTCTTCCTGCGTAAATAGATGTCTTAGTACTGTAATGGTATATTCGAGTGGCTGAATTTAATAAACGCAGAATATTTTACCTGATCTCCATCTTCAGTCGCTGTGTCCATACTTTCAGTCGTTAACATCGGGGAAGCTGCCTCAACAGCTGGTCTCACAGGGTGTTGTTGTACGTTGGTAGAAGAGTCTCCAACGTTTTGACCTTCTGTTTCCGTTGAACGCATCCAGCGGAGGACCGCCTCGTCATCCATAAGCCTTTTCCACACAACGGACTCGTAGTTAGGTGATCGTTCAGCGTTGACGTATAAAGGTGATTTGCCTTTATCTGCAAATCCGTAACTTGAAGTCTGACTTGTTCCACCATCTTCGGAACCATCATCCACCGTTTGCTTGGAGACAAACAAACTCAAGTCCTCCAACTCAAAACGCATAGCTAGAAACACTCCCATTGTCTCCTCTGAAGTTATGCTTACTGGCTTCGTGCGCCCACCAAAGGTAGTTTCCATGTCCATCCAATCAGGCCATTGGTAAGTCAGGTGTAGTGGGCCTTCAACGTATTCCTGTCCGTACGCTTCTCTAACAAGCTGGCGCACAGATGCTAACTTCTCCCCTTCCCCAATGCTCAACCTCCTCACTGCATTATTGTGATTGGATATGAATAACCATGTTCCATCAGCTCCGATTGCCCAGGAGCCACTCACCGTCCTGACATAACGATCGTCGGTTATTTCGGTTATAACCACCATCGGTACCTACACATTAATAGAGTTGCATTAAATAGAGATAAATCAACCATGAGTTTTTTAAAAATAGCAACAAACCCGACCAAAAGAACATTCATTAATTGCATACCAAAACAGAAATGATCGAGTTCTTCGATGTTGTTGGATACGTAGTGTGTGCTTTATAGGAAGAAGTAGAGGTGTGAGAGATGATATCTTGCCATCTTTCTTCTTTTATAGAAAAGGTTAACTTTGTTTTTTAGGGCTACAGTAACTAAAGATATTTCTAGTAACAGTTGCTTAACCATTTGCAGCCACGCGAATTTCAAAACGGTATGATTTCCCTCCCAACACCCGAGGGAGGCGTGAAGCGACAATTCACGAATGTCAAATCGAAGTGGTAAGCGTTCTTTATTTGTATTGCATGTTATCGTCAAAATAACCAGGTGATTTACTTAGTCTTTGCTTTACACATTTTCGTGAACCGAGGTAGTATATCTTCTGCCCCCACTTGCCTATTCGTAATCTTGACGTCATTGACCAACGTGTCAACTTAACGACCTGCCATTCTGTAGCGTATAGCATAAGCACACAAACCTTGCTTTACACAATTAACCAATGTCAAATCGAAGTGTTAAGTGTTCTTTATTTGTATTGCATGTTATCGTCAAAATAACCAGGTGATTTACTTAGTCTTTGCTTTACACATTTTCGTGAACCGAGGTAGTATATCTTCTGCCCCCACTTGCCTATTCGTAATCTTGACGTCATTGACCAACGTGTCAACTTAACGACCTGCCATTCTGTAGCGTATAGCATAAGCACACAAACCTTGCTTTACACAATTAACCAATGTCAAATCGAAGTGTTAAGTGTTCTTTATTTGTATTGCATGTTATCGTCAAAATAACCATGTGATTTACTTAGTCTTTGCTTTACACATTTCCGTGAACCGAGGTATAGATTCAGTATATCTTCTGCCCCCACTTGCCTATTCGTAATCTTGACGTCATTGACCAACGTGTCAACTTATCGACCTGCCATTTTGTAGCGTATAGCATAAGCACACAAACCTTGTGTTAAAAAGTGCTACACTAAAGAAAAGGGTTTACACATACAACAATATATTACGTTGGAAGCTGTATATCCTCTGACGCCGCATTAAATGCGTCTGATACGTATCTCCATCTCTCTTTGCTCGCGCTTTTTATTGTCACATCCGGGAATTTTTCTAATAATTTTCTCTTATGTTTTCTTTCCAAGTTGCTCCGATATGATTATTGTGATTTTAAAACATCACATGTTGTTTCCGTAGTACTTGTGCTGTTTACCAAATCGTAGTACTTCTGCTGGTCATAGATTCAAGGTAAAAGCCCATTCACCTTGTTGAATAATCAATCCAGTACAATACTCACCCGAAAAAGTTACCAGCCCAATATCGTGGTATATACTCCATTTCAATACTAATTTTTTTGTTTTTTAATGATTATTTTTTTAAAAAAAAAATGAAATAAATCCTTTCATAGTACATGCTGCTGCAGTTGTAAATTGCATGTATTTTATGAAACGTTCAGTACAAACTTAGAAAGTTGTAGTAATGAAAGCTCTAAATTGAGATCTACACTCATAAATAGTTCATGCTTTATTTAGTAGTAACTGCATAAGTAATGCATGCTTTTTTTTTTTGATACGTTGTAATCATTGCCCTACAATCTCTAGCTCCCCTACATCTACAAGTCTGCTGTCGGGAATATGGTTTTGCCGCCCATCCGTAGAGGCTATATCGGATATTTCGCATGGTAAAAAAACGTTATATACCCAACTTTTCTGGGAGAAGGTCATTCTCTTAATAAGGATGTCAAATTTGGTCATTCAGTAAATTAACCCTTAAAAAAATGCAAAATAATTTGTTTATGTGACAAAGAAATGGATTTTATCTATAACTATCAAGAAGAAGAAAACACTCGGCTATATATATACGTACAACACATAAGAAAAACAAACCAATCACTTCACTCTCTCTAATCAAAAAGCTTTTAACCTCAGCCGTTAAATCTTTCTCCGATCATGCCGACCAGAAACATCGCCATTGGTGGAGTCCAAGAAGAGGTCTATCACCCCAACGCACTTAGGGCGGCGCTCGCTGAGTTTATCTCGACTTTGATCTTCGTCTTCGCCGGCTCAGGCTCCGGAATTGCTTTCAACAAGATCACTGACAATGGAGCAACCACTCCTTCCGGCCTCGTCGCCGCTGCCTTAGCTCATGCTTTCGGTCTCTTTGTCGCTGTCTCTGTTGGCGCTAACATTTCCGGTGGCCACGTTAACCCTGCCGTTACCTTCGGTGTCTTACTCGGTGGTAACATCACTCTCCTCCGTGGTATTCTCTACTGGATTGCTCAGCTTCTTGGCTCCGTCGCCGCTTGTTTCCTCCTTAGCTTTGCCACCGGTGGCGAGGTAACGTCACTTACACCTAATTAGATTTTAGTAGTATTTTCGATTCTCTGTTTCTCTATTTTGTGGTTTGGTTTAAAACTAAATTCAATTGAATATTCCAACTAAAATAACCCGTTTGACCTAACTTCTCCGGCAAGTAAATAAACCTTTTTGCAAATGATTGTTTTTTCAGCCAATTCCAGCGTTCGGTCTCTCTGCCGGAGTCGGATCATTAAACGCTCTCGTCTTCGAGATCGTGATGACCTTCGGGCTCGTCTACACCGTCTACGCCACAGCCGTTGACCCCAAGAACGGTAGTCTCGGAACAATCGCACCAATCGCCATAGGTTTCATCGTTGGAGCTAACATCCTCGCCGGTGGAGCTTTCAGCGGAGCTTCCATGAACCCAGCCGTTGCTTTCGGACCAGCCGTCGTAAGCTGGACGTGGACCAACCACTGGGTTTACTGGGCTGGTCCTCTTATTGGTGGTGGACTCGCCGGAATTATCTACGACTTTGTCTTCATCGATGAAAATGCCCACGAGCAATTGCCTACCACCGATTACTGAAGACGTCAAATTCAACGTTGTTAATCTGATGAATTTTTCGTGATTTGCTTTTTTAATTTGCATCGTAATGGGTTTCTGGCCGTTGGATCATTTTTAGATGAATCTTTGTCTATTGATTGATCATTTATGTGTCTTTGGGTTTGTTGTTGGAGTTGTAATATCTCTGGAAGGCTTTTGTGCAATTGTATTGTACGGTTTAATAACTATAATTGAGAAAACCAGGGAATGTGAATTATGAAAATGAATTTTTTTGTTATTGTTTATTTTACTTAAAGAGCCCTAACTAATTTAGATCATAATTTACGAGACATGGAAATTTTAATGAATAATAAACATTGTGATTGATATTTTTGGTTTTCATTTCCGTTTTTTATATTTTATATCAACACACTACAGTAGTACATATTTACACATGATTTATGTCCAGGCTAAAATTGTATATTAAGCGTTGAAAAATCATCGAGTGTTACACTTAGGAGGGGTTCGACTTCCATGTGTAAAAATAATACTAGCAATTCGCAAATAACTTTACAAACACAAGTCATGACTCATGAGCTAAGGTTCAAATTACTTTGGGTTGCAATGTATGCGTTTCATTTCTATATCGTTCCAATCACAGCATTATTATTTCCTTCTTTGTGAGTCTTCTTCCAACATTTCGGCGGGAATCTGTAGGGAGATTTTCGTCATTCGGATTTCATTTTGTTTGGTTTCAAAACGTGAATAGCAATAGATGGATGGGAATAGATTCGCTAAAATCTTTGTGGGGTTAATGGATAATAAAGTTCGTGAAACGTCTGGACAGTATACGAACCATCTACCTCTATAACCAACCCCACAGGCCATAACAGTATAACATGATTCATGATCAAGAGTTCTGCTAAAAACAAAAAATCAATAGTTCTGCTAAAAACAAAAAAAATTAAGAAACTCTTCCAAACACATATGAGCCTAATTTATTAGGGACTATGCCAGAACCAAAGTATCAGTTATCGTAAATCGTAGATCCAAAATTTTTAATCGTTCGGGTAAACATAAAAAATACCAAAAAACCAACCCAAAACAATACAAGCGATTGAATGTTTAAAACTAAAAAGTTGGATTAAAAGCGACGCATGCATGTGGAATTGTGGATGGTGGTCTAATACATTGATCATTTTTTTGTTCTTCTAATAAACCAGCTTGATTTTTGATAGTTTGGACGTAAAGTTTGCTAAGATAGATTAGAACTAACAAAACTAGCTAACTCTAGGCTTACCAAACCACGAACAAAGAATCAAAGACAATAATGCAGTTCATATATACGATCTATGCAATTACCATGTGCAACGTTGGACCATTCGTACACCGCACCATTACTTAATTGTTCCTACCTTCCTTTTTGTTCTTTCTATATAAATCTTTTCCATATCCTGCCACACACTAATCCATATGTCTTCCCATTGACGGCATTAAAAGAAAAAGAGAGAGATTGATGTCGATAAATTCTTAGATAAACACAAAAACCAACACATGCAAACCTAACATCTATAAGAAACCTTGAAATCAGTTATCTCTAACCTTATACTTAAATTCTTCTAATTTTGGTTTTCTTGATATTAGTGGACAAAACATTTGCATTATAAGGTAAAAAAATGATAGTAAAATAAAACATTTGGTTCGGTAAAAAACTATGGAGTACACTTACACTTATTGACTGAGAGCTATTCTGAAATATAAGAAGTTCATCAGTGGCACATGGCTGATATTTATTTGGGTGCATGCATACCAGCCAATTATGTTTTGTCTTATTACTTCATATTTGTTTCAGACAATGAAATTACAAGTCTCAAATACTGAACTCTGGTGATATGTTGGATTGGACCTACCCCTGTTTACACATATAGTCCACACTAAAATTCAAACTAATTTTGAGATCTTTATCTACTATACAGTCTTGAATTCAAACGACTTTGTTCTTTTTGGTAGGATGAATGCAAATGATTTTGAAACCTTTAAAAGTAACTGTTAATTTGCAATTAGCGAACATCAAAATTATGACAAATTATTGTAGTGGTCACAATCTAGTCCAGTTTGGAGGACTTTATTTTTTTTTTTGTCAACAGCTTTAGTTAATACCTTTTTAAGCTAATTTAATTCAAGCTGTTGACAAAAAAAAAATAAAAATCAAGAAAAAATCCTCCCAACTGGACTAGATTCAAACACAGAATAGTTTTACTTAAATCACTTATCACGTATGAAATAAACATCATGTTGTAAAGGAACAAAGGAAGAAGACAGGAAAGATGAAGAAATATTTCTTTATATATATCATCATAGAGCGCGATTACACAACTTTTATATACAAGGAGATGTATCTCATCAATTAAATACAAAGATATGTGAGATATTAATCACCAACGATAATTACGAGATTCGAATCCCTGAACATACGGAATATGATTACATACGATATCAAATTATGTTGCTATATTTAATCTTGCCATAGAAGAACGGATTTTTCTCCATGCCATGCATGTATACCACATAGTTACAAATACACTCTTATATATATATATATATATATTTTTTTTTTTTTTCTTAGTAAAACACTTCAATATTTGTTACAGTGTAATTTTTCATTGCTAGTTTGCTACAGATTATAAGATAATGTCTCTCTCATTTCCTCATATATATATATATGATCATATTTAAAGGGCCATATTTAGTCTTTTTGAAAATTGAAAGGTTGTTATGGCTTGGTCGGTTTGGAGCAAGTAAGAGTTCAAAATTATAATTCATAGAGATCACATATTTAAGTTTGGTCGGTACGTTCACGTTCTCTCGTCATTCTCCGACCAACTACGTCCACGTCTCTCTGTCTCTTCTACCCAATAAACGTAATCATTTTTCAGGATTTTCTACATTTAATTTCTTAGGAAGTTAGGCCCTACACCATAACGTGACAATTTAGAAAAAGGGCCAATTCTTTCTTTTTTCTTTCCTTTAAAAGTAAAATAAAATGAATATGACTATTTTGTTCATCTTTTGTGTTATACATATGACTTTTTCAGTTTTGGTGTAAGTTTCTAATAAAAATAAAAACCATCAAACACACTACAAATTGATGCAGCGTAGCATCGATCCTTAATGGGCCATGTTTTGGTGTTTACTTGCCCATTAAGTTACAGCTTCGATTAGGTGTTTTAGGTTGCATTGACGGTTTATTATTTCCTTTAACGATTAGGACTAGGGTTTTGCTTTATGTTCCAACGCCTCTATAAATAGGGAACGTAAAAGCATTATAGATCATTCATATTGCATTTGTAATTTTTGTTTTTTTGTCAAAATTGTATTTATAAAAATTAAATTAGAGATAATCTAAGTTACGGGAAAACGCCCAAAATCAACCCCAACTATTTATATGTGGTCTTTTTCAACCACAACTGTGATCGCCTATATTTATCAACCCAAACTTACAAAACAAAATTAATAACAAACATGAACTATATAATTGTTAGCCAATTTTAACATATATTCGTCAACTATGAAATTCTAAGGCGGATTACTGAACTAGATCCTCTAGATTTTTGTTTTTAAGTTACTTTTGTAAACGCTTTCCATTTCGATTATACAATCAATTACGGAGTTAATTTTAATAAATTTTTGGTTGATAAAAAAAAATGTAAACAAGTGATTGGGATGGGAACATCAAAAATCTTGCATGGTATAAGCTTAATTTGTAGAATTTTAATCTGGTATGCTACGAACTATAAATAGTCAAATTTGGGCTAACGCAGTTTTTTGTAAGCCCATTTATAGTCATATGACTTAGTCCTCATACAAGAGAAATTTCTCTACAACCACTCTTCAGAAATCTCATGACCCAACTAGTAATGGGCAATGTTCGAGGTGGGCTGTTCCCTAACGAACCTTCTTAATAAGAAAACCCACAAAAATACTTGTCAGTTATGCATCATTCTCCAAAGTTTATTATGAAATTTTCAACATTACTTTTATTATACTAAAATTTGTGAAGTCTTACAACAAATTTACTACTCAATTCAACACAGTAGTGACAATTTCCCTCAACTTGTTACGTAAATAATCTGTAACTAATTCATAACAAAAAAAGAAATATATTGGTTGGATGGGACTACCCACAAAAAAAACAAAAAAATAGTATGGGCTTAATCCTTGGCAATGCACCGGGTCATAGTGGAACCGTTGAATGTTTCTCATACGATACAAAATGCCTTAAATATAATGTATCATAAATTCATATTTTACATTAGTAATGCTTTCTTGCTAGATTCCAATATTTATTTTAATAATGTTCATTTTGTGCATTAAAATATTAGTTATAGAACTACGTATATACCTTATCATCATCACCAATGTTCGTTATCTTCTGTTATATCAGTGTAGTTTTAATTGTCAAAAGTCACCTTCTTCTTATTCATATTTTTTACCATATCCTAAATTTATAAAATTGATCCTTCTCAAAAGAAAAAAAAAGTGATCCTTCTCCTTTTTTTCTTTTTTTTTCTAAACGGCAGAAGCAAACAGCCAACAAGAATATGTACTTTTATCTAAAACTGATCCAAAGATTCCCACACACATAAGTCATAACCGGAATACAAAAGAAGTTGGGATTACATTTTTACCAAAATAGTATGGACCAATAAAAGACACCTAAATTAGGGAATGCCTCGTAGGATACACGTGTCAGTCGTGCTAAGCCAAATGGACACTTGCCTTGTATTTTGCAAAGTCGATCCAACTTGATCAACTCAATGGCCTCTCTCGTTATCCTAATCACCTTTTTGGGTCCCAATGCGACCCACATTTAGACGTTCTCAATCCACCAATACTTTGTATGACTAGGCATATGATATGTTTTAAAAATTGGATACAGTATTTGGGTAATACTTTTTTTTTTTTGTCAATGGATGGATATTCTAGGTAACAAAAGTTAGTAAGAATTTTCAACTTATGAATAATGATTATACAGTAAAAAGTTATTATTAATTGGTTTTAACAACTCCAGCCTTAAAATGGTTTATTTTATTTATTTATTATTTTTTTAGGATTGTTTATTTTGAAATTGATGATAACTATGTCTAATGAACTGTGAAGTCTATTAATTAAGATGATGATTATAGATTTTTACTATAAGTTTTTTGCTGTAAAAATTTAATTGTAAAAGCTCTGACTATAAATTTAAAATATTTGTAATAATTTAATTAATTACAAAAGTTGTCAAATCTATGACTGTTACTATAGCAAAAAATATTAATAATAGTAAATTTTAGAATGAAAATACAAATAGAAACAAACTATAAATTATCCTAATCGAGTAAACATTTATATTTATTATTCAAAAATTGTAAAATTAGATTCTAGTCGCAAAATATATAATTAATTGTTTTTATTGTCTTATCTATCTGTTAATAAATGTAATGTATTTATTATTTATTTTTAATTTTTTAAAATAAACATATTAATTTTTGCAAATTAATTGGAGAGGATTTGACAAAAGGACAAATCGACACGTATGGTATGAATTAGAGGAAATGGACGAGTTGTTATTTCTGCGGCAGACACGCAAAGTGCCCATTGCTTCTCGCCTTCTCCCATAGAAGAGGATAATAAGCCATCTCATCATAAATGTTGGACGTATTTAATATGTCTATTTTCTTGTGCCTTTAAAAATGAAATTAAAGAAATAGTATCGATTTTCTTCTCAAAACTAACAAACCAAATTAAACCAGACCATTAATGAATAATTTGGAAAACTTGAAAGAATAACATCATTTTGAATTATATATTATTAAAATATATAATATTTGTTTGGACATGATTGAGTCTAACTGCTTAACTTGAGGAATTTTTGAGAGAAAGTTATGGAATTGTTTTTTTTCCCCCATATCATTTAGTCATTTGCCAAATGAAAAATTGAGGATAACTCAAGGAAAATTTGAGAAAAACTTGAGAAAAGTGAGGAATATTAGTTACATCATTTAGTTAGTATTTTTTAAAGGTTTTTCAATGTTTTAATTATTGTGTGTTTCACTAAATTATCAATACTTTGATATTGAAAACCAAAATTTTCATTAAATTTTTATTAGTTAGCGTTATAATTTGATAAAAAGATTAGTCAACTTTTGTAAGAAATCACGCAAATAAATAATTATTATCATTGATAAAACTTTTAAATATATTAACTTAAATTTCCATCAAAATCTACATTAATTTTTTTTAATGAGTTACATTTGACATTTTGGATAGTTTTATTAATTTAAGAACATATGTCAGATTCATGTTTAGGTAACCTGATTATATGTCAAATATCGTGCTTTTTATTATATTTTCGAATTATTATTAGTAATTCTAGACGTTTTAAATAACAAAATATTTAATTTTTATATAAGATTTGGAAAATAATAATTTTTCTAGATTTGATGCTTTAAAATCTCCCCATTATTTATTATACTACTGTAACATGATCATTCTGATAAAATATATTAGGTTTTAACCTTTGAGTAGCTAAAGAAAATAAATTAAGATGTATGTCTGTGTGTTCTTATTTTTTGAAATTTGGATGAAATCAAGATGTGTTTAAACCCTATTTGTAGTGTATATATATATTTTTTAAAAAGAGTTTATTGTCGTTTTAAGCGGTTTGACAATTAACACTAAATATATCACAGAACTATTTCAAGTCGTTCGTACGAATAAAAAAAAGATTTTGTATAATGTATCGGTATTGCTTTGAAGCTTTGTCACGCGAGCTTGTGAATTAAAAATACTGCAATTATCTATTCGTATTCGTTGCATAAAGAAAAAGGCAAAGACTATTATTATAATTTTAATGTTATCGTTGCATGTTCAAGATATTAGTGACGTGAGAAGCACACTTTGAACTATGGAGAAATTGGCAAAACAAAAGTTAAATTGTAAATAAATACATTTCCTTCTTTGTAGTTTTTTTTTATAAAACAATTTGCCAAATGCAACAACAGTCGTGGTAAGATGTTTCTTCTACATCAGTCACAGATCTGTTATCTCTGACGTGGATTTTATGATTCTACGATCAATGGCCAATCACATTGAAGATTGAAAGTTTTAGGGGCTTGTGTCCCGAAATGTGTGTGACATTTTCACATTCGGGTTTTCATATTCTTTCTACTCATGGAAGATAACCCGCCAGAATAGTTATATGAAGTAATTATAAGGACTTCTCAACTCTGATCATTGAAGAAAACAAGGGAATTGAGATTATAGATCTATTATGGGAGATATTTACAACAAAAACCAATGCCATCACCTAACACATGAGATGTCAATGATTGTATAGTTTGCAATATAATCGATAGATCACAACCTTTTGATTTTTAAGAAAAGTATTGGAGTTTCATAAAAAAGAAATTTATAGTCAGAAAATATCAAATTAGACTGAAGACGAAAACAATTAAAAAAAAAAACAGATTTGTAAGGTTTACCGAGAAAAAGGCAATGTGTAATTTTATTTTTCTATAATTTTGTTATACTTATTGGTATATGGATTATAGAGCTTTCACTTATAAGTTCATTAATATATTTGTAATTTCAAGTTGAATTTAATAAAGAACATGTCAAAAAAAAAATTGTTTAGGTTTTACTGAAATTTACCTAGTTTAACCCAAATTTAGAGAAAAATAACTAGATTAACACTAAAATATTATGGTTTACTAAAATAATACAATTTTTTTATGTAAAAATACCAATACCCATTTTATTTTTAATTCTACGTTTTATGGTTAATTAAATAAAATAATTACTCAAGAAGACTCCACACAATTGCATTTTCTTACTTTTTTTTCTTTTTTTTCTTCTTATGTTTATGACCAACTTACTTTTTATATTCTTATCAACATTAACCTCGTTAATTAATTGGTGATAATTCATTGGTATACACTATACCACACGATATCTTACAATTTATAAAATTTCTATATAATATATTAAACTAAAGATATTGGTATATATATATATGTTTATAATTTCGTTGCAAAGAGTAGGACCATTTAAAATAATTGGACGTAGAGATCGGGAGATACTGATACACACGTATACACAAAGATAATCATTTATCATTTCCTTCAGTGTGAAAAAAAAAAACATTATCATTTCCAATTCTTTCATCTATATATATAATATATATACATACATATATAGGAGGACATACAAAGGCATATTTCCAAAAGAATATTCGATTGTTTTACATTTTTCATATTTTTTTGATGCGTCTGTGTATACATGACTTCATTGGATAATGTTGATGTAACCTTGAATTTGTTCTTTCACTTTTATGTTTATCTCTTTTCTTTTATTATCCACCTTTAATATTATCTTTATATATCTCTTGCTAGTTGAAGATTAGCATAGCATTATCTATAGAAAAATTTAAACACTGTTTCATTATAACAACTTAATTTTTCTTTTTAACATAATTATAAGTATTTTCGAAAATTTATTTACGTTCTTAATTAAAGTCTTAAGTTTCAAAACAAAATTATTTATTTGGTGTTTAAAACTTTATCGGCTGACGAAAATAAAAAACAATTTATGGGCTATCACAAAATGCCTTGAATGCGTCATTGCATTACGGGCCATGCAAAGTCCTATGGACCATCTCCATGTGTGGCCCACGTGATAATGGGTCCCGTTATTCTCTTCTTTTCTTTTACATCACAGTTCTCTTTATTATTATTGTCAAATTTGTTCACAACAGTTGGGAACAATGTCCACTAGTTAAAGTGACATTTAATCTAAGATACATGATCCGATTGGTAACACAAAGCTGTACAAAATTATTAGCGGTTAGTTGGAGTTATAAGTTTTTTGAAAATAGTGCAAAACTGTATAAAAAAGTTGTATGCGAAAGCTGTATAATAAAGTTGAGAGTAAAAATATTTGTAACACTTTTAATAAAACTTTTATGATTGATAGAAATGAAAGCTATACAAAATATAATACTTTAATTTTGTTCATCATTCAAAACCATAATACTTGAAAGTTATGAAAAAAACATAATACTTGATTTAAAATGTGCATTTTATTAAGTGGTTAAATTTATTTGATTCCGTTTTTTCTTCCAAAATTTGATTGCATTAAATTGTATTAGCGCGTATAATAAAAATTATTTATGGATGGAATCTTATCGATCTAAAAATATCAACAAAAAATAATCTTTTTCTAATCACTACTAAGAGCTAACAGATAATATCATGATTAAAAACTAATAGTTGCTAATGTAATCGACGTATTATCATTTCATTAAGGTTCAAGTTTATATATTTGATGTTGTTAACAATTAAAAAAAAAGGCACTACTACTATATATTTTCTTACTTCAAAATTACTACTAGTATTATTCACAAGCGCCATCAAGCGGGTTATTACCAAGGCTCGAACACTCACAAAAAATCGAAACTCTACTGAGGTAGAGAATTGAGTTTACCACCAGAGACAATGCAACTTGGTTATATATGGATTCGTTGATTAGCCATCCAAAAGCAAAATAATGCAGACCGAAGAGTTGTTAAGGGGAGTGTTCCTCCATGGAGGACGTGGAGAAGAAAAGTTGGTTGCTGCACGAGGTTGAGCAAGAGAAAGGTTCGTTGCAGGACGAGGTAAAGCAAGAGGGAGGCTCAATTTAGGACGAGAAAGAGATTTGTCATGAGATACATAAAATTGCAGAGAAAAACTCGTTTCTAGTGTATCTTATAATAATAATAATAATAATCTTATAATAATAATAAGTCTATCAAAGATTTTTAAAAAGAAATACGCCAATTATATAAATAAAAAAATTGAAATGTGCACCATAAAAAATGCTAATATATAGTATTCATTCATAGTACTCCATACAAAAAGCTTTTTTAAAAAAAAACTTATCATTAAATCTTATTATCTTTTACGGGTGTTTTCATTAAAGTAAAATAAAAATAAATAAGAACAGTACAAAACTATAGCTTACGTATCTGAATAGTTCCTCCAAATGACGATCCTACCCTTCACAATCTCTCTTTGTTTACTCAATTCCATGAACCGCTATAAATACGCTCTAAACGTTACTCGTCACTTGGCTTGCACAGAACAAACCAACCTTCTAGATTCTTCTCCTTCCTTCTTCAACTCTCTCTCACTTCTCCAGATATGGTTACATCTCCGACGAACTCAACAATCAAATTTCTCTGTAGCTATGGCGGCAAAATCCTACCTCGTTATCCCGACGGTAAACTCCGTTACAACGGTGGTCACACTCGCGTCCTCGCCGTTCCTCGCTCCGTCTCATTTTCCGGTTAGTTTCACGCTCTCGATCTCATTGTCAATTTTGAATTTCACAAAAAAAAAAACGAAATCGGTTTTGTGGAAAGAGAAATTAAGGCCACACGTGTGGTGCGTTTTAACAGAGTTAGCGTCGAAGATGGCGGAGATGTGCGGCGGCGTCGGCGGATCTATAACCGTAACGATCCGATGTCAGCTTCCGACGGAAGATCTCGACGCGCTCGTTTCAATTACTTCCGATGAAGATCTAGTGAATCTAATCGAAGAGTACGATCTCGTTTCCTCTTCATCTCCGATGAAAATCAGAGTCTTCTTAAATCCACCAAAATCCGCCGCCGGATCTAAAAAATCTCCTCCTCCGTTAGCGTTACCGTCATCAACCACCACGTCATCATCTTCCACAACTTCCTCTACTTCATCAAGTCCTAGATCTCCGTCTCTATCAAAACCACCGCTACCTCCGTCTCCACCGAGAATAACGACGGTTACGAAGAATCCGTGTTATGGTTGTTATGTTCACCGTAATTCCAGAAATATCTACCTTGTTCACAACGGCAATCACTGGCAATAACGTGAAGAATCTTCGAATATACGATTAAAAAAAAAAAGAATCTTCGTTTTTTTTTTCTAATGTAAAAAAGAGCGAGAGATTATAATAGAAGGGTGTACGTGATCTAACCATCGCCATTAATGAAATCATCCCAAAAGCTTTTTATTCTCTGTTTGTTGGTGATGATGATGAATTGGGTGAGTGACTTTAATTCCTTTTTTTTTCCGTTGATATCGTGTAACTCCGTCTATGTCCGTTGCATTTTCCCCGTCAACGTTTAACCGGACCGGTCCACCACGTGTTTGCCCTACCTTATCTTTTTTTCTGTTACATTGTTCTGTTTTGCTTGCGTGTTATTATCACCGTTTGTGTGTTAGTTTAGGTTAAATTCAGTTTGACAATTTCTGTTGAGCTAACTTCCATAATCATTTTTTTTGTCGTTTGCAGGTAATTTAATCTATCCTTGTAAAATTCGAGCAATGGCGTGATCGATTTTTCTCGTTTATGGTATGTGGTCCAGTTTTTTGAATATCACTATATATACTTTTCTGATTAACTTTTATGGTAGACGAAATTCGAAACGGGATAAGCTTGGAGAAATAGAAGAGGAAGACAAAAAAAATAAGAAATGGATTAAGAATGTTGGGGATAAAAGAAGAAGGAGAAGAAGTGATAGTGATGATGATAAGATTCGATTTTAATTTAAAACGGGTCCCGAAATACAGCTGGTGTGGAGAAGTACAAATAATAATACAAGTTTTTAAGACTATCGGAAATGAATTTATAGAGAGTTTGGGTGGGGGAGGAGAAGACACCAAGTACAAGTTTATATCCAATAACAAAATTGAGGTCTTGGACTGTGGAAAATGGAAACTTTAATGACCTTAAAAAGCGACGTGAGTTCTGAATTTTCGGATATTTTAAGCTCATAAATTAGGTGGTGGACGTATTAGTAGGGAGTTAGGGACTATTGGCAATTCATAAGAGGAATTAGGCGGTATAAACACGACGAAAGTAGGCATTTTAGGCCATCAAGCATCTCTTAGGATTGGTCGCTTATCTTAATGATCTAACAATGACGTGATAGCCATCTTTAAGTTTTTTTCTTTTTCTTTCTCTTGGTAATTTGGAAAGATGGGATTATGATTCTATAGTTCATTGACTTACGTTTGGATTTTGTTAGCTTGTTCAATTCACAACTAAACTGAAATCTGATGGTAAAAGCAAGAGGGTCATACTAGCAACATGAGCTGAATTAATCTTCTTTATTTGTAGTTCCGGAAGATGTGGGTCGAACAACCGGAGATTTGACTTTGGAAACATACACAAAGATATGAATGGGTGGAATAAACTAAACACATTATAGGACTATACATGAATGGTAAATAAAAAGCGGTCAAATCAACAAATGGATTTATTCGTCCAACCGTTGCAATTATTAAAACCATTACATTTTTCAAAGAAGTACTTGCATATGAAGTTTTAGCAAAGAAAATATGAAACACATATGATGTAAGATAGAAGTGCTTCCGAGTTGAACCCAAAAATATTAGAAACGATCAAGTGTAATTGAAGAATGTAGCTCAAAAACCACATTGGTTTCACGGACCAAGTCTTTTAGATCAATGTTCAAACGATTAACGGTTGTTTTTTTCCTATGCGGACAATTCCCCTAACTTATAAGATATCATAATCTCGTTGTTAATGCCATATATCCTATTACATTAACTGGACAGGATTGGTCTTTGATTCGATTATTCAAAAAAGATGGCTCGATTGACTTTATCATTGGAATCTTATTAATTTCCTCGGTCAACTTCGACACTTTTCAACCCAACTAGACTTGTGCTCACAAACATGGCAACATCAACTTCAATGTTTCTGACTTGTTCAACCATGAACATACCTTTACTAAAACCTCTCTTAATCTCCAATTACCTTTGACTAATAATCACAAAAACCATGGATCACGATCTCGACAAATTCCCTTTACTCTCTTACGTCCTTCATCAACATGACTCCAATCTCCACGCGCCGCCGTCTATGGCCGCGCAAGAAACTCTCCTTCCTTCTTTTCCTCTTCTCTCCAATCCAGAAATCATGTCTATGTTGACTCAATCCATCCCCACAACGATCACACAGACGCTTTTCGTCTTCAACTCTCTCGGCTCTCGACCTGATCCCTTAGCGGTTTCCTCTGCTCGATTCAAGATCGCTCAAATTATGGATTCGCTCTCGCCGGAGGAAGCAGCGAAGGAGTCGGAGATTTATGCCGGGGTTGTGCGGTTGGATGAAGTGCACGATAGTTACGAGAAGAAGTTGAAGGATACAGAGGAGGAGCTTTCTAGGGTTTATTCTACGGAGGTGGAATCGATGTTGAGAAGCGGTGAAGAAGTGAACGAGAAGGTTCTTGCGGTGCTCAAGGAGGCGGAATCCGGCGGAACCGTTGAGAGGATTGATCTCTCCAGCCAAGAACTTAAGCTTATCCCTGAAGCTTTTTGGAAAGTAGTTGGCTTAGTATACTTGAATCTCTCTGGCAATGACTTGACGGTAATACTAAGATCCCAAAATTTTGAACTATCTCTAATGATAGCTCGATAATATTAATCTCGAACATAGCTTACAGAATCTCATGAATTATATCGAAAAAGACACTTGACTGATATAGTTTTGTTAGAAACTTGGACTACAAGTAACTGTATCTGTTTTTGATGCTTCTTGTGATGCAAGGAATTATCATTGTTTTTTAAATGCTTCATGTAATGTGTGAAACTGATTTTGTAATTTAAACATTTTACAGTTTATACCGGATGCAATCTCGAAACTCAAGAAGCTAGAAGAGCTCGATGTATCTTCAAATTCTTTGGAATCTCTTCCTGACTCTATAGGGATGTTGCTTAACCTTAGAATCCTTAATGTGAATGCGAACAATCTAACCGCACTCCCTGAGAGCATCGCGCATTGCAGGTTCATGTTCTTGTCTATTCTTGTAAATGTTCTGTATATTGTTTCTACTTTTGTCCTGAGGTTTCAATGATTTTCATAAATTAGGTCACTAGTTGAGTTAGATGCAAGCTACAACAACTTGACTTCATTACCTACAAACATTGGATACGGATTACAAAACCTCGAGAGATTATCGATCCAGCTGAACAAACTCCGTTACTTTCCAGGTTCGATAAGTGAAATGTATAATCTAAAGTATCTTGACGCACACATGAACGAGATCCACGGGATACCAAACTCGATCGGGAGACTAACGAAACTTGAGGTTCTAAACCTAAGCAGCAATTTCAACAACTTGATGGGTGTCCCTGACACTATCACTGATCTAACTAACCTGAGGGAGCTTGATCTAAGCAACAACCAAATCCAAGCTATACCAGACTCATTTTATAGGCTGAGGAAGCTAGAGAAACTGAACTTGGACCAAAACCCGCTTGAGATCCCATCTCAAGAAGTGGCTACTCAAGGAGCTGAAGTTGTTAGAGAGTTTATGAGGAAGAGATGGGGTGATATCATGGCAGAGCAGCAACAGAGGATTGGCGTTGAGGCTGAGCGACATGGAGATGAAAACGGGTGGGTCTATTGGGGAACCTCCATGGTTACTAATCTTGTTTCTGGAGTGACCCATACCATTGGATTTGGAGGAGCAACTAGCGATGGTGGAGATAAGAAACCGGGAGACTCGTACTTTTATCACCAAATCTGACTTCTGCTAAATTATCTTGTAATCTACACTTTTGTATACAAAAATTTGGAGTGACTTTCTTGTGAACTTATCACTCCTTGTTTACCATTGCGTTGCGTAGATTTTGTAACATAAAAATATGTTTTTTTTTTTCCTCTAGACGTTTTCTCACGAATTAGGACAAAACTCTATTGCATATTATATAGTATCTATTTGTTTTGGTTCAACTGATACTAGAAATATCAGGGTTTAGAATTTTTTCTTAAAATTTTGGTTCGTCAAGTTCCTAACCATAAAAATCTTTCAACTCGCTAATTTTTTACAATTTTACCCTGCATCTCCAGAAAATATGGATTGATCATACGAAGTTAAAAATAATACGCAATATAACGCTTATATTAATCATAAGAATTCTTCTCATTTTGCTTAGTTTTTGCTTAGCTTTTGCTTAGCTTTTGCTTCTTTTCTTTTCTTCATTTCTTCTCACTGTTTTTTCTTTTCCTTTTAGCCGATTTGATCATAGACTCAAACTCCAATAGTAATAGACCTTGTTGTTTACTTTCTTTTTTGATAACTGATTTATTGTTGATTCGGTTTTCTAATCAGTTTTGGTTTACTTTTGACTGGACATATCAAGAAATGACAAAACAATAAACAGAAGAAGAAGCAGTTTCATCTCAACTCTCAAGTATCAACTTCGTTTTTTTCAAAATATCACAATTATTTTTTTTTGTAGAGTCAACATTGCCGGTAGTGATGGAAAGAGATAGATAAGCAGACAAAGATATATTCCTAGAGATTAAAAGATCAAAACCAAAGCTTTGTGAAAACACAAATAATTAACCAAGCACAAGAAAGAAAAATGAAACTAGAGGAAGCCTTTTGGGACCAACAGTACTATCAAAACTCCTGGAACTGACTGCTGCCCTCTTGACCACCCTCATGTTCCTTCTGGCCATTTGGTTCAAATTCAAGAAGAAGAACGAGCCGGAGGCTACGGCGTTAGTTAGTGTAACAATATTGTTGTAGAATGTTGGATAAGATAAATACTAAATAGACACTTTTTTGTTATTAAGATAAATAGACCTTATTGTTTACATTTTAAAGGACTTGTTCTATAATATTAACCACGTAACCAATAAGGCCGTGCCTCACTTATGAAAAAAGAAACATTTGCTTGGGGCATCAAATTATGGAAAAACATTTTGGGGCATATATTACAGATTTACTCTTTAACAGAGTTATATAAATATGTTTGATGCCCCAAGCAAATATATTAATAATAGAATGTAAATATTGGGCTTCCACAATTCATTGACATAGCCCCATGGACTTAATTAATTAATTTAAAAACCAAACCATTACTTAATATAATAAATGTGTTACAAGAGAAATTTGGGTAAGCGAAGGTTATTAAACAATTAAGGTGTCAAAATCTGTTATCAAACAATTAGGGTATTAGATTTTCTTAAAACAGTTGAAATTGTTATCCAAACTTATGAGCCGCTTATCAAATACCATTGACGATTCCGATTTTGGTTTCATCTGCTGAAAATAGCTTTTCAAAACTTAAGTTGAACAAATCGTATTTTTTTGAATTGCGTTGCTGCCTTCCAAAATCCCTAAGCATGATTCAAGTCATAAGAAATTCTAGATGTTCCGATCGACCAAGTTTTTTTTTTTAAATTCAATCGATTATTATTTTGTTGGTTCCAGGGTTTTTTTTTTTTTTTTTTTTTGTATAACTGGATTATCGTTTGGTTTTCCAATCAGTTTTGGTTTATTATTTGACTGGAACAAATCAAGAAATAACTACAATAAACAGAAGATGAAATTACAAAGAATCAATTTATCATTGAACCACCACACTAAACTCCACAAAATCTATCAAAGAAAGATTATATATATTTCCTTTATTGTTGGGTTATACAATGTCATGTGACAAATGAATTTTTAGAACCAAATAAGCTTCACAAGGACGACGCAGACAATTTGACTTGGGCCACAAGAAACCAGTAGGAAAAAAATCATAATACTCATACCATCAATTCTTCTTAAATTCGTTGACTTAAACTCCTACTGATCGACAACAACTTGCACAGCAGCTTTTTAGGCTGTCTCGGGATCGCACACAACGCCATAAACCTCGAAGGTGTGCTCTGAAGAAACCCTCCACTTGGTTTAGTTTCATCTCTTTCTTCTTCTTCTTGTCCTCCTTCCTCTCTTCTCGTTGTAAAGCTTCTCTTCAAAACTGCTGTTTCATTAGTGGTGATATTGTTTCTTGTTGTAGCTAGTGTGGCCCGTGCTTGCTCAACGAAGAGGATTTGCACGATCACTCTCAATGGAAGCAGCTCGTTTTGTGCAGCTTTCTTGCTTGCCTCTACTGATAGTTTCTTGCAGTCCAAGATTCTGCACAACCTCTTTCTCTCACACTTTTCAATCTTCTTATGTACCTGCAATACGTAACGAGAGTGTTAGATGTTTCTCTTAAAATGTATACTAGCTTCTTGTTTGCTTTTACCTGAAGATAGACATCAATCGCGTTGTATAAATCGTCGTGACAAATCCTTGAAGTGTCCGGTATTGTTTCAGCCAATTCAACAAACTTCGACACTGTTAAGTTCACATCTCTAGCAATTTCTTGAAGATAAGAATCAACAAGCTTTGCTACTTTACTCAACAATGGAGGAGGAGAAGAAGAAGTAGACAAAGATCCTCTAACCTCCTGTATCTCTTCCAAATTGATGTTTTCTTCAGAACGAGACCTTCTATGTTCTGTTCTTGTTCTTGTTGGCCTTATCTCAGGACTAATATGTGACAAAAACTGCTTCACCATCATCTTCACAACATCCACATCGTATAACATACCAGACTTATCCGATAAGGGTATCAACAGCTCGCTAACGGTTGCCTTATCCAGTTGATTCCCGGCTTTTATCGCGAGTTCCATCTTCGAAGAATGCGAAACGTTCATAACATTAGCCATTTTCAGTAGCTGAAGCAAGAAACTGCAAGGAACAGAGGATTTTTCCTCTGGTAGAAGTGAAATAACCGATTCCAAAACAAGATTTGAATCCGCAGAGCT
Organism: Arabidopsis thaliana; assembly: GCF_000001735.4. Taxonomy (NCBI): domain Eukaryota; kingdom Viridiplantae; phylum Streptophyta; class Magnoliopsida; order Brassicales; family Brassicaceae; genus Arabidopsis; species Arabidopsis thaliana. The sequence goes on along the minus strand of NC_003074.8, from coordinate 9,705,130 downwards.
TTCTTGGATGCTTGGTAGCCATTTAGATGCATATATCCTAAGAGCATTTCCGATTAACCGCGGAGATATCTTCCGGTGTGATGATTTTATCGCCACCATTGTTCTCCGGTAAAGATCTAAACCCAATTCAGCTAAATCTTCACCCCACCACCTCAAACTCTCTGCCTTACTTCCTCCTCCACCATTACACAAGATTTCATCTCTTCTTATCCTTGATCGGTTTCTCAACAAACCCGTCTCCAATTGTGTCGAAAAATCCTCTCCGGGGGATACAGTTACACCGTTAGCAATCGCCTCGATGCATCGGTTTGTGATCCCAAGATCTTCAGACCATAAAGGCAAAACCTTTGTAGTCTGAAGAGTAACATAAGAATCTCTCCAACTCTTGAACACACAAGTAGTCAAGAAAAGTTCAAGTCTCTGAACAAGATTCTCCGTCTCTCCGAGCTCCACTTCTTCCGTCATCCCTAGATACTCTGCTGCGCAACGTACCGCGACTACATTGTGAGCACAGAGAGTGATTGTGATGCCGTAACAGAACTTAGCACAAAGCTCAAAAGCTTCTGTTTCACCGGGAAAATCAACAAGTTGAATGACTTGCTGTTCTTGAGAGGTTTCTGTTTCTTGTGAAGAGACTAAGTTCTTTAAACGTAAGCATTTGGATAACATCGGAAACTGTAAATTGCATTGCCAAGAAACACAAAAAAATCAGAATCAAAACATGAAATGTTATAAGAAACAACACAAAACAAGAAAAAAAAACCTTGTGAAGAAGGTATTTTGTGGATTTGACTTGGATTACAAGATCATTCAATAAATCAGAAGACACAGACCTGGGAATTTTAAAACAAAACAGAGTCAAAAGATCTGAGATTGATTGAAAACAGAGGATTCGAAATTTTGAGAGAGACGATTGGTTCTGTCTTCTACCTTACTGATTCCACAGTGTAGAATGTGTCAGGTCGAAACCCTAATTCCATGAACTTCATCTCCGGTTAGCCGGAGAATTCGTATCCGGTTCGCCGGGAAAAAAACAAATTCTGGGTTTTAGTCGAAATCGGGAATTGATGGTCTCCGGGGAAATTACGTTGTACAGTTTGAATTCAGCCTCCGTCAAGTTCGCCAGAAAGATGCCGGTGTGGCGCCGGCGACGGTAGAGAGAGCTTAACGATGGTAATTTCGTCAATTGGTTCGACCAGGATCGATGTGAAGTTTCGTGAGAAAAGAGTTTGATTGAAGGAAAAAAAAGCAGTTCTTTGTCTGAAAGTTTCGATTGTGGAGTGTGTAGCAGGATCTGTTATAGAGAAACATATATACGAGTGGTTGTTGTAATAAAAATAGTTTATTTTCTTTTCTCAGATGTAATTTTTTTAAGGTTTAGGGGATTACCTTGAGAAATGAAATCATTGGCTTTTTTGTCACACCACCTGAGAAATTTCGTGTAATCAAATTTAGCAGAAAGCACAAAAGTGTATATTATAATGTTTATTAGAAAAATTTACAGCTGAAAGGAAAAGCTAAAGTGATAATAGTCGATAATGATATAATAATTTTGTTGAGTGTATAATAAGGAAGATACCTGGAATCTTATCCGACCTACATCAAATGTGGTAGCTTGGCACAAAGCAGTTTGGTTCACCCATGTTAAGCCGAAGTACTCCTTTTTGTTTATAGCTCGCAGCCCACAATCGCTTAGCCACAGGAGATCGTATAATTAAGTGGAACAGAAGAGCCTCGGGAGACTGCGTTATGTGCACCAACTGCATAGAAACTTGGGACCATCTCTTTTTCGCTTGCCCTTATGCTTCAGAGGTGTGGAATGCGCTCGGGAAAGGAGTTTACAAAGCACACTACACCAGCTCCTGGTCACAGATCCTCCTCCATGCCTCGTCTCACCACCAAAACCGAATAGAAGGCTTCTTGATCAAATACATTTTCTAAGTCACTGCCTACACCATTTGGCATGAAAGAAATGGCCGACGGCACGACGAAATACCCAAGTATCATGGCTAGTTAATCAAGTGGATTGATGCACAAATTAGGAATAAGATCACAATCATCAAACGGTTAAAGGACAGTCGATATGAGGCTTGCTTCCAAGTTTGGCTCCAATGTCGTTCCTAATTCAATTTCGATCTAAATTTTATCTCTCTCTAACTCTTTCTATTATATTCAAACTCCGATGCACTAATTGTACAAACGCTATGTTTTCTTTGAATATAATGTAACATTAGATTAAAAAAATAAATAAGGGAGATAATTTCAAAACATTATATATAAATTTGTGATGTTTTAGAAAAAATATTATTTCAGTTAATATGTAAATTTGTGGTATTTTCAAAAACCATAATTTTTTCAATTAATTTAGTTATTTGGAGAAATACCTCTTTAGACTTCATTTCGCTATCGGGATTGTCTTAGTGATTCTTTTGCCAAGAAAAACAGTAGATCAACAAAGCGTAACGACCATAATATAAAGTGATGCTAGATAACTGTATGCTAAGAGGTGGTCACTATCTTATACGGGTTGGCACGAGAAAAATCATTCTCCCAACTCTTGTTAACTATATCATCTGAAAACTTTTTTTATTACAAATTTCTCGGCGTCAAGAAATATAAAATTATGCCTCTTTACCCAACTTTCAGTATGTTTGGTAATTTTCTAAAATTATGGTACTTTTAGAAGAAAATAAAAAACTATAAGAAAATTGAAAGATACTTTCTTTAAGTTTCTCATCATTTTACTATCTACATTTTTTTTGCCAACCCCTCCTTTACTGTCTGTCTATTTAACTCAGCATTTAGCATGATTGCCTTGAACTTTTTCCTACTATATCGTGGAATTTATTTATTATTTTCTACCAATATTATATGGATCGAATAGGTTTTGTATTTCTCTTTTTACAATATATTATTAATAGCTTATGTATTTATCATCAGTGACCCCATCTAATAAAACCATTTTTCTTTTCCTTTTATTATTACTCTCTTTTTCGTAGTCATAGGCATTGGAACGAACTCGGGATATTAATAATTTTAAAGCTGATGATTGTTTCTCAAATGATGAAAACATTGAAAAGTATGATATGTTATTTAATAGAATTAAAAGCATTTACCATTTTTATTGGATGTCAAAGCATGACATGTGGTGTGTAGATAACTTTTACATTTTCATGGAATTTCATTTTAAGGGAACTCCTCTTTTGTACAAGATTGATGTAGATATATTATGTTCACCAATAACCTTACATATCGTATTATTTCAGACCTATAAATGATATAATACAATGCATGAATTACATAAAAAATAGTACAGTACTATAACGGATAATAATAACAAATAACATATATTCTTTTGCCAATAAATAATAAGCATTATAAACTTGACGATAAAATAATAATAATTAGAAACTGTTGAACACATCTGGTAACACAATACTAAAACATATTACTGCACTATATATATTGCTCAAAAGACAACAAAACTAAGTGCATTTATTTCAACGAATTAGATAAATGTTGGGTTATCAAGATCAAACTACATTTGAAAAGTTTAATAAAAAAAACAATTAAAACTACATTTCAAAAGTTAGCACCTGTTTTTTTTTCTTTGTTTTGACAGCTTGGATTTTCAAATCTAAAAAAAAGAGAGACAATAATACCAATAATTGGAAAAATCTTTTATTAGATTGTATTTTCGTGACTGCAAAAGGGAAAGCGCCATGTGAATTGTTGTCCATCGTCTTCCGATCATTGCAAATTCGACGCCGCTTGTTTTAATTAGTTTATTAATACTTTTCAAAACTTATAAAAATGATCCAACACTTTTTTCAAGTATTTTTGTACTCCAAATATAATAATTACTTTGTCAAGTATTAGTTTATTATAAGTTCATAAATGAGTTGATATTGCTTTAATAAAACAAGATTGAAATGATGAAGAATATACAAAAGTGGTATAAGGGGAAACAAGTAAACACAAAGCTAATATAACATTGTCTACAGTCTACATGAAAGGTTTGATTGGTAAGTGGTAATCCCGCTGTGATATGGGATGCACCACTTTGATTGTATTACCAATCATAAAAGCATTACCAAAAATGATATTCTCAAGTGTTTTATACGCTATTTTGTATTACTTTTTAATACGATTTTTTTATAATTCGTACCATATTCTACCCATTAAAATCTTGTATTGTTTAGTGTTACCACCCGGACTCGTTATATCAAATATTAATCACACTCAAAGTGAGATTAAAAACTTTTTAATGGTTTGAAGTGAAGCAAATTGTGAATTTTGTTATATGGCAATTTTTTCCAACTAAATCAATGAAAACAGCAAAATTAAAACATATAATAGTTGATTACATAATCAGGTATAAGTCACACTCAAATAGGTGTACTTTTGGTTGAGAAAGCTAATCAATAGGGATTTCCCTATTTGGTGTCCCTTTCATGCTCCCCACAGTTGTAATCACCTTAGGATTCTACTTTTGTCATTTCGTTCTAATAGATTGTCTTATCTTCAAGACTATAGTAGTATAACCAATATTATCCAAGCGTTTTGCAACATCAGCCTGTCAAATTAACGAATGAAACGTGATGGTTAGCTAATAACATGCAATTACTCTTTTGTTTCTTTTTCCTAGCGTAAATTTGCTACTTTGATATATTAAAGTGATATATAAGAAATCAAAATTCATCTACTAATTTCTGATTAATTTTCACAAAACAACCCAATGGAGAACCCGAAAAATTGACTAATTTTGAAACCAATCATATATATAGTGAGATTCTGTCGAAATGAATGGTTCAAAATATTCATTTCGATGAGACATATTAGAAATCGCATATGAGATATGATGAGACATTGAGACCTAATATAATACAAAGATATGAGTTAATTCATTTATTTCTTATTGCATTTAATTTGGATGTGTGTTTATGAACTTTGACATTATTAATTTGGCTAAACAGCATCTAAAAAAAATAAAGAACGTAGAAAAAGACAAAAGGTTTTACATCTTATATATGCATATATTTACCGGTTTAGACAGTGAACCAATTACAATTTACCGGTTTAGATAAACCGTTGTATCAATTCATTTTTACATCTAATAGTTAGCTAGTGTTTCCAAATTCCAACTAAATCAGTTTTGATTATAACAATTATTATCAATTTTGTTTATCTAGAAATTGTATAGTTAAATGATTGTAGTAACATAGAATAATTTGGTTAGTTTTTCTTTCTGTCAACAATTTGTGGTTTTTTTTTTTAATGGAAACAAGTAGTGTTACTATCTATCTTTGAAAATATAGAGACTTGGGACGTCTGATGTACCCATGCAACTAAATACAACATACATTTGAAAAATGGCGTTCATTGTCTCCAAAATTAGGGTTTTGAGTTACACTTACGCAAACCGATGACAAAAAACGCGGGACAAGGAAGACACAAGATTTGTTTTTGGTCATTGCTAAATGAAGATAAATTACCATAATGGTTTTTGTCTAAGGTTTGTCTACAAGAGAGGAATCATCATCCCAATGGGACCATACCATCGCCACCACAAAACACACTTTGTCTTTGTTTCAATTAATTTTGGACCCAATTTTCCAATTTATTTTCATACTATTTCATTTCATTTTCTATCTTTTTCCTGCAACTTGCATTTAGTTGAATTTTTAGTTGGATTTCTTTGTTCCTTTTTATTGATATAGAAATCAAAATATCTGCATATCTAATCAGCATATGACAAAAAAAAATCCAATAATATAATTAATGTCGTTTAAAAAAAAATTAATATCTAAAATACAAAATTGATATAACATCTTTTATAGAGTAACTATTAAGAAAAATATATATATAGTATATATCTTTTGTAAAATGCAAAATTTATTTAATATTATATTTTGGTTATCGGCATCATACGCTTGTTCTCAAGGATTTTCTCAACTCTGTAGCAGATATATATCTTTCATTCTCTTTAGAGTTTATGTCACGCTTTATCTTTTGGTTTATGTCGATGATAACGTTATCAAGGATATTTTTTTCAACAAGTTCATGATTTATGGATCCCATATGCTCGTTTCTCCTTTATAATTAAGGATCTAGATAATTGACAATATTTTCATGGAATCGAGTTCTCTCGCACTTCAACTTCATGGAAACTCTTTATGAGTTCTAGATCCTTTAATCCAAAAATATATGATAACTACCTTGCTATCAACAAAATTATCCTAACCAATCCATCAATAAAAGAAGAGCATTAATGGTTGGCCTCCAAAATAATTTTGTGCTACTTGTGTGGAATTAGATCTCTCTCACATCCAGTGGCCGTTCATGCTTCCTCGGATGCGAATTATCAAATAAACAGATTCGGGATACAATGGATTTTTTATCTTCCCGGTAAAATTGGCATCACATAAGAAAATCTCTGATTATCAACTGTGATAACATTGGTGCAATCTATCCACTTTCGAATCCAATTTTTCATCTTTGAATGAACTATGTTGTCATTGATTTTTTATTTTATCAGAGGTACTTGTATGAGGTGGTTTATGTCTTTACAGAAGATCAGCTTGATTTTGCTTTAACCAAGTCGCGACGCACTCTAGGGACATTTGTTTTTTAGGTCTAGCTAGGGCCAAGTTCATTTCTTCATAGTAACAATATTAGAAGAACCGTACCTATTGAAATCATTAGATTATATGTTTACTTGTTCTAATACACTAATCACATATCCCATGTAGATGTAACATCAGTGTATTTATGCTTTGGATTTTTTAATCATGAATATAGGAGTCACTCATTTTCTTACATATAGTGAATATCCTTTGGTACAAATTATTAATAAATTAATTTCTAAACATATCAGTTCAGAATTTGAACATATTTGGATAATGTTTCCAGTTTAAAAATCTGTGATTCTTAGTTCCCAGTATTTAAAATGTGTTGGCAACAAAATCAAACAACAGAGTACACAACTTTTGTCTGTCTCGGATCGGTCGTTTTCCAAAGCTTTCAATGGGTATCTCGAGTGCCCCATATAAGGGTCCATAATTATAAAACTTTTTACTATTAGCTCCTCATAATTTGTTTTTGTTTTGTTAAGCAGCTCATACATTAATATGTTACATTTTGAGTCTTTTTATTTTCTGAATATAATATTAAATTAAATTCAAGAAAAAATAAAGGGTAGGTCATCAAAATGCAAAAGTTGCTTCTTTTTTTCCTGAATTTGAAGATGCATGAATTTGTTAAGGGCGTAAACCATGTTTAAGAGTAATAGTAATACCGTATGTCGCTTTCCTTTCGAATGACCGAGAGTTTATTTTAAATTTGCTTTTCCATCCAATTGACGAGTTTAGTTGCAGGAATCAGCTGCTCATCATGCTTCCTTCCATTACGCTCCCGCCATATCGAATGTATATTGTTATTTGAAAACTGTAGGGAGCTAAGAACGTTTGAATCCTGCCTAATTGAGATTCTTTTTTCTTCTTCTTCGGACTGTTGTAAGTTGTTACAAACACATCAGTGATAAGGTATATATTGTGCAAAATCCGTAATTAAAGAAAACATTAAGAAGAAATAAACTGGATGAGTTGGTTATTAGAGAGAATGCATCTTGTGTTGAGACAACAGCTCGGATTGGTGAAGAGAAGAACCAGATCAGAGCTGTGATCGGACACGAAGCAGAGGAAGCTGTAAAGGTAAACTCTTCAGATGACATTATCAAGAAGGTTCTGAGATTGGGCCAAATTGAGAATGCAGCAAACCTCAAGCCCAATAAACAACAGGCCCAAGCGCAGACCCTAAACAACTCTCAGCTCCAACGGTCATCTACTGCAAAAGAAGACAAAACCAAAAGCACATCAAGATTGGATCAAAGGACAAAAACAAGGAGCTGTGCTGGAAAAGAAGGAGTGGTTTTACAAAACCGTTTTGACTGTCTAGGATCAATAGAGACCTGACATGTGTCAGTGAAAACCCTAGTGTCACTAAGATTGTAATGCCTATAAAAGGAAACATGATGTAACCTTAAACCCTAAGGAGAATAATCAAGAGAAATGAAACTTATCTTCTTCATATTTAGCCTTTGAGCATCTTTACTTTCATGGTATCAGAGCCATGGATTCTCAAATCCAGCTCTACTCGCATCCTGTCATTCACATTTCCAACTACGTTACGGTTCAACTTACTGAGAGAAACTATCTTCTCTGGAAGACTCAGTTTGAGTCCTTTCTCTCTGGACAAAACCTTCTAGGGTTTGTCAATGGTGCTATCAAGCCTCCTCCAGCTGTCAACACTCTCACACAGATCAATGGTCTCACCACAGAAGTCCAAAATCCTGACTATCAAGCATGGCAGAGATCTGATCAAGTTGTTCGAGCATGGCTTCTGGGATCTCTATCAGAAGATATTCTCAGAGAGGTTGTTCATACCATCACAGCACAAGAGGTTTGGACAGCTTTAGCTCAGCACTTCAATAAGGTATCTTCATCCCGTCTCTTTAAGCTGCAAAGAAAACTGCAAACCATAGAAAAGTTAGATAAATCTATGGAAGACTATGTTAGAGAGATCAAGAGAATCTGTGAACAACTTGCATCTATTGGTAATCCGGTTAGTCAGAAAATGAAGATTTTTGCTGCATTACATGACCTAGGAAGAGATTATGAACCAATCAAGACTTCTATAGAAGGATCTATGGACTTACATCCTCCACCTACTTTCGAGTCTGTGATTCCTAGGTTGACTGGTTTTGCTGATAGAATGGCTGGTTACAATGCTGGAAATGAGGTGTCTCCCCACTTGGCATTCAACATTACCACAACTAATGGTTCCCATTACTATAGTAGCCAAGGTCGTGGAAATGGAAAACCTGGAAACAACAACAAAGGGAGATTAAATTTTACAACAAAAGGAAGAGGCTTTCACCAGCAAATCTCATCAGGTTCTTCAGGAGGTGACAGAATAATATGTCAGATATGTGGCAAACCTGGACATCCTGCTCTGAAATGCTGGCACCGCTTCAACAACAGCTACCAACACGAGGAACTGCCAAGTGCTCTAGCTGCGTTAAGGATTACAGATGTTACAGAGACTGCTGGTCATGATTGGTTTACTGATTCGGCTGCAACAGCTCATGTCACAAACTCAACTAATAGGCTTCAGCAGTCTCAGCCTTACTCAGGATCTGATGCAGTAATGGTTGGTAATGGTGAGTTTCTCCCCATAACTCACACTGGATCAACTAGTCTTCAGTCAACCTCAGGTAATCTTCCTTTAACTGATGTTCTAGTTTGTCCTGATATTAATAAATCCTTGATATCTGTTTCTAAGCTCACATCAGACTATCCCTGTTGTGTTGAATTTGACTGTGACACTGTGCGTATTACTGATAAGGCAACAAAGAGGTTGTTAACAATGGGGCATCACAATAAGGGGTTGTACATGTTGAAGAATCACTCACCTCTTGAAGTCTACTATTCCTCAAGACAGCAAGCTGCAAGTGATGCTGTTTGGCATAGAAGACTCGGTCATCCTAATGCTCAGATTCTTCAGCACCTGTCAACAACTAAAGCTATTTCAGTCAACAAAAACACCAAGATGGTATGTGAAGCCTGTCAGCTTGGGAAGAGTCTTAAGTTACCTTTTTCTGCTTCTTCGTTTGTAGCCTCTAGACCTTTGCAAAGAATACATTGTGATCTTTGGGGTCCTTCACCAATAATGTCAGTACAAGGTTTTCGATACTATGCTGTTCTCATTGACAATTACTCACGCTTCAGCTGGTTTTATCCCCTCAAGTTGAAATCAGACTTTGCTTTGATATTTCCTGTGTTTCAAGCAATGGTTGAGAATCAGTTTCAATAGAAAATTGGAACCTTTCAATGTGATGGTGGGGGTGAGTTTATAAGCAAAGACTTCATAGCTCATCTACAAAAACATGGCATTCAACAACTGATGTCATGTCCACACACACCTCAACAAAACGGTTTAGCAGAAAGAAAACACAGACACATTATTGAATTAGGACTCTCAATGATATTCCAAAGTAGTATGCCACAGAAGTATTGGGTTGAGGCGTTCTACACTGCAAATTTTCTTATCAATCTACTACCAAGTTCAGTATTGGAGAAGAAATGCAGTCCCTATGAAGTTCTAATGGGAAAGCCTCCAAATTACACATCACTACGTGTCTTTGGGTGTGCCTGCTATCCTACCCTAAGAGATTATGCAACCACAAAGTTCGACCCTAGATCACTCAAGTGTGTGTTCCTAGGATACAATGACAAGTATAAGGGCTACAGATGCTTACTTCCAACCACAGGGCGTGTGTATATCAGCCGTCATGTCATCTTTGATGAGTCACTCTTTCCTTTTTCATCTATGGCTTACATTCACTTGCAACCTGCAAATGTTACACCATTGATGTCTGCTTGGTTAAAGGGTTGCTCAGTACAAGAACAGAATCAGACTGGTACTTCAACAGAAAATCAAGATCACAATGATCAAAATTCAGTACCTTCTGGTAGGGTTTTGTTGAGAGAAGAGGAGAGTACTGGGTGTACGGCAGGCTTTGATCATGTTCCTATAGGCAACAGCTCTTCTTCTTCTACTCAGCAAATCACTACCTCAGAAGACTCTCCTATCATTCAACCGCTGCCATCAACTACAGAACAGTCTACTCAGAATCAATCTTCTCAGAGTGCATCTTCCAACAGTGAGTCATCTCAGGTCCAAACAGCTCAGCCATCTCAGTCTACCCACCCTATGACAACAAGATTAAAAGATGGAATCAGAAAACCAAATCCGAGGTATGGTTTACACACTCAAAGAGTATCTTACCCGGAACCTAAAACAGTGACAGCTGCTTTAAAAGATGAAGGCTGGACTGATGCAATGCACGAAGAAATGGACAATTGCTCTGAAGCTAAAACCTGGTCCTTGGTGCCCTATACACCAAATATGCATGTATTAGGCAGCAAGTGGGTTTTCAGAACTAAACTCAATGCTGATGGGTCCCTTGACAAGCTGAAAGCCAGACTGGTTGCAAAGGGATTTAATCAAGAAGAAGGCATTGATTACCTGGAAACTTATAGCCTAGTGGTGAGAACTCCGACAGTTAGATCAGTTCTTCACCTAGCAACCATCATGCAGTGGGACATAAAGCAGATGGATGTGAAGAATGCCTTCCTCCATGGTGATCTCACAGAGACAGTGTACATGATGCAGCCTGCAGGTTTTGTAGAGAAATCAAAGCCAGATCATGTCTGTCTTTTGCATAAGTCTATCTACGGATTAAAACAATTCCCACGTGCTTGGTTTGATAAATTTAGCACTTATCTGATTGAGTTTGGCTTTGAATGTAGCAAGCCGGATCCATCCTTGTTTGTATACATCAAGAACAAGAGTATCATCCTGCTGCTGCTTTACGTTGATGACATGATAATAACAGGAAACAGTTCAGATGCGATGTCAAAGCTATTAGACAGCTTGAATACTGAATTCAGAATGAAAGATATGGGAAGACTACATTACTTTTTGGGGATTCAAGTGCAGTTTCATTCAGAAGGAATGTTTCTCTCCCAACAGAAGTATGCAGAAGATCTTCTTGCTGTGGCTGTGATGAGTGATTGTGCTCCAATGCCTACTCATCTGCCACTTCAGTTGACTGCTATACCTGCACAAGATGAAATCTTTGACAATCCAACATATTTCAGAAGTCTTGCAGGTAAACTTCAATATCTTACCTTAACAAGACCTGATATACAGTTTGCTGTTAACTTTGTTTGCCAGAAGATGCATGCTCCAACAGTGTCTGACTTCAATCTGCTCAAACGAATTCTGAGGTACATCAAGGGAACTATAACAATGGGGATCTCCTTTAATAAGAACACATATTGCAGATTGAGAGCTTACTGTGATAGTGATTATGGAAATTGCATAGACTCACGAAGATCCATTGGAGGTTACTGTACCTTCCTTGGTACAAATATCATCTCATGGTCCTCACAAAAGCAAGATTCAGTCTCCAAAAGCTCAACCGAAGCTGAATATCGAACTCTGTCTGACACTGCCTCGGAGGTAACCTGGTTAGGATCTGTTCTCAAGGAATTGGGCATTCCTCTACTTGACACTCCAGAAATCTATTGCGACAATCTCTCCTCCGTGTATCTCTCTGCGAATCCAGCTTTCCACAAAAGAAGTAAACACTTTCAGCTACACTATCATTATGTTCGAGAGAGAGTAGCACTTGGAGCTCTGATTGTGAAGCACATACCTGGTCATCAACAGATCGCGGACATCTTCACCAAATCTCTCCCCATCAAGCCGTTCTGCGATCTTCGTTACAAACTAGGCGTCGATGTTCCACCTACGCCGAGTTTGCGGGGGGCTATTAGAGAGAATGCATCTTGTGTTGAGACAACAACTCGGATTGGTGAAGAGAAGAACCAGATCAGAGCTGTGATCGGACACGAAGCAGAGGAATCTGTAAAGGTAAATTCTTCAGATGACATTATCAAGAAGGTTCTGAGATTGGGCCAAATTGAGAATGCAGCAAACCTCAAGCCCAATAAACAACAGGCCCAAGCGCAGACCCTAAACAACTCTCAGCTCCAACGGTCATCTCCTGCAAAAGAAGACAAAACCAAAAGTACATCAAGATTGGATCAAAGGACAAAAACAAGGAGCTGTGCTGGAAAAGAAGGAGTGGTTTTACAAAACTGTTTTGACTGTCTAGGATCAATAGAGACCTGACATGTGTCAGTGAAAACCCTAGTGTCACTAAGATTATAATGCCTATGAAAGGAAACATGATGTAATCTTAAACCCTAAAGAGAATAATCAAGAGAAATGAAATTTATCTTCTTTATATTTAGCCTTTGAGCATCTTTACTTTCATTGGTTAAGAGAACACTGAAAGCAACAATTCATATGTATAAAAATCTGAAAAAATAATTCAACATTCTAATTCATTAAACGTAGGATTTACAAAAGTCCCACTTTGTCTCCCATTTTTAGTCATCGTTCATGATGGTTGTATGCGAATAGTTTGATGAACAACTATAATTATTACATTTAGTTTGTTTCCAACGAGCCATATGTCAATGTTTGTTACGCTACAATTTTTATTTTTCTTATTTCTTAAACTTTTTACTTTGGAATAAGTTGATATGTATATGAATCATCTACCATTTCTCGTTTTTTCACAATAAATCCTAAATTTTTTGAACATTTTGTCTATATATAACTTTTCCATGACATAAATTAACCTTAGATAATATTGTATCTAAAGGTATAAACTACCGTTCCAAGTCTGATTAAACTATTGACCCTAAACATTTTTAAAACTGTTAGATCCACAAGACGCACAACTAGTTGATTGCATAGTCTTTTGAAACAAGACAAACAAACACTATATCAAAACAATATCATCTTTCTAATTTTATTTTAGTTATGTCGCTATCTATATGAACGATTTTCCGATAAGCTAGTCATATGCAAAAGATTTATAAAAAAAGTAATATGTTGACGAGGAAAGTGATAGATTGATAAATTAAGAACATAAATGTTTTTGAAAAGAAATTATAGCTAAACTGTCATAAAATAAAATTATAAAATAGATTAACTTATATATAATAGAAGCAACTTCAGTTTTTTAAAACATTCATGGAATTAACGATGGATATCGAAGTTTATTGGTCAACCTAAAATCATACCCATACATTTTAGTATTTATTGGACGACCTCAAAAATCAAAGTCATTGTCGACCATTGTAATACAGTTAATGTCGCATACTATGCCTCTGAATCATCCATCCATATTTTGTTAAAACGAAGTGAGTTTGTTAACTACAAAATTTCCAATTATTGGACTATACATTATATTTTGTTTATCCACAGGGTTTTTCACATAAATTAAGAAAATACAAAATACTTAAGATCTTGAAAAATTATGTAAGTTATTTTCTTGCCGTCTCATTTTATTAAAGATAAAACAGAAAAAATAAACAAACAGGCCGAGGCCCAACAAGGTCAAGGCCTAGTCCAAGAAGCGAAACCCAAACATGGAGGAAGAGAATGAGAGGAGTCATCACAGAGCCAGGTGTTACGAAGAAAGTGAAACTACAAGTACAAGCATATAGTACTAAGTACTAGTCGCAATTTGGTCACAGACATAATTTCCTCGAAAACTGGGTACATTGTAATATTTCGTCGGAAAAACGTCGCAAAATCTAATTTTTAATCGCCGAGTAAGATGTTTGCGTCTTCTCAGAATCTCCGTGAGTTGAAGGAAAATGATTCGCGGCGGAAGAAACAACATTACTTCCGCTCCGGCGTTTTCGAAAGACGCAAAGAAGCTTCTTTTATGCACAGCCAACACCGTCTCTGTTTACAGCGTCGCCACTGGCTTAAAGGTTTTATCTCTCGACTCGAGCATCCTTCCTTTTAGGGTTTCCCTCTAATCTTCTTCTCTCATTAGCGTATGCGTGTGTGTGTTTTTAAGATTACTTCACTCGAGGATCATACAGCGCCTGTGACGTCTGTGATTGTTGATCCGTCTTCCGACGAAACCGTCAGTTACTGTTGGACTTCGTCGCTCGATGGGAAAATTCGGATTTGGGAGTTCTCTGCGCCGAAGCTTTTGAAGATATTTGATACCCACCTTCCAATTCACTCTCTGGTCTGTTAAAGTTCCATACTTTGCAGCTTATAAACAAAAATTTGATAACTTTCAATTGCCCTTTTCTAAGTGTCTGTTGGGACTTTGTAGGTGATGATTCCAGCTCAAGTGTCACATTCCGTGATTGCTTATGTTTCGGTTGAGGACTATTCAAGTGTGTCCAAAGATTTGTTTGGACAAATCCGGAGATATGATCTCACTCAAGACCCTCTTCATAGTGGAGACACTTTGAAAGAGGTCAGATTTGTGGATTAACCATTTTTCGATTAGCCTCATGTTTGATTCTATAATCATTTTTGTTAATGTGCAGATGGAAGAACCAAAACCTATTGTTTTAAGTCCCTCTGGAGAGTTTTTCGGCGTCTGTCATAACTGCAGTATACATATATGGAATGTGGCATCAGAGCACCTCATGCCAAAGGAGACGACATTACATCATACAGAGTTGATTACTGTTTTTGCTTTCCATCCCAATCAGAGAATATTAGCAGCCGGTGATGTAACAGGAAGAGTGTTAATTTGGAAGGATAATGGTATTGGAGAATTTACTTCAGTGAAAACTGAAGATGATACTGAATCTTGCACTACTTTCAACTGGCACAGCGCTGAAGTAACCGTCCTTAATTTCTCTTCAGATGGAGCACTTTTGTATTCTGGTGAGTCTGAGTTATTTTTTCATCATAGTGACTGTATCTCTGTGTGTTGATAAGGAATTCATGTTTCTTATATATATATATATTGAGTTCTTATGCTATATTTCCTTTGCTTGTGACTCTTTTAGGGGTAAAGGCAGGTGATTTTGTTGTTTGGGAGCTAGGTACAGGGAAGAAGCAACTTTTGCCAAAGATTGGATCTCCCTTGTTGTATTTCATCTTCTCTTCAGATTCAACTCTTTCTTCTGTAAGAGTTTTTCCGTTTACAACAACCGTAGAAAGCAAATGAAGTGTTTCATTAACTCTACTAAGATCAAGAATTTTCAGGTGATTTGTGCAGATAATCAAATTCATCTTCTTAAAATGCCTTCCATGGAGATATTGAGAACGATATCTGGAATCAAGGTTCGTTCTTACTATCATCCGAAATTTTTCCTTGTTATTGTTGGTTTAAGCATGCTCATATTGTATACCGTTTCTGTTGGAGTTAACTTCACATGCATATTGTGTTCTTTACTATGTAATAGCCTCCGACACCAGAGCGTCACGGGTTTATATGCTACGTCAAAACGCGGGATATATGCCTCACCAGAACTGTATCCATTGATCGTTCTTCCGGTATAGCTGCTTTCTGCACAGCGAATCATCGTGTTCAACTCTACAACCTTTTAAGTGACCATGACATTTCAGAGGTTAGCTTCCCAAAAGGCTTATTGAGTTTTGTATCTGATAGTTGTATGATTTTACTATTTAACAAACCTAACATATGCAGGTTCAAATTTGCGATCATCATCCAGACGATGATGATCAAGTCCGGGTTAGTACATTTTGTTTCTTCTCTGTAAGATGACATAGTTGTTACTAGTAAAAGATCCGCTCTCTTTCTGTTTTGTAATAATTTGAAGAATTATGGAAAATAGGTTCTCGTGACTGCGGTTGCTCTCTCTCGGAATGGCTCAGTAATGACTACAGCTGAGGCCAGATTTGCTGCAAGCAATTTCAGTGAAGGCATAGTTTCTCTCAAGTTTTGGGTATTTGTACCGGACAGCAAAACTTTCAGCTTATCGACAGTCATAAATCAACCTCACAGGTTTTTACTTCAATGTTCTTATAAACTTTTAAACTCCTTGATTCTCATCGTGAGTGTAACTTTTGATCCTTCTGTATTCTCACAGGGAAGCTGCAATTACAGCCATTGCCCTTAACCCCGCCCGTTCCATGGCTGTTAGTATATCTTCTGCTGGGGACTTCAAGGTAGGATTACAGAGTAGTGAAAAATGGATCATTTCCTTGGAATATCGTTTGACCTTTTGTGTTACTGATATGACTTTATGTCTGTCAAGATTTGGGTTTGCAGTAGCGACAAGAATCTGACACCTGAGGACTCAAACTGGATTTGTCATGGAGTTGGCTCTTATAAGTAAAAGATTAGGAACCTTTTAACATCTCTCATTACTTAGTCGTTGTGATGTCAAATGAAATTGATGTAATATTTTTCAGGAGAACGCCAATAACAGCTGCTGTTTTTTCCGGGGATGGTTCTTGTCTGGCTCTTGCGGCTAAAACAGTTATTACGATCTGGCACCCGTTAAAGAACGAACTCCTGTATGTAGTTGGAAAGGCAAATGCGGTAAGACTTGTATAACACACAAAAGCAATTCCATGTTCATTAGTTACAGTCATTGTTGAAATCTTAAATGATATGTAAATGTTTCAGCCAATTATGGAACTCTCATTCACTGGAGGAGGCTTCCTTATTGCTGCATCCCATGGTTCCACACCGCACTTATCTGTCTGGGATCTGATGACGTTCTGCTTATCATGGTCATATAGATTATACATAGAAGGTTTATTATTTATCTTTTTGATCATGAAATCTTGATTTTTTTGGTTGTCTAAGTATATTTCATTTTTCCTGTTTATTTGCAGCCATTGCTACTGAAGTGGACTCACCATACTTTGCAGTTTTAACATGGCTTCCAGAATCTGATAGGTTGGTAAAATCTAACGAACAGATATTCCGCGGGAAAGATGGTGCTATCCTCTTGTTTGATGGGTCAGGCCCTAAACCAGTAGCTATTTGGACTGTAATGAAGGTATATACTCTAAGGAAGGATTAATCAAAGTTCTCTCATTGCCGTTAAGAGACTTGATTACAATGTTTATTGCAGGCCAGAGGAGGAACACTTTCATTTGTGGAAGATGGTAAAAAGTCTCAGCCGCTTCTCGCGTATGTAAACAGGAGCCATGAATATGTTCTATTTGATCCTTATAGCGATGAAAAACTCGAGACTAGCGCCATAGATTATGAAGTTTTTCTTGCAGCAATAAGCAAAAAGAAGAAGAGATCTAGGAAGAAAGCATTGATGTCAGAGAAACCTTGGGAAACAATGTTTTGTGGATCAACACTCAATTTCCCGCCTTTCCCCGACTTGTGCGCTTCGTTCTTCAGTTCCCGGATGCAGAAAGAGGTGTGTGAGAGAGCAGATAGACAACCTGAAAGACATAGCTCTTGAGAGACCCCATATTTTGGAACCCAACTTGGATAACATCATTTTGTTGGTAGCCTTTTTGTTAGAGATACAATCTGATTCCTTCAGCTACTAAAAGGGTTGTTTTGATATTAAAAGGGCTTCATTCATCATGTAGAACCTGCTGATTTGAGGTGTATAAACCAATTCTCTCTTTAATACGTAAAAAAGTAAGGTCAATTGTAACGTATGGAAAAAGAAGAAGCTAAAACAGAGTAGTGGACGATAAATTATATTTAAAATTGTGACTGAAACATAATTTAACAAATTGAAAAACATAAATCGAAAGCAATTTGTGTTTTAAAGATCGTAGTCCGCAAGGTTGAGTGGGTTGCAAGTATCCTAAGTCGTATGTGGTCAAGCAGGAGGATTCATGGAGGCTGCAGGAGGAGACATCATCGGTAGGAGGGTCTCGGGGTCAAAGCCGTTGGCTCGTAGTAAGACATCTTGCGCTCGCTTCATCGCAAGCATGTTGTTGATGACGTTGTTGGAGAAGGTGCGGAATTCAGCCTCCAAAATGGTGACCCGCATATCCATGTCTAGGTTAGGCTGGATGTGCTGGTACTGAATTGAGCCAAGTCCGTCGTAGTCACACCCTTTGGTTGATGTGACGTGCTGCAAAAGAAACGAGTATTATAGAGATGGCCTTCAAACTTGGTGAACAAGAAATCACAAGGGAGAGAGAAGAAAACAAAGATAGATAGACCTCATGGGAACGTTCATCAGAATTGGCCCGGAGAAGATGAAGATCGGCAAGGATGTGTGTCAAAATGGAAGCCCTAAAGAAATCAGAGAGGGTCTTCTCTAGCTTCTCCATTTTCTTCATGAGATATAACTGTCGAATCATATTCCAACGATTGCATGTTAAGAATTTGTCCATGAGTTTCTTGCCCTTCTCTAGAGACTCAAAGAGTATACGGATTTGAGCCTGGCGGTGAGCAGGCAGCTCAACTCCACTGTACTGGATCTCTTTGATCGTCGGTTGAATGTTCTCGATCAAGGTGCTGAGGTTGTCGGCTGTGTTTTTGTACCGGCCTGCTCTCGCAGATATCAGAAAGAGCTGCTTCAAAAGCTCCGTCGCTATCTCACCGGCGAAATAATCAGTGACGGCCATTTAGTAAAGGATATGTTAAAGAGAAAAAGTGTGGAGATAGAGAGCTGAGAGACAAGGGGATATGAACTAATTAATCTGTATAGAGGAGGAATTCACCGGTGGAAGTTTCCTAGCAACTCGAAGTGACAAGTGACATCTCCATATAATATTTGTTCAAGAGTTCAATGAAGAAGAAACAAGGAAATTAATGAGAAGGTAGACGTATATTTTATTTTGGCATATTGTCTTGTTTACAAATTTTTAATTAAGGTTTCTTAGAGTCAAATTACTGACATATACACTGACGTAATATGATCATATTAAATCGTTTGATTGGTGTATGTACATATTACTGCTGAGTTTGTGGTTACAAGCAAATCTTATAGATTCCTTTTTATTTTTTACTTTTTTTCTTTAAAACTTAAGCAAAAACATAAACATGACCATATTGTTATAGATTCTAAAAAGTTCAAAAACTTAAGCAAAATTAACGTCAATGAATTACAATACCAGTTGTATACTATTAAATATAAACAAATTATAAAACGACGAAAACTTATCATATATTTTTCAATCCTGCTCTTTAAGGCAATATCAGAATATTGGATAATAAGCTTAAAAAGCAACGTTAAAAAAAAATGAGAGAGATATTTACATTTTTTGTAGTGTGTGTGATGGTACAAAATACAAAAAAAGAATTGTGCTTTTATAGAATAAAAGGTTAATATTTTATTTTACCTTTTGTTTTTTTTATTTATTACAAAATTATGGACTGCCGTTGGACCACTCACATTAACGTATGAGAAAGAACTGTACGCAGTTAATCTACTTTTATTACTAAAAAAGCAATAAAACAAAAATTGTATGCAGTTAGCCGCCTGATTTTTATTTTTTTGCTTATTAAAAATTAAAAACAGTTTATCTGTCACACATTTTGGACTACCAAAAATCTGACTTACCATTCAAAACTTTTAATATCGATCCATAAAATGCAAAAATAAATTAATCTTTTCGTTCTACCTCAAATCTCTAAATTAATAAAAATATGTGATTTTAATTTATACATATTTTCATGTATAAGTATAACTTCCACACGCAAGCACAGTCACACTATCAAATCTATGGATTCAGGTTACTTATGACACGACGATTATATATTAATATTTATCAATCACTATACAAATATGACACAACATCACAATTCAGTACCGACTACAAGTCGCAGTTGCGATTAATGATTGGATAAAATTTAGTAAACATATACGCGATAATTGTCCTCACGATTAGTGTGTTTCGCGTATGATTGATTATCTTGTAAAGGATGATGGACCAACTATACACATTAATAACGTGGTCGCGGATTCGTTTACCAAATCAAGAAAATACATTTCTATGATCCACTAATGCTCTTATATTTTATTTTAATGATTAAAAGAAACGGTAGAAACCATATTTGAAAGCGTCAGCTTCTGATCTATATAAACCAACAAGTGTTATTTCAGCAACCAAAACAAAAACACGAGTGGAAACTTTTAAACAAGAGAGGGAGAGAGCGAAATGGCGACGTCGGGAACATACGTGACGGAGGTACCGTTAAAAGGAACAGCAGAGAAACACTTCCAGAGGTGGAGGAACGAGAACCATCTCTTCCCTGACGCTGTTGGCCACCACATCCAAGGTGTTTCTGTTCACGACGGCGAATGGGACACTCACGGAAGCATCAAGATTTGGAACTACACATTGGGAGGTATATACCTTTATTATACGTTGGAAATTATTTGCATCATTACATATGAATATGACCCAAATATAATTTGACTGATACGTACACATGAATGTAAAGATGGAAAGCAAGAGGAATTCAAGGAGAGGAGAGAGATGGACGATGAGAATAACACAATGAAGGTTGTAGGACTGGAAGGTCACGTGATGGAGCAGCTCAAGGTGTATGAGATCGATTTCCAATTTATTCCCAAGTCTGAAGAAGATTGCATCTGCAAAATCACTATGATATGGGAGAAGCGCAACGATGATTTCCCCGAACCAAGCAGCTACATGCAACTCCTCAAGAGCATGGTTATTGATATGGAGGACCACGTCCTTAAAGCTTAATCAACATCACCATCATCCCTATATGTTTATTAAGTTGTTTTCAATTATATCTAATAAAGTGTGTTTCCTTTCGGAATGCTATATTTTCAATTATATATAATAAAGTGTGTTTCCTTTCGGAATACTATATACGTACCATGTGGTTTCTTAAATCAATATATAAGAAAATGGGTCTTGTGGAGTTACTTTCTGTAGCATATACCTTTAGATGTTGACATCTTTTCCATTCAAGATACACTTGGAGACTAAATTTTACGGTTTCAAGATGATCTAAAGCTTACCAATTGAAGGGAACTGAAATATTTGTAATATATAACAAAACTTCTCAAATTCTTTTATTTTCATGTCGTATTTATTGTAAAACTGTTTTTTGGGGTAAAATATAATTTTACATTCATACCAAAAAAAAAAAAAAACTTAATTTTTCTGAACTAGAAGGATGATGGACCAACTGTACACATTAATAACGTGGTCCGGAATTATTTTATCAAATAAAGAAAATAAATTTCTATGACCCAATAATGTAATGCTCTAATATTTTATTTTATAATTTGTAAAATTAATGCTCACTAAATACTTTAGGTTGAAAAATGAAGAAGAGAAGTTTCTAGCATGATTAAAAGAAACAGTATTCTTAAGCGTCATCTTCTCTATATAAACCAAGGCAACAAGTGTTATTTCATCAACCAAAACAAAACAAAAGAAGAAACACGAGTGGAAGCTTTTAAACAAAATTAAAAAAGAGAGAGAGAAATGGCGACGTCGGGAACATACGTGACGCAGGTGCCGTTAAAAGGAACGGTGGAGAAACACTTCAAGAGGTACAGGAACGAGAACTATCTCTTCCCTGACACTATCGGCCACCACATCCAAAGTGTTACTGTTCACGATGGCGAATGGGACACTCAAGGAGGCATCAAGATTTGGAACTACACACTCGGAGGTATACCTTTCTTTATATATTAGACAATTATCTAAACTTTGAGTATGGGGCATGGGTTGATACCCAACATTAATTTGCAAAAAAATATATATGTGATCATAATATCATGCATATTCATCCTTATGAGGCCATCTCCATCAGTGTTAAGATACCAATTTGGATTTCTTAGTAATATTTTAAACATAATTTAGGTCTGTATTTTTTTTTATGGTCAATCAATTTAGGTATGTATTTAAAATTTTACTTTAAACAAAAAATCTATCATTAAGTGAAGGACATGTATCCATACCTTTTCTCATCAAATTCTACAAGTTTCTTGTTGAGATCTTTTCTTTTTATGTGTTTCTCTCCTCTCTTTTTCTTTTTTCTAAATAGGTGAGATTTTCTTTAGAACCTAGCCCATGGAGGTGGCCTGAGAAGTCTAACTATTGACATGTTGGAAATTTATTGCATCATTTACTTAGGCTATCAACAATGGTTTTTCCATTCAACACCCTCCACATAAGCTTCTTTCCCTTCCACATCATTTTCTCTCTCTTTCACATAATAATTCAATACCTACTCAAATTTTATACTCTACAATGGTTTGTTTAATAAAATTCAACACCCTACCCCACAAATTTTTATTTCATTATTTTTCTTTTCTTTTATGTTTTAAATGGATAAGTAATGAAATTTTAGGGGTTAAATGAGTTATTATTGGGATCCATTTCACTGGAAAAAGCAAAAAAAGATATAGATACGAGTTTAGCGGCTAATGAAAATTTTTTAGTGAAAATAGATGTATTTTTTTCTATGTTCAAATCAAATGAAACAAATCTCTATTTATAGAGTTTAAAAAATGATGAATTTTAGTGTAAAAATAATTTAAAACAAATAAATATTTTATAAGATAATTGACCTCCAATAATTCAGAGGAAAAGAAAATATAAGAAATTTCAGTAGCAAATAAAAGAACATGTCCTATCTTTATTTAACTCTCCCCCACAATTTCTGTCTCCAATTATTTAATAACAAGTGGTAATAAAGGGTCCATTTTTAAAGATTCAACATTGTTGAATCGATTCAACACCATTTAATCTACATATGATTCATTTCTTTATTCAATACCCCACTGTAAGCATTCAACTATTGAATAAATTTTTTCAATAAGCCATTGTAGATAGTCTTATATAAATATGACAATAATTTAATTTACACGCTTTAACAAAAAAAAAGAAAAAAATAATGATTTACATGTATGTAAAGATGGAAAGGAGGAGGTATTCAAGGAGAGGAGAGAGATAGACGATGACAATAAGATAGTGAAGGTTGTAGGATTGGAAGGTCACGTGATGGAGCAGTTCAAGGTGTATGAGATTGACTTCCAATTTATTCCCAACTCTGAAGAAGATTGCGTCTGCAAAATCACTATGATATGGGAGAAGCGCAACGATGATTTCCCCGAACCAAGCAGCTACATGCAACTCCTCAAGAGTATGGTTATTGATATGGAGGACCACGTCCTTAAAGCTTAATCAATATCACAACCACCACCATCATCACAACCACCATCACCATCATCCTATATATTTATTAAATTGTTTTCATTTATATATAATAGACTAGATAAGAACCTGTATAATGTGCGGGATAAAATGATTGAAATAAATTATTATGTATAAAATTATTATATGAGATATCATATATGTTTGTATACAAGAAAATATGTAACTAAAGTTTTCGTTTTATTTAAATTTACGTTTATTTCGTATAAAAATACGTTCCACCTATAAAATATTTGAAACTGAAAAAAATGATTTAATTTTTTTGAAATCTTTTGATTTAGGCTGTATGTTAAGATTCTCTATAATTAAATAAAAAAAGATAATTGGATCAAAGATTAAAATCGAAAGAGAATCCAAACTGTTTAATTTTATATAATTTTTTCTTGTATATATAATAAATTTTAACTTTTAGGATTTTGTTAGATATGTTGTTTCACTATTACTTCATAAAATTATTATATGTTTGAAATGATGCAATAAAATATTTATTAACAAAAAAAATAAATATATATTCAGATATACATGTCAATAATATTGTATATTACGGAGGTCCTAGACATAACAGAAAAGACAAAGTATTATTTTTGAAAAAGTAATAAATAAGTTCCATTGAAATAAACTTGTAATCGAACATCTACATCAAATTTTCATTTTCCTGATTTTTTATTTGTTAAGCATATATATATATTAAAACTCAACCAGCGATTCATGAGTTTGTTCATGTTTGAATCGTAGTTTTTTTTTTGTAACGGTTGTCTTGCCCTGTGCTATCTGATTGATGTCAATCTTTCATTGCATAAACAAGCCCATGAAGCCATGGTCATCGTCGTTGGAGTCTTTGACTTGGCGGTTAATGGGCCTTATATAAGTCAAGCCCAAATTATCTGGTTTACGGAAATGTGGTGGATGAACTGTTGAAGGAAGAAGACGACGGACACTACTCACTAGTGTTTTAAGAAGACTGATGGATGATATATCCGGCCAGGGTTTGATTCTCCGATCTGCTTGTTTTCGTGTACCCTTCTTTAAAGTTTTAATCTTTCACTCGAATTTTGAGAAGCTAAGCTCGATTCAAGAGCAAGTTCCTAGCTTCTGTTTAGGGTTTTAGGACTTTTGTAGGATTCTGGTACAGTTTTCAGTATCTATAGGCTTTGTTGTGTTCTACGTGGTGTAGATATGGAGTCTTATGTGTTCTTGTTAGTGATTGTTCCGACATTTGTCCTTGCTGATTTGTTGATAATGTCTGATGTTGATGAGATCCCGAGTAGACATACTGTAAACCTTTTGAGATGGTGCAATGAGATTACGCAGATCCCTCATCTACGGCTCAAGAACAGTCTTTATTCGTTTGAGTTCCTTCTTGATAACAAGAGCTGGAGAGCTTCCGTGCACAGGTTTCAGATGGGT
Organism: Arabidopsis thaliana; assembly: GCF_000001735.4. Taxonomy (NCBI): domain Eukaryota; kingdom Viridiplantae; phylum Streptophyta; class Magnoliopsida; order Brassicales; family Brassicaceae; genus Arabidopsis; species Arabidopsis thaliana. Next base: position 9,680,155 of record NC_003074.8, on the reverse strand, counting down.
AAAACACGTTATGCTCATTACCCACTATCTATCTGATGATATCTTGGCTGATGCAGGATGGCATTGCACGGCGTATCAACGAGTTTATATTCAAGATGAAAGCTTATAGTCATTACTCATTATGATAAGAGTGAGGTTTGGTCATTTCTTTGAACCAAGAAACATAATGTATTGTAATGAGAGCATACTACAATTTCTCAAATTATTTTGCCACAATCTGAAATGAACACAGATTAGTATTGACAATTGTATATTATAGAAATGAAGAGTTTATTAAGAACTTTATTAACTGTTTTGTTACTACAGTATAACTGTTTCTAGAACAGAGCTATATTGCTCTTTTCAAAGAATGTGTCTTGTGTGTGTATGCTTGCTTATGTGCTTATCATATCAACATTCTATTTCTCTTTTTTTCTTACTGAAAGTGCTATCTGAACACTAAAGGTTGTTATTCAGTTCCTCTACTCTTTTGGTTTAAGTACGTGTAGAGTTTGAAGAGGCAGATGCAATTTCTTTCAGATACTTCTGCTCTGATCGGGTCATTCTTTTCTGAAACATTGTCCATTCCCGTTTACATCTCTCTCTTACCTGATCAAAACATGTATATAATTCAGTAATTAACAATATACTCGGTCTAGAACCCGCTAAGTTCAAGAACCTTCTAAGTATATAACACAAGACAATAGCCGCGGTTGAGTTGTTTTACCCCTTGGAACGCGGTTTTCCCTTCCTGCGCGGTTCCCTGATCAATGTATTTGAGAGATCATCTCATAGTTAAAACTATGAACAAAGAAGCTAGTAAATAATGTAGTTGAGTATAGGAAGATAAAGTTTGATCATTTAATAACCTGGCTGCCTAAAGAAGGAATCTTTTGATGAATGATCCATTGAGAATCCACAACACCAATCTTCTCATGTGCAGGCTGTTTATTGAATCATTAAAAAGTGTTTCTTCTTAGTTTCGAAAACGTTTTGTAAAATTATACGCGTTTGTGAATAAGTTGTATTTGTATGTTAACCTCGACGCATTTTCTTAGCGCAAAGTCAAGACCCCAACCGTGAACCAAGTCATTCTGAATCATATGCCACACACAACGCCATGCCTCTCTAGAGAAAACTGGAGCCATAATCTCTATAAACCTGATAAGGAACCGTGCAAAACTTAATGGATCAAGAGAGTATGAATACTTATTGTATTGGTTTTGACAAATGAGATCCATACCCTGCACAAGGAGGTAGGTGAGGGTCATTGCAGCGGCCTGGTTTCTCTTCGACTTCTCTGATCAAAGAATTTGAAAAAGAATCACTATCTTTACTTTACTTAAACCATGGCATTGTACAGTTTATATCAAGAGTTAATTGTTTTACTTGTGAACTTCGATTCCGGGTATTCTCTTTGTTATCTTCCATGTGATTGATTTTCTTGATTCCACAGCGGGTTGCGATATTTCTAGACCATGCTTATTCACAATCTTGATGTACCTGCAATAATGTAGAAAACATTTCATAACAGTTTCTGATTATATTATCAAAAGAAGCAGAGTACTTACTCTTCTGCGTCGAAGTTTTCAACGCCAAGATCTTCATCCCAAATGAATATATATTCATATGGTGCTATGATATCAGGATGCAGAAACCTTTTAGCATACCACCTTCAATAGAAACATATTCAAAACGTTTTATTTAAAGCTTTAGATCAATGGAAACTGAGAGATAAAAAAAAAGTGTTTGTTTTGTTACCACTTGGTTTGCTTAGGTACACTGACGTGTATCGCCCGTTTAGACCATTCAAATTCATCATACTCCGAGGTTTTTCCATCGTAATGAAACAGAACAATGGTGAAGTTATCTGAGAACTATTGAGAGAGTAAAAGATATTAGTTTAATAAGAGTGAAAGATTAGAAGCAAAGGGGAAAGAGAACAAAAACTAGAGACATACTTTTTTGACACAAGCATCGATGTTTTTTCTTTGTTCATAAGAAACAGTAAAAGCAACAAGATACTTAGGCTTCACCACTGGTAAATCCTAAAGAAAAAAAACATGATTTAGAGATCAAGTCAATGATTAAGATGTTTGAAAGATCATTAACAAAAACCTAGAGATGTTATTACATCTTTAGGCAATCCCCACAATCTTCGTAAGTAAAAATCCGATTCGGCTGCAACAAAACTTGGAGGTAACATCTCTGCACCTCGAGGATTCGATGGAACCCAAATCTGCAGAATATCCAAACAAATCTTGTAACTAAATTCACTAAAGATGAGTAATGTTCACAAGGGAGAAACAAAAACATGCCTTATGATGATGTGATGCATCACTTTCGTTTTGTGAACTCGTCTTAGATGATTTCTCCGGTTTCTCATTTTCTATGTAGACAGTAGCAACAGAAGGAAGAATGCTTGATGGAAAATTCATCTGAAAATATATAAACACATCTTTTACAAAATCACACCAAAACATTATTTCTTGAAAAAAAGTAAAATTTTAAAAGTGTTACCTTAGTTAGTGACAATGTAGGGAAAGATATGCCTAATAAAAATCCGATAACTATTCCCGCGAAAATCGATATTACGAGCATCATACCGTCATTCGGTTTCTTACTATTTGAACTGCACAAAAATAAAAACAGAACACTAGGAATCAGTAATCATCATCTCTTTCACAATGAACTCAAGGATTCAATAATCTTGTAAAAGTCACAAACCAACGCATTGAGTTGTCTGCTCTGTTTGCCATGTTCTGAAATTGGTTAAGTTGACCAGAAACAATATCATTCAGTCTCCGAGACTTCACTATCTGCATCATGTCATAAAAAAAAAAGCTTTTTAAGATTCATATCAAATTATCATATGACTTCATAAGTGAAAAAAAAAACACAACTTAAAGAAAATTTCACTTCTTGAACCGAAAATTTCACTTTCTTACACGGTACATATAATTCACTTTCTTACACGGTACATATAATTCAGAGCTAAGAGAAAACTTGAACCGAAATCAAGAAAAACCTAACGACCAAACTCAAATCAGGTCAAGAAGTATTAACTCAAAAGATGAGAGAAAAATGAATTTATCTTATTAAAGAGAGCCTTCTTTCGTAAGAAATTACGTACCCGTAATCTAACAAATAAGACAAAGCACAAAATCACAAGTTATGAACTCTGTTTTTTTCTTTAACATCTAAGTTATGAACTTCATCTATGATTGTGAATATAAAACACATAGAAACGAAAGTAATTTGTATGACAACTATGTGGAATAAACTAAGGGCAATTATGTCATTGATGAAGACGTGAACACAAACTTGCTTAGTTTTGAAAAAGGAAAAATCAGCTAGTAAAAGAAAAGTTGATAATCAGCAACAAAGAAAGATCAAATATGGATGACAAAAAAAAGAAACAAACAAAAAGATTACCAGAAGAGAATATAGAAAACAAAATCTTTAAAATTCGTCGTCTTCTTCGAAAAAAGTTGTCTGAGAATTTGATTTTCCTTAGTTTTATTGGTCTGAGATATGTTTTAGTTCTTCGCGGGTTTAATAATAAAAACGATTAAGAGAAAATAATTAAGAAGAGAACCTGTAATCAGGTGTGACGCGGTGCACGGGATTACGTGAGGAGTTGACTTTTAAGAGGCTCGTGGAAGGAGGGTGACTCTCACGAAGCAGCCAGACTGGAAGACGGTGTAGTCCACGCGCTCAATTGTCCACGTGGTGGTTTATGAATGGTGATTCGTGGCTAATTAAGTGGTATTAAGAATATTATTTTTCTTGAATGACATAATTGCCCTTTATGAATATAGATGAGTCTTAGGTGAAGTGGAGAGGACGAAAGCATATGTGGTTGATACAATAATACGAAAGAAAGAGTGTGTGAATATGCAATGGGTAATTTTAAAGTATTAAGTGTTTTAGCAATATGGTTAACACTTATTTTGGCTGTTATAGAAAATATGTCAAAACAAACAAAAAAATAGAAGGAATAAACTATTTTAATTTCCAACTGTCTCAAATTAATGAAAAAACCTAATATCTCTCGACAAAAAAAAAAAAAAAAAAAACTAATATCTCTATCATTTTTTTATTATTAGTTTCATCAAATACGTTTCACTTCATTCTAAATAGAAAATTCAGATAAATATGACAGGTAGTTACGATTTCACTTTCATGAGAATTTTCTTAGAACTTGACAAAAAACAAATATTCCAAAGAACTTTTATTTGTCCCCATTTTCAAGGACACTTTGGTCATATGATTCCCTAAGTTCTTCTATCTGGTGCAGGCAGACTTCACAGGAAGAGGAGGATCCGAAAACGCCCCGTCGTTTATTTGCTGAAAGATCCAACTGTTTGTCGTTTCAGTGAAATGTATACCGTCCCAGCTAACTCTAAACGACACATCGTTACAAGACTTAGCAAGCACAATCTCTTTCCCTTTGATCATAACTTTAGCTCCACATTTAATAAGCTTGTTGAAATTGTACTTCCCACCATGTCCACAACAAGCCACCAAAGGATACCTAAAACCTAAACCACCAAACTCAACATATAATAAACCATTAGAACCAGTCTAAACCGAGCCCGAGTAACCAAAACATGATAAAAGGCTTGAAGTATACCGAGTTTCTTGGCTTGAGTGATGAGAGTAAGCTTGATAGAGTAGATATCAACATAAGTAAACGCAGCTTCAGAGAGCTCTTTTCTCAACTCAATCACTCTTCTTTTAAGTTCAGAGTTATAGTATCGAGCAATCTCATTACGCGGAATTGCACAACCGTGATTGTCGATTTGAGAAGCCGGTACTGGGAACCGGTCTAAAACATAAGGTAAACAACCAAGTGGAGCTGTGTTGTGTATCCAAAATCTTCTTCCTCCTTTACTATACACCTTCTACAGAGACATTAAAGACAGTTGGTTAATTCAGTTAAATCACACAGCTTTGTATCTATCTAGTGAATAAAGACTTTATCTTTGCTTACACGAATGACGTTAGAGAGCTGATCATGAACATCTGGTATATAAGCCTTGATTTGATCTGAAGTCATGTTAAGTTTTAGTCCAGCGGTGAGATCGTTCTGACCGATGTCGAATGTGTACAATGCTTGAGAGAAATACTCTTTCTTGGGAAGCAATTTCTTAAACACTCCACCTATTTGTAAACCAAATCGGATTACAAAACGTTCTGATAATCTTTTGCAAAAGGTTGAAACTTTTAAAGTACCTCGATTGCGAATGAGTTGTGATCGTGTGATGAAATCGGAGAATTGGACCAATTGAACGTCGAGAGAGATTGGACTCACACCGCTCTGAGCGATGGTTGCGTTTGGTGGCCGGACGGTGGAGCCAGCGGTGGCGAAATTGGCACCATGGCTGAAGTTTGAACCGATGGAGTCTAAGAAAGCATTTAGGTATGGTAAACCTAACTCCTCCGCTGATTTCAAAAATGGGTCGTGAGAAAACTAAGTAAAGAATCGAAATTTATGAATGTGTGGTCAGAACTAAGAACCTATGAAGTCAATGATGAGTCGACCATCTGAGAAACGACCGGAAGGGGAGTGGAAGAAGGTTTGGCCATTTGGGTAAGGGGCTTGTCCGAAAGAGGCAGAAAGGCCACCTGTGTCGGAGTTAGAGTCGCCGAAGTTGAATATCGCCGGGAAATTGCAAGAAGGAGAGCAAGCACGGGGATGTATGAGACATGATGCTAATAAGACACACTTTACCAACAAGAGATTAGTTTCCATTTTCTCCTTTTATCTTCTTCCGGTAAGTGTTCTTAATTTGGTGTGGTCGAGGTACGAGTAACCGAATAGTGGCGTCGAATAGCTATGCTATTCGATTTCTATCAAATAATTGAGTCAACGTTTAAGCTATACACCAACTCATATGTTCTACAAAGTCTTTCTTTATGTTAGAAACAAAGTCTTAAATTATGAGACTTACAAAGTCATTTATTTATGGTAAATTGATTATATATTCACCTAAGCAATGTATGTATGTATGCAATACAAAATTGTGAAAGAAGGTGAACGAACTAGTCATGCATCTAAGTTCTAACCATACATATACTATTCACTTGTATAAAATAATCAAGTCAGTGTTTTCCCGACATAACTCGTGTGACCTATTTATGTATGCAATTTCAACAAATTATCAAAGTAAGGATACCTATTCAAGCGTATATTAACTATATATACATTAACACCATTTCCCAATTCCTGGAGTTTAGAGCTTGAGAATCAAAGGCAGAGGTAGAGGTCACGAGCAAGAAACAAAGTAGACGAAGAGGCACGAAGAACCCACAAAGAATAGATCGAAGATAAACCCAGTGAGCTATACTAGACGAGCCAACCAGAGACCATTTGGCTGTAGAAATTTCCCTAGTTGAAGAAAACTATTGGATTTGACTTGCCAAGATCTAAAATTGCACAAAGTCAATCTTTTTCCTGAAAATGACAATTTGTTGCTCATGAAGGGATGTTTGAGTTCCAGTAGCCAAGTATCAATCAGCAATGTATATTTCCCAATCCCATCACAAGTTTTATAGATCAGTCTTTAATTTTCACGGCTAAACCCGAGTATCAGACCATCCTGCATCATTGTTTACCAGAATCAATAAACGGCATATCCCCATATATAACAACATTTGAATTTTACCAAATGTCGACCTCGGATATTCCGTGGAGATCAATCACGTACCTGAGGCTTTTGCATATTTGGTGTTGGGGGATAACCCACGCATTCATTACGATAAGCATAAAGTAGCACATCTCAAATTGTCTCAAACCAACCAAGCACAAGGTTTCCATAGGGATCAACATATCAAAAGGAGAGAGAGCACTTTAGGAACATAGTCGACTCTTGAGTTTAGGGCCAAAATAGAGAACACATCTTCTTTCTCGAGCTATCCAAATACATTGAAGAAAATAGACCATCAAGCGTAACTTTGACTTGACACGAGCTGAAAGCAGAAACCTTCAACTTCTTTAACTGCAAAAGAAGATATAAAGCGACTTCAACAAAAGTCTTACCAGAACTTAACTTTGAAGGGATACAATAGAAAAAGTTAAAATAACAGAATGCATACATACCCTTTGGAGTAGAATTCTAGTGGAAACCACCAGCTCTGGGGCGGTCATATGGAGCACGACTGTGCCTCTCACCTCCTGGAGCTCCACGGCTGCCACCATCCCGGCTGCGTCCTCCAGCGCGTTCACCACTGCGATCAGGTCCATAGCGACTACCTCCACCATCCCTACTACCATACCTATCATCCTTGGAGCTGTACCTATCATCCTTGGAGCTGTACCTATCATCCTTTGCACCATACCTATCCTCCTTTGCACCATACCTATCATCTTTTGCACCATACCTATCGTCCTTCGAACTGTACCTATCATCCTTTGAGCTGAACCTTCCACCACCATCTCTACTACTTTCAGAAGGACACTCTCTTGCAAAATGTCCAGGCTTGCCACATTTAAAGCAATCTCCACCACCTCGCCCACCAGAGGGACGACTGCGATCACGATCATATCCACGGTCTCGACCACGGTCACCATCATTATCTCTGCCTGCACCACCCTGATGAGGCTGAGCTTTATCAACAGTGATAGTTCGCCCATCCAAATCCATTCCATTCATTGCTGCAATAGCTTCATCCATAGCTTTTTTCTCATCGAAAGTGATGAATCCAAAACCACGGGAGCGACCAGAAAACTTGTCAAGAACCACCTGTGTATCAATAGATAAGGTTTATCTCTCATAATAGTTATGGCAATAAAAATAAGGTAGTAAGATAAATTTCAAATAAAATTATCAAACAGACAACACTACAAACAGATTTGCAAAGAGCAAGAAAATGAACAAATCACTCAAAGCTTCAATGTCTCAGCAATCAGAAGAGCTGATAGCCACTAAAAGAAGTCAGTTACTAAACAGACACGCCTCACCATAAACAGAGTTGCAGAAAGCAAACAAATTACAAAACATATCAAAGCTTCAGTGTTTGAATCTGAAGGCGAAACAGAACAAAGCTTCTAAGTTTCAGTAACCAGAAGAACAGAGAGCCACTGAGGAAAGAGAGATAAAAAATTTACCTTGGCCTCAACGAGGTGACCATACTTCTCAAAGGCATCTCTGAGACCACGATCAGACGTTGTCCAAGCAAGCCCACCAATGAAGCAACGGTACTCCGGATCTTCAGACATCTTCTAAAACAAACAGCCAAAAGTGTTTTTGAACAACGTTAATATGACTTGACTCCCAGAAAAACCAAACACACGCAGCAGATCCAGAAGATATACACAGCTACAACACAATAATTAAGCGTGAAGCAAATCTGAACTCGTTTCTCTAAACATGGTTCGCGCTTACGAGACAAATCCACGAAGGTAATTTCAATTGATCTCTACTCGCAAACAACATATCTACAAATCGTAATTGCGCGATGGTAAACCCTAGAAACTTCAAATCAGAATCGGTACAAAGATGACGAGACATGCAAGCGAATCGATACTTCGGTATAAACAAAGTATAAGAAACGAGAAATCATTACCAGAGAGTACGAGATCTGCTCGTAATTTGAGACGGAACCCTAATTTCTGAGAAGAGGAGAAGCTGCAGAGAAACTTTGGCAGAACACACAAGACACAAGTGAAAGCAAACGACGCGATATATCTCGTATTCGACAGCTAACGGGGTAATTTCGTCATTTAAGTACAAGTGGGCCTGAATAAATGGGCTTTATTGGGCCCATGTATAAGGGTTTTGAAGAAAAGGTTTTAGTCGCCGTCGTTCTTCGTTTCTTCCTTCTCCGTCTTCGTCTTCTTTCTCAGTTCTGTTGTCAAATTAGGGTTTTCGTTTCAGGGGAAAGAGAGAGAGAGAGAGATGTGGTTTCTGTGTGTCTTCTATCACAGGCTATTAGACTTCAGAAAGCCAGAAGTGGAAGCTTTAGCTGAACTCTTCGGAGAAGAGATTGCAGAGAATGAGTCTCTCCAATGGCGTCTACCTGAAAATCACCATAACGATACTCCATTCCATTTCGTTCAACTTTCATCTGAAGAAATCGCTCGTAACATTGCTAAACGAAGCATATTGGTGAAAGGAATGTATGAGCTTTGGGGTGAAGGAACTTGTTATGAAGAGCTTAAAGACTCGATTCAAAGCTACCCTGATTCTCGAAAGCTTCCATTTCTCACTTCTGATTCAACTTTTAGAATCTCTGTTGAAACTTTTGGAAAGGCTTTAACTTTTGACGAGCAGAAAGATCGAATCCAGTCGTTTACTTATATACCATTTGAGGTCTGATTCCACTTTCTTGTTTCAATCTCTTTTGGTGTTTATCTTCATTGTTTTGATTCTTTGGTGATTTGGTTGTTGCAGGGTCGTGTTAACTTGAAGAACCCAGATCATAACTTTTTTCTAATGGAAATGATTGAATCTGAAGAGAACAATGGACTTCAACCTATTCTACAGAGAAGGATATTTTTTGGGAGGGAGGTTGGTTTTGCTGATAGGAAGCTTTTACCTACATTTCAGTTGAAATCTCGTACTTACCTTGGTCCAACTGCTATGGATGCTGAAATGGCTTTCTTAATGGCTAATCAAGCGAAAGCTACTTCGGGAAAACTTGTGTATGATCCTTTTGTTGGTACTGGGAGCATTCTTGTTTCTGCTGCACGCTTTGGCGCAATGACAATGGTTTGCAACCTTTCCCTTAGTTTATTGATTTCCTTTTGTGGTTTCTGAATCTCGAACTGATAAAAGAGTTGTTGTATTAGGGTGCAGATATCGATATCAGAGTAGTGCGTGATGGACGTGGTCCAGATTGTAATGTTTGGAGCAATTTCAAACAGGTTAGTATGAGTGTGTGACTTCTATTGTTATGTTTCTTTCGATATCACTGGTTCTTACATCTGTTAATACTTATGCAGTATGGATTACCAATGCCGGTAGCTTTACTTAGAATGGATAATAACGTTCCTCCTTGGCGATCGGGGCTAAAGGAGGTAATGCTCTATATCTCAGTTCTTTCATTATTATCTTTGGTATATTGAGTAGAGAGATCACTGAGTTTATGTCTTATGTATCTATTGGTCCAGATCTTTGATGCAATTATCTGCGATCCACCTTACGGGGTTCGTGCTGGTGGACGTAAATCCGGTGGTAGGAAAATCCTTAGAGGAACAGTGGATCCTTACACTGTCCCTGATGACAAAAGAACAGATCACATTCCATCCACTGGTGCATATAGTCTAGTGGAGTGTGTTCATGATCTACTTCATCTTGCTGCAAGAATGTTGGTGATGAAAGGCAGGCTCGTCTTTTTCTTCCCGGTTTTGAGAGATGAGACTGGCAGCGAGGTTAAGTTCCCGGAGCACCCGTGTTTCAAGTTAGTAGCTGTATCTGAACAGATCCTGAGCTCGCGGTACAGTCGGGTTCTGCTAACGATGGTGAAAGTAGAGCCTTATAGTGAAGAGGTTGAAGAAGCTGCTCGTTTAATGCATTTAGAGTTTAGAGAGAATCATCTTAAGTGGTTAGAGGATGGTAATATTCACTCCTCTATATTCAAACCCATTGATTCTTCTCAGATTGACACTGATTCCAAAGCCTTCAAAGATCCAAAACCTAAGTATAGAGGGAAGTATGTGTAAGCAATTAGTTTTGTGTTTTTTTCTTCTTGTTGTATGCTAAACAATTTCGTTTTTGTCTTTCTTGTTGTTCCAATACAAATAGGGTTACTGGCAAATAATTGTGTTAACAAAATACATCAAAAGGAGATGAGAGACTCCAGGAATAGCTACAAAAAATATAACAATCAACATTCGAAAATGTCTAACAATATAATAACAAGAAGAGACACATTCTCTTGAGACACGCCTTCGCTGAGTAGAGAAGACCAAAACGAAACAACAAAGCTCCGATTCCGAAGATGGACCAACAAAAAAAGAACAAAGATTAGGGTTTTTTATGAATATTTTATTAATGAAATTAACGCTGCTCTAAGTCTTCTTCAAAATCTGGGAACTGTGTAGTAGTAGTTAAAGATATCCCACATTTGGTTGTTCTTCGTTTTCTTCTTACCATCCTTCCCTAGAGGAAGACCTGTCGAAAACCCGAGATTTAGAAATTAGTATAACATCGATTCACCAAATTTGGTTAAACTTAAAGATATGATGAGCCTAAATGCATCTATTGTACCAACTGCATAAATCTCTAGACTTCTAAAGAGATTTAGTCATTTAGATACTAATCCCCGGGACTAACCTGTTGCTGAAGAATCCGCGCTCTTTGGTTCCTTGAAAGTTTCTTCGCTGCTCATTGGCTGGTCTAACCCAGGCATCGACGGCACCACGTGATCTGGGTCTCTCTGTAGATTCAAAACTCCTGGTTTCATCAATTGAGCCAGCCCGGGAATGTGTTCTTTCTGAATATGTTCCGGTTCTACCTGCACCAGACCCGGGCCTCTCAACTGGTTTCTGCCTGAACCTGACTTTGTCGTCCAATTCACGGGTTAGTATTTCCAGATCTTTCTCTTTCCCACGTATTATTTCTGGTAAATCATTGTGATTATTATTACTGCCAGGTTCTTGATCAGATTCCTTGATCTCTGGAGCAACGGATTCCTTCTCGAGTTTTTTCCTTAGCTCTTCAATCTCTTCTTTCAACATCTTCTCTTCTTCTGTTTCAGGCCTGGAAAAGTTGATTTTTCACAACACTCAGATCAATAGCCGATTGTCATAAAGCTAAAAAAGAAGCATCACAGAGTTCATAACATAAGGATCACACAAGATGCATCTCAAAATCAAGATGGAGATTATATCATGCACAAACATAAGGAAATACCCAAGAGAAACAAGCATAAGCTATCTAACACAGGCTCTGAAACTCAATCAATGCACTGATAGAAAAAATATAAATGACATACTAAAAACAATCACCGATGTAAAAAGAGCATAAATATGACAAAGAACTGAAACAGAGTATCACACATTTTCAGAACTTCGCATCATGCGGCGAGATCTGGAACTCATAGACACTTAATAACCATGAAAACTTTATCACTAAATACAAAGAAGCTCATCAAATAACAGCCACTAGGGATGTGAAACCTAAAGCATACATGGCAAACTACTTTAGGTTCTCAGTTCCAGACATTTAAACCTCCAAAATTTATCCAACTACATAAAGATTGACTCCTGTGGCATAATGTATCAAGCACTTAAATATTTCTTCAAAATTCTTAACTTTCTGATTGAAGCATTGGTCAAGCAGAAAATCAACATGCAGCATGATGGGATCATTAAATAAAGTAACATTCAAATACCACAGAAAGATAGAATTGGAAAAGATCCACAATCCTCAGTGAAAATTAAAATAATCCAAATGAATAAGGACCTGTCAACCCTGCGATGCTCGAGTTCCAAATCCATCTTACGCCAATCCTTCCCTTGTTCCTCTAACAACACTTCTCGAGGCTTTGCATCGCCAAAAGGATTCACCTTTGGTCTCGGTTTCACCACATTATTCAATCCTGAACTCTCAGACCTGTTAGATTGAGCACTAGAAGGTCTACTAGAATGTGCACTCGTTGGCCTACTCGTTTGAGAACTTCCTTTCTTAGCCTCAATCTCTGAGTCAATCTTCTTCCAATCCAAACCTTTCTCCGCCAAAACATCCTCCCTCGGTCTAGCTGCCCCAAATGGATTCGGCTTACTCGTCTTCTCAACAACAGGTGGAGTCTCACTTCCTCCTGACTCAACCTTTCTTGGTTCCAAAACCAAACGACGACGTTCTTCCTGACCTGAATCACCAAAACTCGACCCAAACGTAGATGATCTAACCGGTGCTTGCCTTTTCCCTGCACCCCAATTATCAACATCATCAGCTCTAGATAACCCTCCACCTCCACCACCACCACCGCCTCCAAAACCACTTCCACCACCTCCAAAACCACCACCATCGCCACTGTAACGACCTTGTCGTCCTTGATCAAAAGAAGGAAGTGGTTTCTTCTCTTTCCCCCAATCATCAACCTCATCAGCTCTAGAAGGTTGAGGAAAATCCGAAACCCTAGACTGATTCCCCCTCCTATCATCATCAAATCCACCACCATAAGGTCTCCTTCCACCACCACCACCACCACCACTCCAAGAGCCATCAGAATCATCTCGATCTCTCCCAATTCTTCCACCAGAACGACCACCATAAGATGAAAACCCACCGCCTAAACGACCAGGTTGCATTTCCTCCTCGGAACGTTGTCTAGGACCAGTAGGTAATTGAAGAATCTCTTGCTGAGTCAATCCAACAGAGTTTCTACCTCCAGGTGCTGTATAAGCACCTGTAGTAAACTCAGATAAACTCATCTTCTTCATCTTCCTAGACTTACCACTAGTCGCAGTCGCAGCAGCAGCCTCTCTCAGGCTAGGAAAACTCTGTGTATCCGCCGTCGCAGCAGTAGCTTCCGCCGCTTGTTCTTCATCGGCACGCTCTGCTTCATCAGCCCAAGCTCCAATTCCAATTCCACCCCAAGCTTTCGACATCAATTTTGAAATTTCAGAATTTGACTAATTCTCTCAGATCTGAAATCGCAAATTCAAATCGGGAAAAAGTATTAGATCTAGGGTTCCGATGAAACCTTGAAACCGTCACAGAAATGTTTATTCCTTTTGCGTAAAGATTGAAATTTTTTGGGATTTATTCTCTTTGAAGCCTTTTTTTTTTTTTGGTGCATGCTTCTCAACGAAGGAGAGATGGGTGGAGAAACAAGCCATCACGCGCTGTAGAAGCGAGTGACTTTTTTTTTTTTTCCCAAGTGAATTTTATTAAACAAAAGATACAAGACTTAAAGCCTACAACGATTGTGCAGCAAGAAAATTGGAGCCCAACAATAGCCCATTAGAGTAACATGTACAGCAAAAAGATTCTTAACGTTGGACTCTTATCCGAAAACACGTGTTGACTTTAGAATTCAACTGTAACACATGCCGATAAGTCATCATCAGAAATTTAACGACATCAACCTTGCCGTCGAGAAGCCCAGAATCCGGTGAAGAAAATATCGTCGAAACATCGCACGAAATTTTTTTGTTTACCACCGAAATAACACTGAACGGAACTCCTAAAGAACACAACATAAGGGAATGGTAATATGCATCGGAATATTCTTCAATCTTTCAACCAAGAAATAACCGCTTGATAGATTTCCTGCAAATCGAGGTTTCCAAAATCACAAGCCAGAATTATTAATTTTTAGGATCTAGTACCTAAAAATCAATTCCTAACTCAGATCTGTAGAAATTATTGAAATAAAAGTGAAAAGCAATCGGTATAAACCGATCGACGGCGAGAAAAGATAAAAACCCGGCCAAAACCATTCATAGAAATTGGGTTTGCCAGACGTAAACCGGCTATCTCCACTATCAAAGCTGAAAGATACCGGGCAGAAGTCCGAGCCACTCGGGACGGCTATTCACCGGAAAATATTCCGGCCGGCAAACATCAAAAACTACCTCTCTGTGAAAGTTGCGAAAAAGAGAAGAGAGAGGAGATTCAATATATTATAGTTTACATGAGAAGCGAGTGACTTACACTCACCAAATCACACATCATAATTCATAACTAAATCAATTCTAACTAGATGATTACCCTAGCGTTGTTATGAAAATTGTTAAAAAAAAATTACATTGATTGTTCTTTATGCTAATTTATATTTACTATTTGTTTATTCTTGTATTGTTAATAAAATTAGATCTATAATATGTAGTTACAATTTTTATGGTTAGATTCATTTGTGACTTGAAATATCAATTTATATATTTGTGTGTATAAAGCTGATTATTTGTAAGATTTTAATATTTTTTCACTTCATGAATACATATAACAACAATAATGATATTTTGATACAATTCTGTGTAACTATGTAATTTTTGTGGTTTAAAATTTTCCTAACTTGATTATAAATAAATCAATTCCTTGTTTTATGTACTTCAACAACATTGTGACAGACTCATGATTAAAGTTTCGATTGACATCAACTGAAAAAGATCTGAAGAGTATTCGTACAAAAAGATAAAAAGATAGCAAAAATTGAATGTCATTGAAGTCAACACTTTTGGATCTTTTGTCATTGCATATATCAATATTAGAGAAATGATCGTGTCTTGGATAATTTGAAAATTGTTCAACTTGATTATAAATAAACTATTTATGGTTTTATTTATTTTCTAGATATAATACTCCAACAACTATGTTATAGGCTCATGATTAAATATATAGAATTGATATAAACTGAACAAGATTTCAAGAGTATTCATATGAAAAGAATAAAAAGAATGCAAAAATTAAAGTATCATTAAAGTCAATACTTTTATATCGTCTGTCATTGCATATATCAATATAAGAGAAATGATCGTGTATTACATTATTTGGTAGGTCTAATATTTTGAAGGTTTATTATTTGAAAAAACTTGAATGTCAAGGTTATCAAATACTCAAAATTAAATTACTAAACTAATAAGAGGTTAGGTAGCAAACAATTACAACACAATAAAAAAATTAGTCATGATTATTGATGATAAAAAATTAATAAAATAAAAAGAGTATAATGAAAGTAGTACTTAATTTGTTTACATAATTTTATTTTTTATTTTTATTTTGGAGAAATCAATTAAGAGTAGAATTGATGATATATTTAATTTGCTTATTTAATTTTATTAGTTTTATTAATTTAAAAAACATCGAATGACATATGTCACTTTGTTGTGTGATGATATGTCATTTATGTGGAGAGACTTGACCAATTTTCATATACTCCCTCTGTTTCTAATTAAGTGTAGTTTAAAAGTTTTTTATTTTTTTCAATATAAGTGTTGTTTTCACTTTTCTATGCAAACATTAAATATATTTAATAGTTTTTAACCAATTATATTTTACATCATATTTTTTTATTGGTTAGATTAGTTGTAATTAATGATGTTTTTCTAGGTAAGAGATAAATTAAATGAGATTTGTATGTTTTATTAATTTGTGTGTAAAACCCTTAAAATACAAATATTCAGAAACAGAGGGAGTATATAATTTCATCATTATCACCATGCAAAGAAAAAAGGAAAAACATATTTAGAATAAACCCTAGAAAAAAGAGGAAATAATTGTATATAAAACCCTAAAACTCCAAATCTTAATTCACTTTGTTCTCTAGAGATGATGAAGAACTTGGGGCAAGCAGCGGCGAAGAAACGAAGACTAATGATTAGCAAAGGGAAAAGAAAAATTAATGAAGACGAAACAACAGATTTAATCGTGAGGGTAGGAGCATTCGCAAGCGATGACAAAACTCTTCTGAAACGTTACGAGGGCTTTAAGAAGTACGTAGTTGTGCTATATACAGACCCTGAAGAACGAGACCAAACACAAGTGATAAAGGTTTATCATGGTGACAAGTTGAAGTTTAACAAAGAAGTAATGATTCGGTTAGATTCTCATGCAAGTTATCTTTACGTAGAATTGCTAGGATTATCGTCGAGGAAAGATCCGGGAACCTCCCATGGAGTTGTTGTGATGGGTCGGGCTAAGATTGGGTTGCCTAACAGCCACGAGAAGATCTATCGTAAGGCAAGTCTAGTCCTTTTGAACAGTGATCGATGTCTTGAGGAAAAGGGATCCCTACATATTTCAATGAAACTTGAAAGAACAGAAGGATCATGATAAGTATTAACTATCAATCTTAGGTCTTTGTGTTTGGTTTTTGTTTTTTTTTCTTAAAATATTTTAGAGATTATATTTAGGGTTTTAGTCTTAATTAATTATTAAGAGTTTTTATAAGTTGTGGTTTATTTTGATATACGTTATTTCTTTTACTTATCTAAGTTGATACTTGCATTTTTTTTATTCGTTACTTTGTATGTTTCGACTTTCGATTACACAAGAGTTTTATAGACTAAAGATGAAACATTACTACGATGAGAAAAGACGTGAGAAGGTAAAAGAAATGCCTGTTGATCTGATATAGTCAGGCGTTGCTACAATGAAGAACAAACAGAGCAGGACCATGAGGTTCGACTTGAATCGATACTGAATCTTTTGTTGGTCCGAAATCTTTGCCGCTCCATAGCTCGTGGCTCGTACACGAAGCTCCTACAAGATTCTTCTTGCCTCTAAGAGCCGTGGCAATGTCAGATATCTTGGCTGATATCTTTGTCTTCTCCTGATTTAAGTTGAAAAACGCAACGTATACTTCTCCTCTTCTTCCCGTGGCAATCCAAGAACGAACGCCATTGGAGCTAGCTTCGGCTGCTGCAAGATGGGTGACAATGCCAAGGATTAGAAAAGGGTATGTCGAAGAAAAGAGAGGAGAAGTTAGTTGATCTGAAAAGAACAAACCTTTCACTGGATTTAACACAGCGCAAAGACCGGAATAACTGTTTTCCAGTGTTCCATTACTGTGGAGCTCCCACATCTGAAGTTATAGCGCGTGTAACATTAAGTAAAAGTATGGAATTCAAGATAAGATATTAAGGTAATAAGCGAGAGATATCGAAAATCATTAACTATACCTGGTTTGCATCTAGTTTGCAAGGTGATAAAGCACCTTGACTATAATCTTTCGAAGTGAGCTTTTGCTGCGAGGAAGCTGCTAAACAAGACTGTGCTTTATCATTTGTATGCAAATGAAGCTTACCTTGGTAAAGCTGGTTGTGTTTTAACTTCTTATCGCTGCACCAAAACGAAGCAGATTAATCGGCTAAGGGCAGTTTGTGAAATGTAAAGTGGGAGAAAGAAACAGTTGAATAAAAAATCTTACGAAGCTAGAAGAGCTTTTCTGTTGTATAAGCAAAATGGCTTCTCTAATTTTTCACTAGAGTGTTGGTTCCAACAAATTTGTCCACGGTTCTTGTCTACAATGAACCAAGTGTTGGCTTTTTGTTCTTTGCAGCTAGTGAGACCAAAAGCATGCTTAGTTGAAATGTTCTTGCCCGTTGGATGATGAGGATAGCCTTTGTGCTTATTCCTAGAAACTCTTGTCGCGGTGATGTAAGGAAACTGTAAATAACGAAACAGACAGAGTTTGATGACAGAAGTTTGGAGTTTCAAAATACGGATATGAGTTTGAACTTGAAGATTAAAGTGTTATGATTTTTACACACCTCCTTGTTGTTAGAGCTATAAGAGTTTATTTCCAGCAGTGTAGGATTTGTGATCAGATTATAAGTAGTGGCATCGAGATTTCTCACATCACCTCCAAACATGAGAGGGGACTTTGCGATGGACCACAATGTCATCTGAGTAAGCAATATAAAAAGCATAAGAAATTTGAACTTGTGGTTGAGAAGGTTACTAATAAACTAGGATCCTTAGATGAGGTCCAAAGCTTGTGGTATACCTGTGACTTCTGTTCTTCAAGATTTAGATTACACGCTCGATGAGGTCCAACATTTGAACCTTTACCAAACATTATAAAAAAGACAAATGTTCATTGGAACCATATACAGAATTGAAATTTCAAGATTTTTAAGTCAAACCTTGATCAGTAAGCCATCCAAGAGGTAACATATCTAGATCAGGCCATGATTTTCCTTGTAACCCTCGTGCACCAATCATACTAGAAGCAGATAAATCTCTGGAAGAATGAAAATTATATGACATCAAAGAAAGGTAAAAACTTGGCAAGAGTATTTTTCAGCTTGAAACCTGACCTCGAGATATCAAAATGTGCCGTGACATCTTTCCATGTGTCCCAATCATCACCCGTTATTCTATACATGTTAACCAATTGGCTAACTTCTTTAGCCATTGTAGGTGTCACACTCGTCCCTGGAGATATGGAGTACAAAACAGGCCGATCAAGCTCCTTTAGAACCTGCGACAAATAAGAACAATGTTTCATCTCTATGTACCTCTGACTTTAACCAGAAGATTGGTAGTTATCACAAATATGTACCTCTGACACATAAGTTATCTCCTCTATATTGAAGTCAGTGCCAAATACGCAGTCATGTTTTACTAAAGACCAAGAAAGTGAGACAAGATTGAGATAATCATATATCGAATAAAGTTAAAGAAGGTTACGGAAATGAAGTCGATTCTCTTACTGAAATCAACGCCCCATTCTGCATATTGACGATAAAGAGACCTCAAGAATGCTTTTCCTGCACCTAACTTGGTATTCACACTCATGAACCCATGCGACATCCAAACACAAGCCCTCTCCTTGATCCCAATATCTTTCGCTCGCCACTGTCTACCTGATTCTTCATAAGCACCTCCCTTCAACCATTAAAAGATTCACTTGTTGATAACTTCCAAACAAACTTCATAAACTCAGAAAGAATCAATCAACTCAATACCTTAACACTATCCATAACGAGACTATTTGCGTTATAAGCTTGTGTGCTGATTCCTCCCATAACATGAATCCCAAACTTCAAACCCATTCTATGAACTTTCTCAGCAACTTCAGTGAAACCTTTACCGCCTCTAGAAGATGGCCATCTACCTGGATCAGGATGCAATCTTCCCCATTCATCAATCACATCAAACCCAAGAGAATCCACATAAGCTCCTTCAACTTTCTTTCTATACCAAAGGTAATCCACCACAACATACTGTATCCAAATCAACACACACAAACACAAGCAATTAAAAACCTAAACTTTTACATTCTAAAGGATAAAGAAACTCACAATTACCTGATAACCATGAGGAAGAAGACGCTTAGAAACAATTTCAGCACTCTGCAAGAACTCAGCTTCAGAGATAGTCCAACAAAAGGAATCGTACGAATTCCATCCTCTTGGAGGAAAGCTAGCATGTTGTTGCCTCGACCTTGCTTCAATCGATAAACTGAAAAAGACGAAACTTTTGTGATTGATCGATCACTCAAACACCACCCACTCAAAAACCAAAATCAAATTCAAAAACCCAGTGAAGCGGAGTACCTAAAAATGGATAGATTAAAGATGATGAAGAAGACAGTGGACCGGGTCGACCCGGTTTTCTCTACGGATAGTCCGGTCATAGAGATGAGAACTGATTACGATAGCTTCTGATTTTGTTTTCCTCTTTTGTTGTTGAGAACCTGAGAGTAAGAGAGAAGACAACACGCAATGGTTGTGTTAATGGCGGGTACTATTAGAGAGCGTGACAAAAAATTAAGAATTGGATTAGTAACCGTTGAGCTAATTTTCTTTTAATTAAAGTTTAGTGCATCAATTTGATCAAATTTAATATAAAAAAGAAACTTTTTTTTCATCACTAGGAACTTTACATAATATCAAAATGATTACAAAGATGGTAAATGAAGACTTCAAAGATTTGAAAGGTCAAAAAAGAAGAAGAAGAAGAAGAAAACTACGAATCTCTATAGTTTGTTGCTCCTCATCAGACAAAATCCAAGACCAAACAAAAGCATCATCATCAAGCTTTACACATGCATGGAGTGAGAGGATTTTCCCAAAGATCATAGTTAGGGAAAGTTTCTTCAGGTAAACCGGTTCGTGTTTGATGGGTTACAACTACATCTTCCACAAAAGTTGCCCATCCCATGTAAGGATCCCCAAATGATTTCGACATCAACCCTTTATCCGGTTTGATTGATTTCTGGCGATGCCCCATATATCTACGCGCTCCGATGATCAGTTTTGCAAAGTTTCCACCGTGTGTCATCACAAATACATCTGATTTCAAGCACACCAAGAAATCTAGAGCCGCAAGACTTGTAACGTGTTTTCTAAACGTTGTTAGTTCCTCTTTGCCTGCTAAATCCTCCTTTGTTACCTGATTCAAAGGACAGTTAATGTGAGAGACAAGTTTGTGCTGATTCATCAAAGAATTATAAGAGTCCGGTGTTGTGCTTACCAAATTTGGGAACATGTTTCTTAGTGGAGCCATACGGTTTTGACCGCCATAGACTTGACCAGATGCAACATAGATTTGTGTTTCTTTTGGATAGCCCATTGCACGTAGGATCACAGCAACTTCTCCTGGCTCAAGAGGGCATCGACCTTCTTTGCGCTTCTGCAAGGCGAGCTGCCAGAGATGGGAACCATTCTGCAATATATGTCAAGAAATTTCATTAAGGTAGCGGTTGAGGTTGTTTAGCCACCAAAAGAAGTTGACAACTGCTTATAAATGTCACCTTGAAACGCCGAGGCCATTCCTTTTGTCTGTATTCTGCCATTTTAACTTTCTCTTCCCTTGTCCCCACAAAATCACAGAACGATAGACCAACCATTCCTTTCTCGAATCTAAGATGAAGAGCCCTATACAAGAGACATGGGTATAGTTTTAAGTTGATATAATGCATATGGTCCTAAGTTATAACAAAGTCGAATCTCTGATATGGCATACATATATGGATTTGGATTTCCAGTGCGATTTCTCATTCTAGAAACAAGTGAATCAGCCATCTGCTCTATCTCTGGAAGAAATTTGAGAGCATGATAATTTACACGGCATCGTAATCTGTTGATTTCTTGAGGTACATTGTCATACCTGAAAAAATTTCCAGCATCACAAGAATAAATCATTCATTGTTTATAAGACGATTTCCAAAATCTGAGCACTAAACTATAGGAATATTGGTTATACCCAAGTCGATCGACAAAAGGCTTCAAGGCCATTATCTTCTTCTCCTTTATCCGAGGTAAAACATTGTCAATATAAAATTGGGCTGCTGCATATTTGGGAATGTTTTTGACTGTTCTTCTGCAGAAGATAAATAAATAACTTGGTCAACATCATATCTGATTAAAAAATACAGATCGATTTTTAAATCAGAGATATACACAAGGAGCACCCAGTGACGCCATAATTCCACAAGCTAACTTTTGAAATCGTCCAACAAGTACATCATCAACAAATAATGAGTTGACAAGCAAACCTTATACTAGAGAATAGCTCTGCTTTGTCAGTGAACCAGTCAGGTATGTCTCGAACAATTCGGACATCATCCTTCAAGTAATCAATGAAATGATCTACATCAAAAATGTCTTCAAATTTTCTGCAAAAGAAAGTTAACAAGCTCAGTAAACCAAAAAGAAAATAGAGAAGTAATTCAAGATGAAATGAAATCAATATCTGAATATGATTTTACGTTGTGTCTTTCCATATTTGGTCCTGCTTCAGTACTGGTAGAATCAGTGTTGCATTCATAATCTTGGCAACAGCTACTGCGTTGCAGATCTGGAAACAAAAGGGCATGAATTCAAGATTGGACGATGGCAAGAAGAACAACAGCCATTTAGACATTGATCCATGATTGGATAATGGCGAGAAGAAAAAGAGATAAAAGTTGGAAGATACATACAGCAATTCGCTGCTGATTCAAACCACCTTCAGCATGAATGAATACATAGCCATTTGTTTCATTCTCAGGAGGAAGATCTGAAAAAAACAGTTGACACAATCTAATAAGCTAACCAAGGAAAAAGACTTGAACTTTCACGAAAAGACAGATCAATAACACATGACAATGTGTTTCGACGAAAAAAAAAAAATAAAAAAAAAAAATAACACATGACAATGAAAATGACAATGCTCTAGCCCTTCAATACCTGAGATTCCACCAATCCGCCGCTCAGCACAAGGCTTCCAAGAAGTTGTTGCAGATAAAGGATTCTCCCAAGGAGAAGGTGACTCTTTTACCTTACAAATGCAAACCAACACACAATTAAATTTACAGGATTCAAAGCTTATGCATTCAACAAAACACATAACCAAAGTTTTCAAACACTTACATGAGGACAGTTTAGCACAATCCCATCTTTTTTACATAAATAAGGAGCATTCTGCAGAAGATAGACATAGAAGCAATCTTAGTCTGAGAACAATGTCAATCCAAATCCACCTAAATAAACAAACCCCTTTACTCAAAACAAAGCTAAATACTTTTCCAAATCGATTCCACAGTTAGAACATAGAGCCTTGAAGATCTCAATTCCTAGATCGAAGGAAGAGACTTACCAAGTGATTAATAATCCCATAAACTGAGATCAAGCTAGCAATAGCGAGAATCAAAATCAATAGAAGCGAGATTTTATTCTTCTGAGGAGAAACCCTAGGATCATCACCGAAGAAAGGAAACAAAGAGTGAAACCAGATCGGACGGTCTCGATCTCTAGAAGGATGACGTGGGCGACCATCTTCGTCGTCTCCGCCGTTAGGAGAGTGATCGTGTACATGAGGCGATGAAGAATCCTCATCTCCGGCGGCACGTAACGGAGAAGAAGAAGATCGGCTACCGAGAGAGCTCGAGTGCCGTAACTCTGCCATTGCTCGCCTCGGACTAAAAGTCGCCAGCTTAATTTCTATATCCTCTCTTCCTTTTCTTCCTCTTCACTTTCTCTGTAGATAGATACAGTGCTTCTTCAGCTCTACTATGTGGACGCTGCCATTTGAGAGAGAGCTTGGAGATTCGAACACTCCACAGAGAGAGAGAGAAATTAAAGAAGCTTTTTTTTTTTGAAAGGCTTGAATGTTCTTCTTTAAAGTCAATACTCTCTGAATCAAACAGAAGATTAGATTTAAGGATATTTACAAAAACATCCCTATATCTCATAAAACTTACATAACCACCCCTATATTAGTAAATTCTCTGGTTTTTATCTCATTTCCTCCATCGCCTCTTTTTTAACCTAGACATTCTCCATCATCACTCAAATTGGCTCTTTGATTCTCTCCGGCGAGATTCCGACCGGTAAGTCGAATTCAGATCCTATCACTGTCTCTCGTCAATCTCATTTACGTTTTCAGAAACATACTTTTTCAGAAAACAAGTAAAAGAGATGAACACGATAGCGAAGCGAGTTACGGGGTTGGTGACTCGTCCGAGTCTAAACCAGCAGTTGCAGCAAGAGCGAGGGATAAGAGTGAAGGTGTTCTCCAATGATTTAGACAAGGCACTGACGATTTTGCAGAAGAAGATGCAATCGAGTGGAATGGAGAGGCTGATCAAAGGGACTCAGACTCATCACATTAAGAATTCGGAGAAGAAGGTTCTCGCTAGGAAGAATCTTGAACGCAGAATCAAATCCATTGACTTTGCTCGAAAACTCCAATCAATCCTCATCAAGAAAGTCAGGTAATGTTTTCTGATTTTTCTCAAAAGCTTCACATTTTTTAGGGTTTTAATGGTGTTGTTTAGTTTAGTAAGATCTTGCGTATTTCTTATTGTTATTCTTTGCAGAGGTTTATGAGAGCTGAGGTGAAGCAAGAGTGCTGCTATGTTGATCAGTACTAGTATCTGTGTGTGATATAACACAGTTTTACATTTTGAACTTTTGATGAGTTGAATCAATGTGGAATTGGAATTTTGGATTTGATTAGTTGTTTACTCTATGGCTTCTCTTTCGTAAGTTTTCAATGATCTTGAGAAAGAACATCAGATCTTAGGAGTACATGTATTGAAAGTTGTTTCAGGGCAAGTGCGTTGCTTCTCCTGCACTCTGTATGACTGTGTTCTGTGGGTCTCTGTGCTTGAATTGTGTTTCTTGTTCCGGCCATGATTACTCTGAGATTGTTCTGCTTTCTTCGCGTGTAAAGCGTAGGTTAGCTCTTTCCAGGCGTTTACACTTTCATTTTATGTATATTCATGTTACTATATACCATGCCATGCCAAAGAATGGGGATAAGAGATATAGGAAGAACAATTGCACCGAAGATCGTGGAAAATACCTTTTGTATGGGTTTAGTTTTCAGTTTGCTTCCAGCTTTTTTACTAGTATCTGTTTGGTCAGGCTCGATTGGTAGTTGTCTTTGTCAACGTTTGCAGTAACCGGCATTGCAGAGTTGGTTTCATGTTTGATGCTGCAGAAATTGAGCAGAGAACAGAGTATCTACCTGCAGAAGCAACGTGTTTCGCATCAGATTTGCGCTAACTAATCTGCGGCCTTCTTGATCTATGGGAGACATATCTTAACATGTTCATAGTTTACTGACATATTCGACAAGTTTTCGTAAGTTGCTCTGAGAATCAACATCTTTCCCCTGGAGTGAGCTGAAGTAGAAAGATTGACATATTCATGACTGTTACTGTAAGTCCTTAACCCTGTCTCTCCTAAAATCGAGATCTTTTTATTTGGGTTTTAGATAAATTGGACCGAGTAATTACAATTTTCTTAAAAAAACTTTTGAATGAGAAAAAGATACAGAGAATGTTTTTATACTTTTTCATGAGATTAGAAACTGATTTTAATTTTAGTGCAAGGAATCTACAACAAAGATTACTTGCTTCGTGCTATCACTTTCCTTCTTTATTTTGTTTTCTACAACAAAGAATCCTTACTTGAACTTGTCACCAAGTTATTCTCTCCCTCTCTCTATCTCATTTAGAAACTTAAAACAGTTCAAAATCTCTCTGTTCTCATTCTTTCATCTCAAGTCTTACTTAACTTAGTTTCCTTTGATGCTTTTTAGCTTCTTCATCTAAATGTCTCATCATCATCACCATGAAACTAACCCTCATTTTGCGCGAATTCCATCGCAGAATCCACATCTCAAAAGCGGTGGTGCTTCTACCTCACAAACATCTTCGAACCAACCACACATCCCGCCCATTCCGCACCCAAAAAAATCGCACCACAAAACCACGCAACCTCACCCAGTAGCTCCACCAGGAATCCTAATCAAGACTCGTGGTCGCCACCGTGAAAATCCAATCCAAGAACCGAAACATTCTGTAATACCTGTACCATTAAGCCCAGAGGAGAGACTTCCACCACGAAAAACTCAAAACTCATCGAAAAGACCATTGCTATTAAGCCCTGAAGATAATCAACAACAACGACCTCCACCACCACAAGCACCACAACGCAACGGAGGGGGTTATGGATCAACATTACCTCCAATACCCAAACCAAGTCCATGGAGAACCGCTCCAACACCATCCCCGCATCACCGCCGTGGCCCACGGTTACCACCACCCTCAAGAGAGACAAACGCAATGACATGGTCAGCTGCATTTTGCTGTGCAATATTCTGGGTCATTCTTATTCTCGGCGGTCTTATCATCCTAATCGTTTACCTCGTCTACCGTCCTCGCTCACCTTACGTCGACATCTCAGCTGCTAACCTAAACGCTGCTTATCTCGACATGGGTTTTCTTCTAAACGGTGATCTAACCATTTTAGCAAACGTCACAAACCCAAGCAAGAAAAGTAGTGTGGAGTTTAGCTATGTGACATTCGAGCTTTACTATTACAACACACTCATAGCAACTCAATACATTGAACCTTTCAAGGTTCCTAAGAAAACGTCAATGTTTGCGAATGTTCATCTTGTGAGCAGTCAGGTCCAGCTTCAGGCAACGCAGAGCCGGGAGCTGCAGCGTCAGATTGAAACAGGTCCGGTTTTGTTGAACCTGAGAGGAATGTTTCATGCACGTTCGCATATAGGACCATTGTTTAGGTACTCTTATAAGTTGCATACTCATTGCAGCGTTTCATTGAATGGTCCTCCTTTAGGAGCTATGCGAGCTAGAAGATGCAATACCAAACGCTAGCGATTTTGCAATTGCGTTTGCTCATTTTTTTTCTTTTACCTTTTTTTGCCACTGTTAGAAATAATTAATCTTCTGTATTTATTGGTATTACAAGTCTACAAGAATCGTTAATTGTTTAATCATTTTTTAATTGCGTCGTTAGTTTTTGTAAACTAGAATGTTCCAAACTTAAGAGGCTGTTTTAAGACTTTTAACTTTATAAATTTCACACGGAAAGAGAAGAATACTATCTAATATTTAAGTTTAAGGAGGTGTTTATTAATTTTGAATGCACATAGGATTTGGAATGCCTTGTTGATTTTAAAACCAAACATTAACATTAAATTTTTTAACTTTTAGATATGAACCAAAAATCTTGATATGGTGCTATATGAGGCAATTTCTCTTGTATGTTTAACCATAAACATTTTAAAATCTGTTAAAGTCCAATGTAAAATCCATAAAAATTTGATTAAAATAACACTTTATTCCAACTAATAAAATAAAATAATAAACGAATAATACCTGATAAATTTGATCCAAATATTTTGACTTGTCTTACTAAATTTATTTGAATAACAAATGATTAATAAAAAGTTATATACCTAATATTCATATAACCAAGGAAATTAAAAAAAAAAAAAAAGAAGAAAAGGCCAATAATGGCCCATGAAGCCCAACATAATGAACACTGTTCTGTCTTTAAACTTAAGCGGTATGACCCGAAATGATTCAACCCGACCCGATCGCCCATATCTTGCCCCGTTCGCATTCGGTTTGCCCAGAGCTCAAGAAACATCCCTCCATAATTTGCTTCTCTTTTCTCCAATTCTCACACATTCTTCTGCTTCGTTAATTTTCTACTCGATTTCGCTCTTCAGGTATGTCTCAGGCCCCTAATTGTCGTTACTTTGACTTTACAATGAAGTATTAGGGTTTATGGTTTATACACACACGTACAAAAGTAATCTCGTGCTAGATCCGATTTGAATTGTGAAAGGAAGCTCTTTTTGTTAATACCCTGATTTGGGTACCTCTCAAGCTTCATGATTTTGCATAATTTTATTGAATAATTGTGGGTATTCGATGATTCTGTAGAAATTTGACAATGAAGCTTGACACTAGTGGATTGGAGACAACTATGCCTGTGATTGGCTTTGGATCAAACAGTGAGATGCTTGATGGGTTTTCGTCTGCACCTTCGTTTGATCTTCCTCGTACCACTGATGTGAGTTTTAGTTACGAAATTAGAGTTCTTTCGGATTCCAATATACTTTGATTTTGCTTTTATTTGATTGTGATATGTTGCTTTTGTTTGTTGTTGGTTTTTTAGTTTGATGGGTTTCAGAAAAAAGCTGTGGAGATGGTGAAGCCTGCAAAGGGTACAACTACACTTGCGTTTATCTTTAAGGAAGGTGTTATGGTAGCTGCTGATTCTCGAGCTAGCATGGGAGGATATATCTGTATGTTTCTCTTTTGTTATGTTTATTTCAGATTTCTGTTTGTGTTTTAGTTGTGAGCTCTCTAAAGGATCCTAAAAATGGAGAATGAGTTAGATTCTTGTTATAGAAATTTCTAATCTTTGTTGTGTTGGCCAGTGATACTGTACAGTAAAAGAAAGGAGAAATTTCTGTGATTGCTGATGTTTTGTTTGTGTTTTTCCATTCAGCGTCGCAATCTGTGAAGAAGATTATTGAAATTAATCCTTATATGCTTGGTACAATGGCTGGTGGTGCTGCTGATTGTCAATTCTGGCACAGAAATCTGGGAATTAAGGTACCCTAACGTTAGTTTTTGTTAGCTTTCTGAATTGATGATTGGGTCTATCAGTTATCTTCCTTGCTGTGGCAATCCGGTTACTTCTTACCTTCCCTTTGTTCATAACTTCATATAGCTAATGTATTGATATCCGAAAGCTGTTGAGTCATTTGTTAGAGACTTAAAAACGTTTTGTATCCGTCTGTTTCCTGGAATAAGAATAGTCTTTATTATCTGTTTGGTGACCTAAGAACGTGTGTCTCTTTCAATTTTAGTAATGTATTTTTCTGCGTGGTGTGGTGGCTTTAGCTTCTCAGTACTGTGAACTAAACATTTATATATCATTATGCATCAATCTTTTTGTTTTGAGTTGTTGTATTCAAGGGCATACAAATGGTTTCGTTGATTTCTTGTATCCAAAATCTAGTCCCAGTTTTATCCTAATAGTTTGATTGCTAACTTGTATACCAAATCTGGATTATGTTGAAACTATGACCCTGATAGAGAGTGTTTTATTTGTGTATCATAGTGCCGTCTACATGAGCTGGCAAACAAAAGGAGAATCTCTGTTTCAGGAGCTTCAAAGCTTCTTGCTAACATGCTCTATTCATATCGTGGAATGGGACTTTCTGTTGGCACAATGATTGCTGGATGGGATGAAACAGTCAGTACCCTAAACTTTATATCCTAACTGTTATTTCCTTCTCGGTCTGTAGTTTCACTCACCAAAGCGAAAGTCGAGATGCTAAAATTGTAATCTTTTTTGAAATAGGGCCCTGGATTGTACTATGTTGACAACGAAGGAGGACGGCTTAAGGGAGACAGATTCTCTGTCGGTTCAGGTTCACCATACGCTTATGGTGTTCTGGACAGCGGGTACGTATCTATTTCAAGATATCATCATTGCCCTACTTCTCTTTTAGTCAAAGCCCAAACCAAAACTAGATCTTGCTTTACTATTATAACCACTCAATCTTATGGTTCTTTTTTTGTTAACAGATACAAATTCGATATGTCGGTTGAAGAAGCCTCAGAGTTAGCAAGGAGATCCATCTACCATGCTACATTCCGTGATGGAGCTAGTGGTGGAGTTGCTAGCGGTAAAGATCAATCCTTACTTCTTCTGCCAATACATCATCATCTTGTGATCCTTTTCCTTTAAATTTTGTATTAAACTTTCTTAAATCTGTATGATCAGTGTACCACGTTGGGCCGCAAGGATGGACGAAACTCTCTGGAGACGACGTTGGCGAGCTACATTACCATTATTACCCCGTGGCTCCAATCACCGCGGAACATGTGATGGAAGAGGCTGCCGAATAAGTACTGTGATTCTTGTCTATCTTACTAAGAGTTTTATTACATCACTTATGTTTTGTTCATCAATGAACAGAATCATAGATTCAAGTTTCTTTTGTATTGCGAATGATGTAGACGTTAGTTTGGCCACAATGATCACGTTGCATAATAGATAACATAATAGATAACCTGTTTCTTTCTTCTTCTGTTTTTCAATTTGTTGTACAATGTAGATACACACAAGTATCCAAAATATGTCCCTTAATGCTTAACTACTTTTCAAGTGACTGTACAGAAGATAATAAATTATTACTTGTAGAGACCATAAAACTAATTCACTTGATTCATCATACGATACAAGTTACCAATCCAAACCGAATTTTTAGCTGCAATCAAAACCAAGTTTTGTTTGTGAATGTCTTTTGCTTACCACTTTTTTTTTTACAGTGTTGTACTATTTTCCGCGCTTTTTTACTGTTAATATGTTTTTAACCGTTTTAAGTCACATAGGACCCATGAATGGTATAGATTATAAAATACCATGTTCTATGGTGGTAGTTCAAATTTTAGAAAAAAGTAGCTAACTAGAAAACAATATCGTGATGTTTTTTTTTCCAATTATTATTTATCCAACTAAAGGTTTTATGGAAAAACCAAAGAAGAAGAAAATATGATGACATATAGCATCTAGTGATCCATGTGATTCATGTGAATGTCAGAATATCTTGGATTACCTAACCAATTCTATATTCATCATCTTTTTCTTCTGAAATAATGCTTTTAACAATTCAGAATTGTTAATTTTTGTAAACATATAGAGATTAATTAAAACGATCTTGATTTTTTTTATAGAAGCAATTAATCAAGAAGGTATGCTATTGAAAGATAGGCTTCGATTGGTGACTACTTTTTAGGAAAGGAATGGATAGGAACAACATGTTCCTTATTGTTCCTCTTTTCTTTACCATTCAACAGTAATTTTTTTTCCAAATTATAACATGTGGATCGTACACTATTCCTATTTATTCCTTATTTTTTGAGGAATCGAAGAAGAAAATTGTTCCTTCCGAAATTTGATGAGGAACAAACAGAAAAACAAATTAAACATTTATTAATTAAAACTTAAAAATTAAATTTATGATAACGTAGTAAACATAATTACTTATTGAATGTCAATGCATATACGTAGGATGAAAAATATTAAAGCCAAACATGATTACTTATATACATCAATTATAGTATGTGTGGAAGGAAAGGCACTGTCAAATTATGCTTGAACTCATTATTACAGAGCTAAAATCAAATGACCACTCACTATAATTACCATATTAGTTTCACGTAGTTTTGTAGTTCTTTTTATAAATTTTTTCAATTTGTTTAATATTTTATTTAGAAAAATAATTTATTTATTTTTTAATTTTTGTTATTATTTTGTATGTTTTGGTTATCATTTACAATAATATTTGTTCTATTTTGCCACTACACTCATTCCTCTTTATTTCTATTTTATTTTTTTTTTCTTTATTATTTTTTTTTAGTCATGTTCCTCTTCATTCCTTATATTTCTTTATAGGTCACCAATCAAACCTATAGATTAATTTGATGATCTCTTCTCACCTGAATTTTTTGGTACAAAAACTTCATCTATATGTGTATTTATGTATAGTAAATCAAATAAACTATTTTTTGTAAAGTTACTCAAATAAAAATTTAACCAACATTTTTGGGACGTAAGATTACAAGAATAGTCCTGCCAAATATGAACTATGAGGTTCAGTTTTTTTTGGTAATATATATATTTCTAAGACTTTAATAGACTTTAAAAAATTGTTTTATTTTACAATCACGTTTTGAAAACGGATTTTCTGGCCAATTATTTATTTTCTTTCCGTCGTAAAACGCTAGAGAAAAATATAAATAGTCCAAGGTCACCCACAATCGTCTTAAAATTATTATTTATACATGCAAATTGAGTTAAGTTATTATTTCTTTTCAAAAGTTTAGTAATAAAGATGTGTCAGAAATAATTGAAGACAACACTGAGCTTCAACATATAGTTGTCCCTTCATCAGTCATCAGATCAACAAATGGCTACTATTTGGTTTCTCCCACTTCTCTTTCTCTCTTGTCTTCTTCTTGCCGCTTTAAGACTCAAGAAGCGGCGGCAACATCAACGGAAACCACCGTCTCCACCGGGCTTTCCGATCATCGGAAACTTGCATCAGCTTGGGGAGCTACCACATCAATCTCTATGGAGTCTCTCCAAAAAATATGGTCCTGTAATGCTTTTGAAGTTTGGAAGTATCCCAACGGTTGTTGTCTCTTCTTCTGAAACAGCAAAGCAAGCTCTGAAAATCCATGACCTCAATTGTTGTAGCCGTCCAAGCTTAGCAGGTACCGTAACTCTCACTTAACACTTACTATTTTTTTTATATATTTTGTTTGTGTGCGTAGGATTAAAACAAAAGTCATATGATTATTTAGGACCAAGAGCGCTCTCTTACAACTACTTGGACATAGTTTTCTCTCCTTTTAATGATTACTGGAAAGAATTGAGGAGGATGTGTGTGCAAGAGCTTTTCAGTCCTAAACAAGTTCATTTGATTCAACCCATCAGGGAAGAGGAAGTCAAGAAACTGATGAATTCATTCTCGGAATCAGCTGCTCAGAAAACTCCGGTTAACTTGAGCGAGAAGTTAGCTTCTTTAACTGTTGGCGTGATATGCAAGGCAGCATTTGGTGTGAGTTTCCAAGGAACTGTGCTTAATAGTGACAACTTCGACAAGTTAATCCATGATGCATTTTTGTTCTTGGGGAGCTTCTCTGCCTCGGATTATTTTCCAAATGTCGGCTGGATCATCGACTGGCTCACGGGGTTACAAGGGCAGAGAGAGAGAAGTGTGAGAGGTCTTGACGCATTCTATGAACAAATGTTTGATCTACATAAACAGGGGAACAAAGAAGGAGTTGAGGATTTTGTGGACTTGCTCTTGAAGTTGGAGAAAGAAGAAACTGTTCTTGGATATGGCAAGCTCACAAGAAACCATATCAAAGCAGTCTTAATGGTAACTATACAAAGCTTTGCTTTCCAATTGTAGGATTATAATACCTAAAGATTATAATGGTCTTATTACAGAATGTTCTTCTTGGAGGCATTGGAACTTCGGCTATAACAATGACATGGGCAATGACAGAACTTATGAGAAACCCGCGAGTAATGAAGAAAGTTCAATCCGAAATCAGAAATCAAATTGGGGGCAAGTCAATGATCTGCTTGGATGACATAGACCAACTCCATTACCTGAAAATGGTGATCAATGAAACATGGAGGCTACATCCTCCAGCACCACTTCTAGTTCCAAGAGAAGTAATGTCTGAATTTGAAATCAACGGCTACACGATTCCAGCCAAGACAAGACTTTATGTGAATGTATGGGGTATCGGGCGTGATCCAGATACTTGGAAAGATCCAGAGGAGTTTCTTCCAGAGAGATTTGTTAACAGTAACATTGATGCAAAAGGACAAAACTTTGAGCTGTTACCATTTGGAAGTGGTAGGAGAATGTGTCCTGCCATGTACATGGGGACAACAATGGTGGAGTTTGGTCTAGCCAATCTCTTGTACCATTTTGACTGGAAATTACCAGAAGGCATGGTGGTCGAAGACATTGACATGGAAGAATCTCCTGGACTCAATGCCAGCAAGAAAAATGAGCTTGTACTTGTTCCTAGGAAGTATTTAAATCTGTAAAATAAGCTTTTCATGATAGTACTAAAGAATGTAGTATCGACTATGATAAATAAAACTATATCTTCTGTTTCTTTCTTTCTTAATAAATCTTTGACTCTTACAGTAATCAATTCTTTAATTTCCACCCAACCTTACAAAACAACATTGTTTAACCGAGAAGACGATGTTTTCTCAACTCTCTCAAACTCGGATCAGGCAGTGTGGTGGCCCAATTCTACTTGAATCGGGGAAATTCACTCTGTAGCACCTTGGTGCGTTCCTACCAAAACTGACCGGATCAGCCGATAGGATATTTAAAAAAAAAAAACTTTGAACACTCTCTTTGTTGAAACTTGATAATAATAAACTCTAAACCCTTCGAATTGGTTCAATGTTGAGAGAAGAAAAAGGTAATGCAGGAAAAAGTCTTATGACTTTTCCTGATGAGCATCAATATGCATTTCAAGTCGGAGCTTTGCTTTAACTTTAAATTCTAATTATTATTTTTTGAAATATTATTTATTATTAATAATCCAACTAAAATTATTAAGAAAAAAAAAGAAATATGATTATGTTCTTGGGATTCATGTGGTTGTGAGAATATATTGGATTATGTAATCAACTCAATATTCATCTTTTTGTTTTCTTCTGGAAAGATACTGGATTCAACGATATGGAATAGTCTCCGAATTGGTTACAAGACTTTTTTGCCTCTAAAGTGTCTCATTACCTCCATGTAGTGGTCCCTAAGCTCATTGCTATCATAATAAGTGAAGATAATGGTTCTTAAATGTATAGCTGCCCTTCATTATCCATCAAATCATCAGAAATGGCTACGATTTTGTTTCTATCACTTCTCTTTCTCTCTTGTATTCTTCTAGCCGCCTTCACGCACAAGAAGCGGCAGCAACATCAACGGAAACCACCGTCTCCTCCTGGTTTCCCGATAATCGGAAACTTGCATCAGCTCGGAGAATTACCACATCAATCTCTATGGAGACTCTCCAAAAAGTATGGTCATGTAATGCTTTTGAAGTTTGGAAGTATCCCAACGGTCGTAGTTTCTTCCTCTGAAACTGCAAAGCAAGTTCTGAAAATCCATGACCTACATTGTTGTAGCCGTCCAAGCTTAGCAGGTACCGTGACTCTCACTCAAAACATACTAAAGTCTTAGTTTTTTTGTCTGTGTGTTCACAGCATTAATAAACAAAAGCCCTGATTGATTAGGACCAAGAGCGCTCTCTTACAATTATCTGGACATTGCTTTCTCTCCTTTTGATGATTACTGGAAAGAATTAAGGAGGATATGTGTGCAAGAACTCTTCAGTGTTAAACGAGTTCAATCTTTTCAACCTATCAAGGAAGATGAAGTCAAGAAACTTATCGATTCAGTCTCAGAATCGGCTTCTCAGGGAACTCCGGTTAACTTGAGCGAGAAGTTTACTTCTTTAACTGTAAGAGTGACATGCAAGGCAACATTTGGTGTGAACTTCCAAGGAACTGTGCTCAACAGTGACAGATTCGAGAAACTAATCCATGATACATATTTGTTTTTGGGGAGCTTTTCTGCCTCAGATTATTTTCCAAATGGCGGCTGGATCATCGACTGGCTCACAGGGCTACATGGGCAGAGAGAGAGAAGCGTGAGAGCTCTTGATGCATTCTATGAACAAATGTTTGATCTACATAAACAGGGAAACAAAGAAGGTGTTGAAGATTTCGTGGACTTGCTCTTGAGGTTGGAGAAAGAAGAAACTGTTATTGGATATGGCAAGCTAACAAGAAACCATATCAAAGCAATCTTGATGGTAACTATACAACGTTTCTCATTCCATCATTAAGATATATTGTAGCCCTAGATATTCTAACTTTTTTTTTTTTTATGATCTTACACAGAACGTCCTTATTGGGGGCATAGGCACTTCTGCAATAACAATGACATGGGCAATGACAGAACTTATGAGAAACCCGCGAGTTATGAAGAAGGTGCAATCTGAAATCAGAAACCAAATTGGGAAAAAGTCAATGATCACCTTGGATGATATAGATCAGCTCCATTACCTGAAAATGGTGATCAATGAAACATGGAGGCTACATCCTCCATCACCCTTTCTGATTCCAAGACAAGTAATGTCTGAATTTGAGCTCAATGACTACGTGATTCCAGTTAAGACACGGCTTTATGTGAATGTCTGGGCTATCGGGCGTGATCCCGATACATGGAAAGACCCGGAGGAGTTTCTTCCAGAAAGGTTTGTTAATAGTAGCATTGATGCGAAAGGACAACACTTTGAGCTGTTACCGTTTGGAAGTGGTCGAAGAATGTGTCCTGCCATGTACATGGGGACAACAATGGTGGAGTTTGGTCTTGCCAATATGTTGTATCACTTTGACTGGAAAATACCAGTAGGCATGGTGGCCGAAGATATCGACTTGGAAGAATCTCCTGGACTTAATGCTAGCAAGAAAAATGAGCTTGTACTTGTTCCTCTGAAGTATTTAGATCACTAATCACTTAAACTTTGTTTTTTCTTGAGATTACAAAATAAAGTGTATACAAATAAATCTTGTCATTTATTACTTTTTATTTGTTATCAGTTGGTCTAATTGCTAGCTCAAAAGAAATTATTCAATATTAAAGGTGGGCACGAGAATATTCTGGATTTGGTAGTATTTGTGATCAGATTTGCTATGTTCGAATAATTAATTTTATGATTAGTATTTGCTTCGAAAGTAACCGAAGATCCGGATGTACGGATATCCGTTAGAATCAAAGATATTTGCTGATTTGCTGAATATCTATCAAAAACAATTATAAAAATTATAATGAAAAACAAAATCAGAAATTGAATCCAAATTAAGTAATATTTCACTGAAAAATTATTTCTTTTTAATTTTTAAAACTAATAGTTATATAATTAATTTGATGAACAAAAACTTAGAAAATTTACATTAAAAAGTGTAAAATTATAATATATATCTGTAATTATCTACATACATATACATATGTTCATGTACAACGGATCGGAGCGGATATCCGCCTGTTTAAATTTTAGTATTTGTTATTTGCTCCGATTTTAACCAATATCATTTTTAGTATTTGATTTGCCTCGTAAAATCACGGATATCCGAATTTTTCGAATCAAACTGAACCGGATCGAACCTAACGAATATTTTGCCTATCCCTTATCAATAAATTGTTTTATATAAAACAATTGTTTTATATAAAACAATTGTTTTTGTAGTATCGGAAAGAAAAGTTTTATTTGAATATAAAAGTAAGTTTTACTATAGAAAAAAAAATTTGACACAATAAGACAATAATGTTTTTATTATTATTACTAGAAATCAACCCACACGTTGTGTGGATTTATTGGTATCCTATACTATTATAGCTATTTTTATACAATAATCTTGTCACTCAATTTTATATTTTAATAAATTACTCTTATTTATTTTAAGTTTTTATATATAGTTTGGATCTAATACTCTTATTTTATGCTTGTTTTACCTATTTTAATATTTTATAATGCATAAAGTTTGTATTACAAATTTACAATCAAATACAGTATTTAATTAATAATATTATACTCATAAATACTTCATATCTTTTTATATATTATTATTAATATTTATTTATTATACTTAAACTCTTTTCTTATATATTTTTTAAAAATTTCATATATTACAAATAGATTTGAATTGAATGATATTTTTAATATATTTTAAATTTATTAAATTAATATTTTGCTGATGTTGACACCTTAGATGGAGATAGTATTCTCTAATTATATATATGATTTAAATTAAAAATATTATACTCATAAATACTTCATATTTTTGTATATATTATTATTAATATTTATTAATTATACTTAACTCTTTTGTTATGTATTTCAAATTATTCTCATGTATAGATTTGAATTGAATGATATTTTTAATATTTTTTAATTTTATTAATTTATTGTTTTGCTGATGTGGATATTTTAGATAGAAAGAGTACTCTAATTATATATATGATTATCTATAAACATGGATTACCCGCCAGTCAGAAAATAATTGAAGACAGCAACGTGCTTATACATTTTTTGAGGTTTCCCTTCAGAAAACAGAAATGGCTCACATTTGGCTTCTACCACTTATCTTTCTCGTCTGTATTCTTCTGGCCGTTTTCAACCACAAGAAACATCCGAAATATCGACAGTTTCCATGTCCTCCTGGCTTCCCGATCATAGGAAACTTACATCAGATCGGAGAATTACCGCATCAGACTCTATGGAAACTCTCAAAGAAGTATGGTCCGGTGATGCATTTGATGCTTGGAAGAGTCCCAACAGTCGTAGTTTCTTCTTCGGATACAGCAAGACAAGTTTTGAGAGTTCATGACCTCCATTGTTGTACTCGTCCAAGCTTGTCAGGTACTCAAATTTCAATTTCTGTTCCTCATAGAATTCAAGAAACCTCATGAATCTTTAAACCAAAAAAAAAAGAAAAGAAACCTCATGAATCTTGAATCATTGTTTAGGGCCAAGAGAGCTTTCGTACAACTATCTGGACATTGCTTTCTCTCCTTATGATGATTATTGGAAAGAAGTTAGGAAGCTCTGTGTTCAAGAACTTTTCAGTACTAAACAAGTTCACTCGATTCAACCTATTAAGGACGAGGAGGTCAAGAAAATGATCGATTCAATTGCGGAATCAGCCTCTCAGAAGAATCCGGTTAACTTGAACAATAAGTGTCTTGAATTAACAGTAAGTGTAGTATGCAGGACAGCTTTTGGGGTTAGTTTTGAGGGAACTGTGCTCAACAGTGACAGATTCAACAAAATAGTCCGCGAGGCGCTCGAGATGTTGGGAAGCTTTTCTGCCGCGGATTTTATTCCGTATGTCGGATGGATCATCGATGTGTTGACGGGTTTGCAAGGAAGGAGAGAAAGAAGCAAGAGAGATCTCAATGCATTCTTTGAACAAATGTTTGATTTGCATAAAGAGGGAAAGAAAGAAGGGAATGAAGATTTTGTGGACTTGCTCTTAAGGTTGGAGAAAGAAGAGGCAGTTCTTGGAAATGATAAACTTACAAGAAACCATATCAAAGCAATCTTGCTGGTAACTAAAACAAGATTTAGCTAACAATCCTTTATGTAATGTAGTAGTACCAAAGAGTCTGATATGTTTTGAATGAGACAGGATGTTCTACTTGCGGGAATCGATACTTCTGCAATAACAATGACATGGGCAATGACAGAACTTGCAAGAAATCCACGAGTGATGAAGAAAGTTCAATCTGAAATAAGAACTCAAATGGGGAACAGATCAATGATAAGTTTCGAAGACATGGATCAGCTAGAGTATCTGAAAATGGTGATCAAAGAAACATGGAGGCTACATCCTACAACACCTCTTTTGCTTCCAAGAGAAGCAATGTCTGAATTTGATATCAACGGCTACACTATTCCTGTCAAGACACGGCTTCATGTGAATGTTTGGGCTATTGGTCGTGATCCTGATACTTGGAAAGACCCTGAAGTGTTTCTCCCGGAGAGGTTTATGGATAATAACATTGATGCAAAAGGACAACATTTTGAGCTGTTACCGTTTGGGGGCGGT
The DNA here is from genome assembly GCF_000001735.4 of Arabidopsis thaliana. Taxonomy (NCBI): domain Eukaryota; kingdom Viridiplantae; phylum Streptophyta; class Magnoliopsida; order Brassicales; family Brassicaceae; genus Arabidopsis; species Arabidopsis thaliana. The sequence goes on along the minus strand of NC_003074.8, from coordinate 9,641,286 downwards.
CGGAGAATCTGTCCTGCAATATACATGGGGACAACAATGGTTGAGTTTGGTCTAGCTAATCTCTTGTATCATTTTGACTGGAAGTTACCAGAAGGCGTGGAGGTTAAAGATATCGACGTGGAAGAAGCTCCTGGACTCACTGTAAACAAGAAAAACGAGCTCCTACTTGTGCCAGAGATGAGAAGATCGTGTGGTTGAGATTAGAGCTGACTCATCATATCGACGGTTATGTTGTTGTTCTTGTTTGACTTTTCAAACCTAAAAAGTATATCTTATGAATATAAAATTAAGTTTAACGTTACGTACTACGTAGCAGAGAATATATATTGTAAGATAATAATAATTGAAGAGAGCAGCAATGTACTAGTATAATATAAAGACTACACTTATGGAGCCACTTTAATTGCAATTAAATCAGAAATGACAAACATTTGGCTTCTGTCACTTATCTTCGTCATTTGTATTCTTGTAGCCGTGTTCAACCACAAGAATCGGAGGAATTATCAACGGACACCACCGTCTCCTCCTGGCTGTCCTATCATCGGAAACTTGCATCAACTCGGAGAATTACCACATCAATCTCTATGGAAACTCTCCAAAAAGTATGGCCCTGTGATGCTTTTAAAGCTTGGAAGAGTACCAACAGTCATAGTTTCTTCCTCTGAAACAGCAAAACAAGCTTTGAAAATCCATGACCTCCATTGTTGTAGTCGTCCAGGCTTTGCAGGTACTACAATTTTAACTTTGGTTTCTCTGTTCAAACCCTTGAATCTTGAATCTTGAAATCTTGAATCTTTTTGTATCTTGAATCATTCTTTAGGGGCAAGAGAGCTCTCTTACAACTATCTAGACATTGCTTTTTCTCCTTATGATGATTATTGGAAAGAAGTAAGGAAGCTCGCTGTTCAAGAACTTTTCAGTAGTAAACAAGTTCACTCTATACAACCGATAAAGGACGAGGAGGTCAAGAAACTGATCGATTCAATCTCCGAATCAGCTGCTCAGAAGACTCCGATCAACTTGAACAAGACATTGCTGGCTTTAACTGTTAGTGTGGTCTGCAGGACAGCGTTTAGTGTGAATTTTGAGGGAACTGTGCTCAACAGTGAACGATTCAATAACATAGTCCGTGAGGCGCTCGAGATGTTGGGAAGCTTTTCTGCCTCAGATTTCATTCCGTATGTCGGAAGGATCATCGACTTGTTGACGGGTTTGCAAGGACGGCGAGAGAGAAGCATGAGAGATCTCGATGCTTTCTATGAACAAATGTTTGATCTGCATAAACAGAAAAAGGAAGAAGGTAGTGAAGACTTTGTGGACTTGCTGTTGAGGTTGGAGAAAGAAGAAGCTGTTCTTGGAAATGACAAGCTCACTAGAAACCATATCAAAGCGATATTGATGGTAACTAATCATATATTCACAATCAAATCTGTAAGAAAAATTTAAACAATTGATGTTTATATGTTGTTACAGGATGTTCTTCTAGCAGGAATGGATACTTCTGCAATAACCATGACATGGGCAATGGCAGAACTCGCAAAGAATCCACGAGTGATGAAAAAAGTTCAATCCGAAATCAGAAGTCAAATCAAGAACAAAGAAAGAATCAGCTTTGATGACACTGATAAGCTTGAGTACCTCAAAATGGTTATCAAAGAAACATGGAGGTTACATCCTACAACACCTCTTCTAATCCCAAGGGAAGCAATGTCTGAATTTGAGATCAACGGCTACACGATTCCAGTTAAGACACGGCTTCACGTGAATGTATGGGCTATTGGTCGTGATCCCGATACCTGGAAAGACCCTGAAGTGTTTCTCCCGGAGAGGTTTACGGATAATAATATTGATGCAAAAGGACAGCATTTTGAGCTGTTACCGTTTGGAGGCGGCCGGAGAATGTGTCCTGCAGTTTATATGGGGACAACAATGGTCGAGTTTGGTTTGGCTAATCTTTTGTATCATTTTGATTGGAAGTTACCAGAAGGCATGAAGGTTGACGATATTGACATGGAAGAAGCTCCCGGACTCACTGTCAACAAGAAAAACGAGCTTATACTTGTGCCAACGAAGTTTCTAGATCCTTAAAATAATGTCATCACATGGAATATATAAAAACATCGCATCTTCCTTTGATGTTTAATCAGACAGGACAAAAAAAAAGAGTTTCTTCTTTTTAAATAAAATGTTTTAACGCATTACGTTTTGTAATATTGTGCTCTCAAGAATTTGGTTCTAAGATGGGATGATCTTGTACTCTTGTATGATCATGATTTGAAAAACAAATCAGAATAAAACGACTGAAACCTTACACAGATTTCACTCGTCAAAAGAGATATTCATACATATCAACATGAATGGGTTGCTACCGATAATCCAAAATTTTCCCATATGTTGGAATGATTTTGCGAGTGAGAAAGTTTTTTTATGAATAAAAGTTTTTATGAAAGTCTACCATATATAACACTTGGGCCAAGTCCAGTTGACAAAAGTGGTCTATAAGCAGTATATGCACACGGTGAAATCGAACTGGATTGGGATGAGTTTACAAGTTTGCCTTAAAACCGTAAGCTTCTAACTTAAAATTTTTTTTTTTGTAAAATCGTGGATTATGATAAGTTAACGTCAAATATTTATTTATATGAAAGAACTTCCATTAATTAGTTATTTTCATTAGACAAAGTAGTTATAGTGTCAACTCCTATGGATTTTTCAAGATTCAAAAGTCATTATTGTGATATAATATACTTTTATTTTAATAACAAGCCAAAAATTTGTGAAAGTAAACGTAGCAATTATTATAATTTTACTACTCTAAAAATTTCATGTCGCATTCATCAATTAAATTAGTAAAGTGAGCATTTCCCAAAGTAGTATATATAGCAAGGCATGAACTTTCTTCATATGTCATATAACTCAATAAAACATTAATATACAAATGGTTAACATTTTGATTCTATCACTTCTCTTCCTTGTCATCTTGCTTCTTCTCACCGCCTTCAAACGAGCAAAGCGGCGGCAACATCGACCAATACCATCTCCTCCTGGTTTTCCGATCATAGGAAACTTACATCAGCTCGGAGAATTACCACATCAGTCTCTATGGAAGCTCTCAAAGAAGTATGGTCCTGTGATGCTTTTGAATCTTGGAAAGGTCCCAACAGTCATACTTTCTTCGTCCGAGACAGCGAAACAAGCTCTAAGAGACTATGATCTCCATTGTTGTAGCCGTCCTTCCTTAGCAGGTACTATAAATCATTCCACATACTAAAATCTTGAATTGTTACTTCATTAATTCATCTCTCACTCCTCAGGGGGAAGAGAGCTCTCTTACAACAACCGAGACATATCTTTCTCTCCTTACAATGATTATTGGAAAGAGCTAAGGAAGCTCTGTACTCAAGAGCTCTTCAGTGCTAAAAATATTCACTCAACACAACACATCAAGGACGAGGAGGTCAAGAAACTTATCGTTTCAATCGCGGAATCAGCTTCTTTAAAGACTCCGATAAACTTGAACAAGAAGTGTCTTGCTTTAACTGTAAGTATAGTATGTAGGATAGCATTTGGTGTGAGTTTTGAAGGAACTGTGCTTAGCAATGACAGTTTCAACAAGTTAATCCGTGAAGCATTCGAAATGTTGGGAAGTTTCTCTGCCTCAGATTTTATACCGTACATAGGTTGGATCATCGATCGGTTCACTGGCTTGCAAGGGCGGAGAGAAAAAAGCGTGTGAGATCTCGATGCGTTCTATGAACAAATTATTGATTTGCATAAAGAAGAAAAGGAAGTAGGAAGTGAAGATTTTGTGGACTTGCTTTTGAAATTGGAGAAAGAAGAAACTGTTGTTGGAAATAACAATTTCACAAGAAACAATGTTAAAGCAATCTTGATGGTAACTAATAATAAAATACTCAAAATCCAATGGTAAGATGTTCTGTATTCTAACTTAGTAAATGTTCTTGTAACAGGACATTCTTCTAGCGGGGATAGAAACTTCTGCAGGAACCATGGCATGGACGATGGCAGAACTTGCGAAGAACCCACTAGTGATGAGGAAAGTTCAATCTGAAATCCGAAACAAATTTGAGAACAGAGAACTAATCAGCTTCGAAGACATAGAGCAGCTTCATTACCTGAAAACGGTGATTAAAGAAACATGGAGGCTACATCCTCCAGCACCTCTTCTTCTTCCAAGAGAAGTAATGTCTGAGTTTGAGATCAACGGCTACACGATGCAACCCAAGACACAGATTCATGTCAATGTATGGGCTATCGGACGTGATCCCAATACCTGGAAAGATCCCGAGGAGTTTCTTCCAGAGAGGTTTATTGATAGTAATATTGATACAAAAGGACAGAACTTTGAGTTGCTACCGTTTGGAGGCGGCAGGAGAATGTGTCCTGCAATGTACATGGGGACAACAATGGTGGAGTTTGGTCTTGCGAATCTTTTGTATCATTTTGATTGGAAGTTACCAGAAGGCATGAAGGTTGAAGATATGGACATGGAAGAAGCTCCTGGACTCACTGTCAACAAGAAAAATGACCTTCTACTTGTGCCAGTGAAGTATTTAGACAACTGAACTCTTGAACTAAATTCATCATGAGATTACAGAATAAGTGTAGCATCGATTATACCTAAACAGAACACAAAATCTGATGTTCCTCTGTTTCTTTAGTTAGCCAACTATGTGTTTAAGGAAATGTGAGAGAGAAACTTTTTCTTTTGTGAAATTTTCTTTTAGCCATGAAGATGTAACGTACATCACAAGTCACACCATGAGAAAGAAATGTAACGTAATGTGCACGTCAACTTTACAATCAGCTTTCAGAAGAACTATGTTCGACACAATATAACACACATGTTTCAGTTGAATAGTATAAATGATATATTAAATTTGAGCAAAAGATATAATAAAGTGCTATATAACACTGGTTCATTAAAACTCTGAGAGAAACAGAGTATGCCATTTTGTTTAACAAAAAAACACAGAGTACACAGACCAAATAATTGATCAATAAAAAATGGCTATCCCTCCTCTCCATAATCTTCTTAAAACTGATCAAACAATCAAAACTCTAAATTTCCTCTGAGCGCTACAAAGTTTTCAATCATCGGTAATTTGCAACAACTTGGAGAATTGCCTTATCAATCTATCTCTAAAAGTATGGTCTTGTGAGGATGTGATGCGATTGAAGCCTGATACAGTTCCAACGGTCGTAGTTTCTTCCTCTGTTGACCTCCATTGTTGTAGCTGTCTTCCATTGGCAACTGACCGATTCAATTTCCTTTTAGAAAACTCCGGCTAACTTGAACAGGAAGTTAGATCATTGGTCTCTTAAGTTAAGTTCATCATGAACTAAATCTTGTGTTCTTTTGTTTCTCTCCATTTGTGCAACTTATATTTGGCCGTGAAGATTCTTTTGCATTGTAAGTAATTTTGGCTCTATTGTACTAAATAAATTGAAGAAGAAAGCTTAATTAATCATATGATGACATCTAAAGTTTGTGTCCTCGACAGCCAAATTCAACCTAAAGATAGAAATATACTCGCACTGCACTTTTTTTTTTTTTTTTTGGGATCAAATCTCGCACTGCACTTGTTACATACATATATTTCAGAAAGAAAATATATGCAGTTAGGCATGTCCCAAGCTCATTATCTTCTACATCATTCTCAACATATCTTTATCTTTTAAATATAACCGTCCATGAGGCCAAATAAAGAAAGTTTATGCATGCGGCCCTTATTTCGTTATATATGTAATCTGCCTCTATTTTAACATAACTGTTTAAATAGGCTAATGGTAAAACGCATACATGCAGAGTTCGAACCCCAAGTCTCTAATTTCATTGTTTTTCTCATTTTTAGAAATATTTACAAAAATAAGCCTTAAATTTTACAAAAATTACATTTATCAAAACATCACATTAAATAAAATAAAAAATCGATAGTATAGCACGGTAATCACCTAGTATTTATTGAAAATTGGCTTTAACAACCCATAGTGTAATTTGTTTGCAAAATCCATCTTGCTCATATTATTCCTAATAAATAACAAAAAAATAACATCGTTTTTAACGATGAATATTTGGTCATTAAATTTTACCAGGGTGCGACGAAACAGTAAGATGGCAATTCCATCCAAAATTTTAACACGACTCTATTAACACGTAGCAATATTTGGTACCAGAAGTTTAGTTGCAAAATATCTAATGTCGCCTTGTAATTATAAATCCACTGCAAGACGAAAGTATGTGATGTCGCCTTGTGTTTTTAAAAAACCAGCGCATATTTTACGACTAATGTGAACCATGAGTAAAGATATTTTTTTTGTCTCATTGAAAAAGACAGACTATACAGTATATATAGATAAAAAAAGAGATATGCTATATAGTCTTGTGAAAAACTTCGTATTCTCATAAAACTCTTCTAAGTAAGTTGTCTGGACCATATATTGTTATATCTATCTTTCGTGAACCCCACTTCGGCCACTTCCTTTAATTCATTATTTGTTTTATTAAGAAGATACTATTTACGATGATGACAAGGTAGTTGAAATGTCTCCATAATTTGTATTAAATTTCACGGTTCTAGCTCATTATTGTGGTTTATATAACATAATGGCAAGAAGAAAAGAAAGAAAAATGTCAACGTTAGTATCGTAGGTTAGCTTTGCTCTCTTATGCAGTGATCAATTATTCACATAAATGTTTTGTCAAATATTTAAGTGGACTTCATGAATTAAATTAGTGAAGTGAGCATTGCTCAAAGTTGTATATATTAAGCCATGAGCTTTCCTCATGACTCATAATATCTCAGTAAAACAAAATAACATACAAATGGATAGCATTTGGATTCTATCACTTCTCTTCTTCATCATCTTTCTTCTTCTGGCCGCCTTCAAACGCAAAAATCATGGGAAACATCGACGAATACCATCTCCTCCTGGTTTTCCAATCATCGGAAACTTACATCAGCTCGGAGAATTACAACATCAGTCTCTATGGAAGCTCTCAAAGAAGTATGGCCCTGTGATGCTTTTGAAGCTTGGAAAAGTCCCCACACTCATACTTTCTTCATCAGAAACAGCAAAACAAGCTCTAAGAGACTATGATCTCCATTGTTGTAGCCGTCCTTCCTTAGCAGGTACTAAAAATCTCACATCATATATATACTAATGTTATCAATTCTTACTTCATTTCTATCTCACTCCTCAGGAGGAAGAGAGCTCTCTTACAACAATCTAGATATGTCTTCATCTCCTTATAATGAATATTGGAAGGAACTAAGGAAGCTCTGCAGTCAAGAACTCTTTAGTGCTAATAAAATTCAATCGATTCAACCTATTAAGGACGAGGAGGTCAAGAAAGTTATCGATTCAATCGCGGAATCATCTTCTCTAAAGAATCCGGTTAACTTGAGCAAGACGTTTCTTGCTTTAACTACAAGTGTAGTATGCAAGGCAGCATTTGGTGTGAGTTTTGAGGGAAGTGTGCTCAACAGTGATAGATTCAATAAGTTAGTCCGAGATACTTTCGAGATGTTGGGAAGCTTCTCTGCCTCAGATTTTATTCCGTATGTCGGATGGATCATCGATAAGTTCAATGGTTTACAAGGGTGGAGAAAGAAAAGCTTTCGAGATCTTGATGCGTTCTATGAACAAATTTTTGATCTGCATAAGGAAGAGAAGGAAGTAGGAAGTGAAGATTTAGTGGATGTGCTCTTGAGGTTGGAGAAAGAAGAAATTGTTGTTGGAAATGGCAAGCTCACAAGAAATCATATCAAAGCAATTTTGATGGTAAAAACTATAAAGTTAGGGTAAACCCATTTTTTTAATTTATTATTTCATAAATATATGAGATTGTTACATCTTTTTATATGTTCTTGTAAACAGAACATTCTTTTAGGAGGAATCGATACTTCTGCAATAACAATGACATGGGCAATGGCAGAACTTGCTAAAAACCCTAGAGTGATGAAGAAAGTTCAAGCAGAAATCAGAAACCAAATCAAGAACAAAGAAAGAATCAGCTTTGATGACACTGATAAGCTCGAGTACTTGAAAATGGTGATCAAAGAAACATGGAGGTTACATCCTCCAACACCTCTTCTCCTCCCAAGAGATGTAATCACTGAATTTGAGATCAATGGCTACACGATTCCTGCCAAAACACGGCTTCATGTGAATGTTTGGGCTATCGGGCGTGATCCTGATACATGGAAAGATCCAGAAATGTTTCTCCCCGAAAGGTTTAATGATAGTAACATTGATGCAAAAGGACAGAACTTTGAGTTGTTGTCGTTTGGGAGTGGTAGGAGAATTTGTCCTGGACTGTACATGGGAACAACAATGGTGGAGTTTGGCCTAGCTAATATGTTGTATCATTTTGATTGGAAGTTACCAGAAGGCATGGTAGTCGAAGATATCGATATGGAAGAAGCTCCTGGACTTACTGTGAGCAAAAAAAGTGAGCTTGTACTTGTTCCAGTGAAGTATTTAGACCATTGATTCACGTGAATTAGTTCTTCATCGATTGTACTATGAATAAGAACGAAATGATAATGATAATTTTCAATGTAATATTTTTTTTCTGTTTTGTTTTTGCCTTTCATACTTTTGTTTTGTTTAATAATGTAACTTACATGAAGCCTCCTCCATTAGCAGCATACGGAATTAGTTACGTGCATCATTTGTTAGGTTACCATTGCCACCGTAGAAACTAGAAAGCAATGATAAACTAGGACTACATTATTTGATTTATGTCTTCGGCCAAAGAATTATCTTCCACACAAAAATTTTCGGTAGATTTTTTTCAGAATATTCCGCAAATTGAGAAGATGATTTATCGAAGGTTGCTGAATCTTTTTGTCCTTTTCTACTGTGTGATCACGTTCTATCTAATACATGATTCAAATCATATTACTTAGTACTAAGAAAAAATACTTTCTTTATTTGTTTTTTCTTTCTATTTTGTTAAACACATTTCTTTAGTTTTGTACATATTCACAAGTGTTTGGTATTTCTCCTATATTTTTCAACAATAGTTTTCCTATCTATGACTTTTCAAATTTGCCACGTATTTTCTTGTAAGAAAAATCTAGGTAAATATTTTCCTATACATGTATATTACAAATTTACACATCGCCATCTGTTCATAAATTGCATATATCTTTGATTTTAAGCATCACTATCTGAGTCTTTATCTCGAGCTTATCCTCACTGACGGCAATAAACGGCAATAAGTTCTTTTGTCTTAATGTTTCTCTATATCAAAAAAAGCAGAGCACAAACCAGAGGAACGACAATAATGGTGAGTCTTCTATCTTTTTTCTTGCTTCTACTCGTCCCCATTTTCTTCTTGTTAATCTTCACCAAGAAGATCAAGGAGTCAAAACAAAATCTTCCTCCTGGCCCAGCAAAGCTTCCGATCATCGGAAACCTACACCAGCTCCAAGGGTTGCTTCATAAATGTCTTCACGATCTCTCCAAGAAACACGGACCTGTGATGCATCTCCGTCTAGGGTTTGCCCCAATGGTCGTAATTTCATCAAGTGAAGCAGCTGAAGAAGCTCTTAAAACACATGACCTTGAGTGTTGTTCAAGACCTATCACTATGGCCTCAAGGGTTTTTTCGCGTAACGGTAAAGACATCGGATTTGGGGTTTACGGTGATGAATGGAGAGAGCTGCGTAAGCTTTCGGTTCGCGAATTCTTTAGCGTGAAAAAAGTTCAATCCTTCAAGTATATTAGAGAGGAAGAGAATGACTTGATGATCAAGAAACTGAAAGAATTGGCTTCGAAGCAATCTCCGGTGGATTTGAGCAAAATCCTCTTTGGTCTCACTGCGAGTATCATATTCAGAACCGCCTTTGGACAAAGTTTCTTTGATAACAAGCATGTCGATCAGGAAAGCATCAAAGAACTGATGTTTGAATCTCTGAGCAATATGACTTTTAGATTCTCTGATTTTTTCCCTACTGCTGGTCTTAAATGGTTTATAGGCTTTGTGTCAGGCCAACATAAGAGGCTTTACAACGTCTTCAACAGGGTTGATACTTTTTTTAATCATATAGTTGATGATCATCACTCGAAGAAAGCAACTCAAGATCGTCCTGATATGGTCGACGCTATCTTAGATATGATAGATAATGAACAACAATATGCATCTTTCAAGCTCACCGTTGATCATCTCAAAGGAGTCCTCTCAGTAAGCAAACAAATTTCTTTAATTTACTTTATGGTTTTTATATCTTAACCTATATATATATCCTTAATTAATGATGTAATGTTTTTTTCTTGAGCTAGAATATATATCACGCTGGAATTGACACAAGCGCCATCACCTTGATTTGGGCGATGGCAGAGCTCGTTAGAAACCCGCGGGTAATGAAGAAAGCTCAAGACGAGATCCGAACTTGCATTGGAATCAAACAGGAAGGAAGAATCATGGAAGAAGATCTTGATAAGCTTCAATACTTGAAGCTTGTGGTGAAAGAAACCTTAAGACTACACCCAGCAGCTCCTCTTTTACTTCCTCGAGAAACAATGGCTGATATCAAGATTCAAGGCTACGACATTCCTCAGAAAAGAGCTCTTCTTGTTAATGCATGGTCTATAGGACGAGATCCGGAATCCTGGAAAAATCCTGAAGAGTTTAACCCGGAGAGGTTTATTGATTGTCCTGTGGATTACAAGGGACATAGCTTTGAGTTGTTACCATTTGGTTCTGGTCGGAGAATTTGTCCAGGAATAGCTATGGCGATCGCAACCATTGAATTGGGGCTCTTGAATTTGCTCTACTTCTTTGATTGGAATATGCCTGAGAAGAAGAAAGATATGGACATGGAAGAAGCTGGTGATCTCACTGTTGATAAGAAAGTTCCTCTTGAGCTTCTGCCAGTTATTCGCATCAGTTTGTAGATGAGCTTGGAGAAAAACATATGGTATGCTTATTGTATAAACCAGAACGCTTTTTCTGTTTATTTTGTTTTTTTGAATCTAATGTTAAATTATATTCAAAAAAAAAATAATCGTTGTTACAATCAGAACTCTTTTTTTTTATCTATTGTGATTGCTTGAATGTGTTGTGTTTGATTAATATTAGAATTCAGAATTCAGAATTGCAATTACAAATGGAAATTAAGCTTTGATTATGCTGTCTACATCAGTGTTTAGTGCACCATTGATTGTGTTTGATTGATGTTTGGTAGTTGAACTCTTCTCTCACACTGAACAAATACCATTAACTTTTAGTTTTGCTCATACATTCTCTTTTAAAGATAAAAAATACTTGGGTTTTATATTCCAACTTTTTATTTTGCTCATTCATTCTCTTTTAAACACGAATAATACTTGGTTCATCCCGGGAATCAAACTCCACAACTTAAATATTGCATGGAGCACTTATTACCAAATGAGTTAAGGTGATAATTCGAACAATGAACAATTAGATCTGACCTTCGTTAGGATATATAAGTTAACAAACGAATGGTTCAACCATTTTATTAAACACTTTTTAGACGATGTGAAAATAAATTTTAATATTTTAAAATATTACTAGAAAACAATTTGATTAAAGAAATAATTTCTTTTTTATATTTATACTTTATTTTCTGATAGGGTTAATAATTTTGAAAACCAGTTTTAATATAAAACAAGAAATTTTGGAATTAACAATAAAATAATTGAATTTTTAAAAATGAAAGAAACTCAAATATGATATTTAACAAACTCAAAGAAACTCTATCATATTTGAGTTTCTTAAATATCAAAAGGTACTCTTTTAATTTTTAAGAAACTATGATATTTAACAAACTCAAATATGATATTTAAGAAACTCAAAGAATATCATATACTATAAAGGTCAAAATATGATATTCTTTCTATATACTTTATTTGTTGTTGTTGTTGTCATGTATTTAATAACCTCAGATATTTACAACTATTTTTAGTCTCATGCTCTTAATCTCCATCAAGAGCATTCCTCATGTATTTAATAATCCCTAATATATACATGTAACTTTGTATTATAAACGTTGTTGATTTTTATTTCATCTTCCAAAAAATCAGAAGAACGAAAACAATGGCGATTCTTCAATCTTTCCTATTGCTTCTATCCCTTCCCTTTCTCTTCACGTTAATCTACACCAAGAAGATGAAGGAATCGAAACGGAATCTTCCTCCTGGTCCAGCAAAGCTTCCGATCGTCGGAAACCTACACCAGCTACAAGGGATGGTTCACAGATGTCTTCATGAGCTCTCCAAGAAACACGGACCAGTGATGCATCTCCAGCTAGGGTTTGTCCCACTGGTCTTGATCTCATCGAGTGAAGCAGCTGAAGAGGCTCTTAAAACACATGACATTGAGTGTTGTACGCGACCTAACACTAACGCCGCAAGGGTTTTCTCCCGTAACAACAAAAACATCGGCCTTGGGGCATACAGTGATGAATGGAGAGAGCTGCGTAAGGTTGCGGTTCGTGAGTATTTCAGCGTAAAAAAGGTACAATCTTTCAGGTATGTTAGGGAGGAAGAGAATCACTTGATGGTCAAGAAACTGAGAGACTTGGCTTTGAAGCAATCTCCGGTGGATTTGAGCAAAACCCTCTTTTGCCTAGCTGCAAGTACCGTATTCAGACCTGTCTTTGGACAGAGTTTCTCAGATAACAAGCATTTCAGCGAGGAAAAGATCGAAGAACTGGTGTTTGAAGCTCAGAAAAGTTTAACTTTCAAATTTTCTGATCTTTTTCCTATTCCTGGTCTTGGATGGTTTATAGGCTTTGTGTCAGGCCAACATAAGGGCCTTCACAAAGTGTTCATCGAGGTTGATAATTTTCTTAATCATATGATTGACGATCATCAAAAGCAGAACCAACCTCAAGATCGTTCTGATATCGTCGGCTCCCTCTTAGATATGATACATAATCAAGAACAAGATAAATCTTTCAAGCTCACCATTGATCATCTCAAGGGAATCACCCAAGTGAGAAAAATAATCTTTTTACTTCATGATTCTTACATCTAACCTATATATACTGAATTAATACTATCATATCTTTTTGTTGACCTAGGATATATTTCTGGCTGGGATAGACACAAGTGCCATTACCATGATTTGGGCGATGGCAGAACTTGTTAACAACCCGAGAGTCATGAAGAAAGTTCAAGACGAGATTCGGTCTTGCATTGGAATAAAAAAGGAGAGAATCGAGGAAGAAGATGTCGGTAAGCTACAGTACTTGAAGCTTGTGATCAAAGAAACCTTAAGACTACACCCAGCAGCTCCTCTTTTACTTCCAAGGGAAACAATGGCTGATATCAAGATTCAAGGCTACGACATTCCTCGAAAAACCCTCCTTTTAGTTAGCGCATGGTCGTTGGGACGAGATCCGAAATACTGGAAAAATCCTGAGGAGTTTAACCCGGAGAGGTTTATCGATTGTCCTGTGGATTACAAAGGACATAGCTTTGAGTTTTTACCATTTGGTTCTGGTAGGAGGTTTTGTCCAGGAATGGCTTCGGCGATTGCGACCATTGAATTGACGCTCTTGAATTTGCTTTACTTCTTTGACTGGAAGTTGCCTGAGGAGATGAAAGATATGAACATGGAAGAATCTGGTGATGTCACAATTGTTAAGAAAGTTCCTCTTGAGCTGCTCCCGGTTCTTTATCATTGAATGATGGCTTAAACTTAAGAAGAAAAAACTTAAAATAAATATCTATTGTGCTTTGGATTTTCTCGTCTTTATAGCATTGTTAACTTCTTTTCCAACTCTTTGAATCTCAATAATAAACTCAAGCTTTTCCTTTCTTGCACTATCTAGGTTCAGTTGATCTTAATGTGTACTGTCTTTGATGTCATGATGACATGTCTCATACCTTTAAAAACAAAATATATATAAATATGACGCATGTCAACCTTGATATTTAAAAGAGAATTTAATTTGTTAGATTCACATTTGAATGCAGTGCTCCCAATGGTTTAATCATCAATTTTGGTTATATTATTATCTAATTGTTTATTTATCAATTTCGATTTCTTTAACAAATCATAGTTTGTCAATAACGTATTTTTGAATTTTGTTTCAAAATAATCTTTCAAATATATATTGGTGAGTTTTGTGGTATGTTATTATAGATGTATAATATGTTCTATTTTATTTTATTTTGTTAAATGAGCTCTTATTGAAGTTGGCTAATATTTGCTTATCCACTATTTTAGTTATTGGGCTTTCTCTTAAAGTATCAATATGTCAATGGCCTTTTGAGTTTGGAGATTTGTTTTAACTCCTAACATATCCTAGATTTGTCATAGATTTGCCTTATCACATTAGCATCTTAGAATATTATATATATAATCTATATAGTTTTTTTTTTTTTTTTTGGTATAAGTATGAACTTTTGAGTTTTGATATTTGAAATTATCGAATTTGAATATTTCCAATTCAAAGTTTTTATCTTGTACGGATGTTTTTGGTAGCGGATAAACTAATAGTGGATCGGCAAACCCCGACCACAACAAACAAATCAAGACAGAGACGACAAAATAATCTTTTACAAGAGACATGTAAGAAGCTGCTATCCATAAGACTATTGTGAGAAGAAATATAGATTCATCTCATTTTAACGTTAATTCTAATTGATAACTATGTACGTTCAAAGTTGAATTCAAGAAAGCAGAATGAAAATAACGTCAAGGTGGTATCATTAAAGAACAAATGATCACGTTAATGACTTGTTTTAATAGTAAATATATGTTTTAAAATAAAACTTCACGTTAATGACTTGTTTTAATAGTAAATATATGTTTTAAAATAAAACTTCAAAAATCAGAACTGACTTCTTAAGAAGTTTGAAAAATAATCACTATTAGTTAACTCTTTCAAAAATTTGATAAATGAATGATGGCAAACCATGTTTCATATATGGTTTCTAATATTAATTTTGGTTCAAATCATCAATTTCTAATCCTAACAATTCGTGTTGTGTTTTTTTCAACATGCACAAACAATTTTATTCAAACGTTTTAAAACTTCCAAATAATCTATCAATTCTCTATTGGTGCGTAAAACCACAGTTAATCAACCGTTACTATAGTTTAAAAACAACATTATTGTCATTTAGCTATTTTTTTTTGTCATATCACCTAAATACAATAATCATTTTTAATACTTTATGATAAGAAACAAGTGGGGATAAACAAAAATTAAGCCGTTGATATTTTTTAGCGGTCTATGTTAACTGTCATATTAGTTGTCATGACTTTTTCTTTCGATTGAAAGAACAGTTTATATTAATGACCTGTTTTGATAGTAAATATATGTTTTAAAATAAAACTTAAAAAATCAGAACTGACTTCTTATGAAGTTTGAAAAATATTAGTTAACTATTTCAAAGAATTGATAAATGAATAATGGAAAACCGTGTTTCATATATGGTTTTATAACATTAATTTTGGTTCGAACTATCAATTCTTATCCTAACAATTCGTGTTGTGTTTTTTCAACATGTACAAACAATTTTATTCAAACATATTAAAACTTCGAATAATCTCTCAGTTCTCTATTTGTGCGTAAAACCACTATTAATCAACCGTTACTATAGTTTAAAAACAACTTTTTTATCATTTACTTTTTTTATTTTTTTGTCATATCACCTAAATACTATAAAAATACTATTATGATAAAAAAACAAATGGGGATAAACAAAAATTAACCGCTTGATATTTTTTAGGGTAATATTAGCGAATAACGTAATTCGACAGCAATATTAAGAAAATGACTTTCATGCAGAAAAGTTGGGTAACTAACGTTTTTGGGCCATGCGAAATAACGAATATAACCTCGGTCATTGGGCGCCAAATCTCTATTTCCGACAGTAGGGTTCTCGGTATAGGAACAACTAGGGTAGTAGAGATATGATTACACCGATACGTAATGAAAATGCATGCATTATAGAAAGCGATATTTTTAAATGTAACATGTTACCTCAATATGCAATTGAACCTAGTTCGAGCTATTGGTTACTACAGGCTGAATCACCGGATTTTGAATACGACACATGTCGTATATAATTACCTTCGGATGATGCATGTAAGAAAATAAAAGAGATGGATGACTTTCCTCAAACCTGCAAGAAATGATTATGGGAAAGGAGATGTGGCGTTTACATGAATACCAAAATACTATAAATATCCCACAAATAGCAAACTTCATAACGTAACCCGCGTTATGTATAAAAAAAACGATGTACAAATTTTCCTTAGCAGCATGTATTAATGTAAAGCAAATGAAGTAGAAGTTTTATTTGGAAGGCCTAAATGGAAATGTACTGGACTGGATTACCTAAAGTATAATGGGCTTTTGAGAAGAAGCTCCAGAAATTATATTTCCGAAACAGCATAAGTACAACGAAAACAACATGTTTTGTTACAAAAAACGCAACAATCATTGTTCTCCCACTTGCAAAGATAACATAGTGGAAGAAGTATAAAAAGTAACAGATGTGACAGTGAAAAGCGCGTGCAAAGAGGAGAGTAGATACGTATCCATAGCATTAAATGCGGCGTCAGAGAGTTTCAGCTTTCAAGGTATTAAACTGTTAAAAAATGAAAACTTTTTCTTATGTGTACCAATCTTAACACACGCTATATATGTGCTTCTCACGTACGCTACATCTTATCGACTCAAGTAGGTGACACGTCTCAAATGACGTCAGCGTTACGACAGAGCAAGTTGAGCACGAAGATATAGTGTATCTTACCTCGGGACAAGTTGATGTGTAAAAACATGAGTATATGGTAAATCACTTGGTTCTACTTCCGATAACATGCAATACAAATAAAGAACAAGTACATGTTTGATGCGACATTCGTGAAGAGATCTTCTCGCCGCCCTCGGGTGTTGGGAGGGAAATCATAACCTTTTAAAATTCACGTCGTTGTAAATGGGTCAGCAACTGTTGCCCAAAATATCTAGACTACTGTAGCCCTAAAAAGTTCAACTATTCTATATAAGATAATAGATGGCAAGATATCATCTCTCACACCTCTTCTTCTATCTAAAAAACACAAACGAAGTATCCAACAACATCTCAGAGGTCGATCGTTGCTGTTTTGGTATGCAATTAATGATTGTTCTTTTTGTCTACTTTGATGTTATATTAATAAATCGCATGGTGATTTTATATGGTATTTAATGCAACCCTATTGATGTGTAGGTACCAATGGTTATTATAACCGAAATAACCGAAGACCGTTATGTCCGGACGGTGAATGGAACCTGGGCAATCGGAGCTGATGGCACATGGATATTCATAGCAAACCACAATAATGCTGTCAGACGGTTGAGTATTCGTGAAGGTGAAAAGCTGTCATCAGTTCGGGAGCTGGTTAGAGAAGCGTACGGCCAGAAATACATGGGATGTCAGCTACACATGACATACCAATGGCCTGATTGGATGGACATGGAGGCTACCTTTGGAGGACGAACGAAGCCAGTAACCATCGCCATAGATGAGACAATGGGGGTTTTCCTAGCTATGCGTTTTGAGTTGGAAGACTTGAGTTTGTTTGTCTCTAAGCTAACGGTAGATGGTGTTCCGGTTGATGATGGAATGAGTCAGACATCGAGTTACGGGTTGGCAGCTAAGGGGAAATCACCATTGTATTGCAATGAGGAAAGATCTCCTAACTACGAGTCCGCCATTTGGAGAAAGCTAATAGATGATGAAGCGGTCCTCCGATGGATGCGTTCGACAGGTACAGATGGTGCAAACATCGGTGGCTCTTCCTCCAACGCACATGCACCACCTATGGGAACTACTGTTGAGCCAGCTTTGACTTTGGAAACAACTCAAAGTATGGACACGGCGAGTGAAAAGGCAGATGAGGTATTCATTTAGTAGTTCAATATTTTTTATAATTACCAAGAATGTACCAAGCTTATATCAAATCTATTTACGCAGAAAGGAGATTCAAATCTTGTGGAGGCAGATTTGCTGGCAAATCTAGGGCTACCGTCAATTAATCTGGCAACTGATAATTACGTTTCTGACAGTGGAAGTGAAGGGTACAACGACGAGAATGAATATGACGGGGCAGAAACTCTTAAGGAGTGCAAGTTTTTCGGGCCGTCGGCGACAATCATGACCGAACCTCTAGATGTACACTTGGACCTACAGGTCCCACTACAACAGGCTCTTGAAGATATGTGCATTAACTTCGCATCTTTCAACAGGGATGCGGCGCCAACCCTAGATGAACAAGGAGACGAAGGTACCACTTGCATAGCATGCTATTTTCGTATAAAACACATCTATTTATATATAATTTGATATCGGGTACCTATAAGATATCTTGCACATTCTGTATCCGTCGAGGGCCTACTTATTTATGTTCCAAATAGTCCAGCATGTTGCTAAATAGCACGTGAAACATTGGAAACTATTGTTTCTTTGGTTTATAACTACGTTACGTCGAATGTATTTGTACAATAATTTATATTTACATTGATATACGTAACTATAACATGGCATGCTTACTTATATCGTGTAATTTCTATTTATTTTTCCATTTATTCCTATGTATTGTAATATCATGCATTACGTTGAAACACATTGTTGTCTGATTTGATAGCTAAGTTTCGTTATTTTTTACAGGTCGTGTCGGGATGGAACTAGCAATTCGGGATGTTGTGTATGAAGGTGATGAACTGTTTGTCGGCCGGGTATTCAAAAACAAACAAGATTGCAATGTCAAGTTAGCAGTACACGCACTTAATAGGCGTTTTCATTTTCGCTGTGATCGCTCCTGCAAGAAATTAATGACTTTGACATGCATTTCTGAATCGTGCCCTTGGCGTGTGTACATTTTCAAATTGGAGGACACGGACAATTATCAAATTCGAAGTGCAACACTGGAGCACACTTGCACAGTCGAAGAACGGTGTAACTACCACAGGGAGCAACAACGAGGGTAATCGGGAGCATAATTAAGTCAAAATATGATGGCAACACACGGGGGCCAAGAGCTATAGACCTACAGCGAATCCTTCTAAAGGATTATTCGGTTAGAATTTCTTATTGGAAGGCATGGAAATCAAGAGAAATTGCTTTGGAGAGTGCGCAAGGCTCAGTCTGTTACCGGCCTACATTCATGTCTTGCAAAAGGCCAACCCCGGTTCAATTGTTGATCTTAAAACTGAGATTGATGCTAAAGGAAATTACAGGTTTAAGTACCTTTTCTTAGCATTTGCCGCCTCAATTCAAGGATTCGCATGCATGAAACGGGTTATTGTGATCGACGGCGCGCACCTGAAAGGCAAATATGGAGGCTGCCTCCTAACGGCCAGCGCACAAGACGCGAACTTTCAAGTTTATCCCTTAGCTTTTGGGGTGGTCGATAGCGAGAACGACGACGCGTGGGAGTGGTTTTTCCGCGTTTTGAGCACAGCTTTCCCCGATGGAAAGAACCTGACATTCGTCTCTGACCGACATTCATCCATTTACACGGGGCTGAGAAGGGTAATCTCTAATCTCTGCTGTTTTTTTATTTTTACATGTATTATATTTTAACCCTAGCATTTAACATTAAACACACATGATAGTTCATAAATTACGTGAGGTACCAATATAATGCATGCGATAGTTAATAATAATTGGTATTCCTCGTTTCTTATTAGGATAGATCTAACGTATTGCAGTTTTTAACCACTAGAAATTAATATTCTTAACATCACATGCTATACCAGTATAACACATGTTATAGGAACTAATAACAGCTACATTATCGCAGGTGTATCCAAAGGCTAGGCACGGCGCTTGCATAGTTCATCTCCAAAGAAACATTGCAACCTCCTATAAGAAAAAACATTTGTTGTTCCACGTATCGAGAGCTGCTAGGGCTTACCGTATTTGTGAGTTTCATACCTACTTTAACGAAGTGATAAAACTTGATCCAGCTTGTGCACGGTACCTAGAGTCAGTTGGATTTTGTCATTGGACAAGAGCATATTTCCTTGGGGAAAGATACAATGTCATGACAAGCAATGTAGCGGAGTCTCTGAACGCAGTCTTGAAGGAAGCCCGGGAATTACCAATAATTTCGCTGTTAGAATTCATAAGGACAACGTTGATTTCATGGTTTGCTATGAGGCGTGAGGCGGCTAGATCCGAAACATCTACACTCCCACCAAAGATGAGAGAAGTGGTGCATCAAAACTTTGAAAAGTCAGTCAGATTTGTTGTGCACCGGATCGATAGGTACGATTATTAGGTCAGGGAAGAAGGTTCTAGTGTCTTCCACGTTAAGCTACTGGACCGCACCTGTTCCTGTAGAGCATTTGATTTGCTTCACCTGCCTTGCCCCCATGCAATAGCTGCAGCAGTGGCAGAGGGAGTTCCAATTCAAGGACTGATGGCGCCCGAATATTCAGTTGAAAGCTGGAGAATGTCTTACCAAGAAACAATAAAACCTGTTCCTAATGTTGGTGACGTTTTCGCTTTGCCTGAACCAATAGCCTCCCTCCACCTGTTCCTTCCAGCAACACGGAAGCCACCGGGTAGGCCCAAAAAAAAGAGAATCATATCAAGAGGGGAATTTACGGTAAATGTATTGTTTTTGGACAGAAATTGACCCTATTTGATTGTTGATTTCTTAACTAGCATGTGTTTTCCGCAAGGACCACAACGCCAACTAACACGTTGTTCCCGTTGCACAGGCGCATGACATAACCGCGCCACGTGCAAAATGTCCATATGAAGGTTTGCAACATATTTTACAAAAAAAACATGGTGTACAAAACAATAACACGACTAATTAAGTTATTACATTATATGCAGGGGGTATTGTATATCGCGTCTTGCTCATGGGTTATAAGTTGTGTAATATATGCAAGGGGAAGTCCATCAAGGATGGAGGTATATGTAAAAGGAAGGGTAACTTGGTTTAATGTACATATTAGCAATTAGATGTTGCGATTAGGGTGACGCCTAAACGTTACGTACAAAATGCAATCAAGGAAATCCCAAATCCTATTGGTGCCTTAATGAAGATGATGTTCTACCAGGCAAAGGGAAATATTTTGTTTTTTGGATTTTGTGTAAGAAACTTTGAATTCCCCCTTTTGTAGACAGACCCATGATATTAAGTAAAGACGCGAGTGTTTAATTAAAAGTACATGTTGTAGTGTAAAATGACACACAGAACATCACATCTATTACTTCACTTAGACCAAAAGGTTTAAAAGACACATATCAAATTGTAGCAATTAATCCATGATGCAAAAACTGCTCAATTAAATAATTATTTTCCATGTACAGATGCTATTTTCTTGCCAACCATGCAGATAAATCGTAATACATGTTATTATACTGCAACACATGCGATGAACACTGTTTACATAGGATTCCAGTCCCACTTGAAATATTTTAATAGAACTCAATAAGTTTACTCCCACCACACATTATCTACCCACCACCAACCCCACATAAATGTGTGTATACACACTCCACCAGTATTGCCCTATATATACATGAATCTCACCGACCAATGAATAACATAATCCTCCCTATACACACATGATAGCTCGAGTTGAAATGAGAAAGTACAGACAAAATCCTGTACTTATGCGGGTGGGTGGGTTATTCAAAAAACAATTTGAAGACGCATTGGAGACAAACAACCCCGAAGCACATTACTTGGAAGGGCTCATGTACGCTTGTTGGGAAAAAGATTTAAACATGGCTAAAAACACATTTTCAAAGCGATAAACAAAGTAGATGTGGCACTGTTTGTGATGGCAATGTTGACAATTTGTGGTGGAGAGAAAGAGCTAGGTGAGTTTTTCACTGAACAGTTGTTTGCACAACCTTGGGCCGAGGTATTCGCTATGGGAGACTCTCTATTTGCAGCTCTTGAGCGAATGGCGGTGCGTCAAGGTACAGTTTACAGGCTTACATAGAATGGGGCCCATCCCCCATGTGTATCAATCCACAACATATATAATAGGTGCGAAGAGTGCTATATATTCTTTTGTTCCAAAGAATTCTGTCGGCGATGTTAGCTGTTAGGAGCTTCTCATCCTAATCGGCCGATAACATGATATGACTGGGTTTTACTTGTTGTATGTCTAATGTTTTAGTATCTGTGGAAACTTGTCACCAGTCGGGTAACTCTTAAAAATAACGTAATGTTTGTTGACATTACATGTTGTATGTATGTTGTGTTATGATTATTATGTCTAATGTCTCGTTGTTTGATTTATATTAGTTAAATAATACTAAATAGTTCCATTTGCAACAGTGAACATCTAATTGTATGCTAACAGAACATGTCAAAACAATAAAAGCCATCCTACATGTATATTAATATTAGTTAAGAATCCTTGTTTAAGATCAAACAATTTAAAAATGTATCTATGAATAACAAGTTGTACGCTAACATAACATGTCATAAACTTTACAGACAAGCAATTTCGATTAAACATGATTGTTTACAAGCATATATATTAACAATTGTTGGGTTTAGATATCTAGAGAGTACAAAGTCGTAATTCTCGTAGATGCATCAGTTTTAATGCATCTATATTTTAAAAACACATGTCATCAAAGTAAATACTATGGTACATAAAACAATATCAGGTAGTAATTATATAAACAGACAGAATAACGATACATCGAAACAACATTAATATCCTAGGAAAGGTCTCTGCAAAATTACAGAATAAGGTGATAGTAATACAAAAAACTAGGTGCAGTTTCCGAGCGTCCCATTAGCCAACTCTTACCCAGCAATAAAATATTTTTTTGCAGCAGTCACCACAGAAACGTGGGTCACTTCCTTGCATGACTGAATCCCACCCTCGGCATGCACTTCTATTAAATGAGCAGCAAAAACACCCGAATATTGTACAGCATCAGCCAGTGGAACTTCATTTTCCCTGTTAACAACAACAGCTTTCAATCGAAGTTTCTTTTCCCCACCCTTCTTTGAAGCAAAACGAAAAAGGTAAGGTAGCATTTCAGCCAAGGGCGAAAGGATATTCTTCAACTTGGTTTCACGCCATAATCCTGTATAGCAGTCTAGAACAGTAATGACTTTTGAATTCACATCAAGACATAGCCCCACCCAATGCTTTGAGTCGACGAGAAAGGGAAAGTAGACCCTTCCAAACCCGGAGGGAGTGCATTCTAGTAGATCATGGTCAAACCCATACATTCCCTTGTCAGCTGTCTTCGAGAATTTGGGGTAATGCTTGCATAATTCATTGGCAAATGCCGAATCAATGAATGTTACATCTTGCTGCTTCTCTATGATATTTTTTGCTGTCCAATCAATCCTTATGCAGTTTATGAATATGTCCATAACCTGAGGAATAGTAAATGGATTTACGCTGTTAAAGGACTCTTCATGGATGAAAATAAATAGCTGTATATTTGAATCTGTGGATATATATATATAATACCAAACTAGGCACGACTGCCTTCAATTCTACAATATCCCGGAGTTCCGATGAAGACAAGGTCCGATCAGCACCAAAATCAATGGGCCTAAAACACCGGGTAGATAGGTTATAATTAAGTTAATTAAAATGAAATGAAATTATCATAGCATAACAAAGATGAGGAAAGAATACCAAGTCAGTGCATATAAACGATTAATCTTAGCAATGCGGCTAACATCATGACCAAATATAACCGTCCTACTACTCTTGGAGGATGAAATAAGTGTTACAGGTTTGAGCTGAGAAAAATGGAAGATTAGTTAGAAATAATCTGACATATACACTAAATTCACGAGTTTTTATTAAAAAGCACTTTCATGTTTTATATAATGCATGATATTTGTCCTCATAAGCAAATGTTTAACATGCACTTTATAATTAACACATGCTGTTCAAGAATATAAAACCTTAACCAACTTAAATCAACCGTGTTTTAAATAAAACTCATGACCAACTACGACGAGAACTAATATAAACTAATGTATGTTATATAGTTATAAAGCATGTCCCTTAGTTTTATAACAAAACCACGTGAACTTTAGAAATATAGAACGTTGTGGAAATAAAATCCGTTATTTTAAAAACAAAACCATAACCAGATAAACTGAGTTCTAACAATGATGCCCCTAAGAACCTATGAAATTCATATCTACTAAGACTCTAACTCATTCATAGCAACCTTGTCATCGCGGGCCACTAATTCAGTTGGCGGGGAGCCTGCGACCGAAGAATTTTGTATCACCGAGCTGGATAAATTGGCCTACAACGTGGGGGAAACATTAAAATGTGATACATTATAGCGCATCTAATGTTTTTTATGTAATTCAGCTCTTACCTCATCATTTAAAGCAGGAGTATCTGCTATTCTATGTGCATCTCTGTCAGAAACAATGCTTCCACCCTCTGGTTTGGATAAATTAGCCTACATCAAACCCACAACATAAATATGTGGTAAGATGACATCATACAAACTAACAATACAGAGACTCAGATCTAACCGCATCACTTAGAGTAGGTGGGGCAACGATTGTTTCTTCGTCTTTCCCTGACACAATCTCATCATCTTGTGGGTGTGGGGTAGATTTATCATTGCTATTCTCATCTGCCTGAAACTGGAAAACAAAAAAACAAACATCAAACCCACAACATAAATATGTGGTAAGATGACATCATACAAACTAACAATACAGAGTATCAGGTCTAACCGCATCACTTAGAGTAGGTGGGGCAGCGATTGTTTCTTCGTCTTTCCCCGACACAATCTCATCATCTGGTGGGTGTGGGGTGGATTTATCATTGCTATTCTCATCTGCCTGAAACTGGAAAACCAAAAAACAAACATCAATGAACCGAAATAGAACCAATGAATTGGTAAAACATGGTAATTCAACAACTTGCAAAGAGGATGGATTCTTAGTTCCAAAAGGTGAATGCAATACCATAGATGGTTCCGTAATGTTTGGCTCCGATTCAATATAAGCATTGTATTCTGTGTCAGGATTAACTGGAACCTGTAGTTGGGGAGCTTCATCAGGATTTGGTGAATCACTGCTTGACGGACTGTCATGATTTCCATCCTGAGGTACTTCATCGGAGTCGCCAACAATCCCGGAACCTTTAACTTGCTGTTGAGGTTTCTCTACAGAAGCAGCAATATCTCCTGACCTAGTGTCTACCTCCACAAGTGGAAGGGTGGTAGACGTTGAACTATTGTGTACTCTCCTCCTCTTCTGCAGATGACAAACAGTTATAGAAGTAATAAATGTTAACAAATAAAAGGTAAAAGAAGATAAACTTATAAATTATTACCAGCAAACTACGGTTCAGTGGCTTTGCCTTCGGAAATAAGCGATGTTTAGTATTTGTCGGCTGGGTAGGTGAATCATCATTGATATCTTCCATCACTTCCCCTAAAACTTGATCAAGAATATCTGTTGCACTATTCTTCATGGTATGCACTCCCACAGATGTATCCATATCAACAACAGATCCTCCCTTCACACCCACTCCAGGACGTTGAACCTCTTCGTACACATGATGTTTGCCATGGGTTGCTCTCAGTAAGGTGCTTAATCTAGCCTCCGAATCAGCTATAGCCTTCAACATACGAGTCTCCATTCGCTTGTCTTTCTTGTCAATATAGTTTTTGATCGAGTCTGGTATGCTAAACTGGCCTTTAGCTTTACGAGTTTTGGAGGAGGCATCCATGGTTTCATTAGTTTGGTTGTTGTCATCATCACCACAATCATGAGTGCTACAAACATCGCTGTTGTCATTCCTTTCATCAGGCAAAGAATCAGGGACTACACCACCTAAGAACATGGATCCCTTAAATAGGTGATCCTCTCTAATAAGTTGCAATAAGCTGTCAACACGAGGATCAGCTACGTCATCAATCCACCCTCTCGAGAAAGGGTCACCATTAGCTGTACCACTCATAACAGATGTGACTTTGGTCTGCAAAAAAATCAAGATTTCTTAATTTAAGATCATGCTATTGTTATTAATAAAGAATGTTTAGTTTTACGTTTAAAAGCCAGAGAATATTCATAAATATCAGATGATATAAATTTAAAACAAAAAGAAGCTATAGTAAAATATCTAATACATTATTACGTTATCCCCTAAACCAACAAGATTTACGCCCAACTACAGACGAAACATTACACGGGTGATTAAATTAAATCATGTGAAATATATATACAACATGCGATTTATCAATAAATCATATTAAAAGCGACATAATGTAGACTAATTTTAATAAATCTCTAACATTACCCTTAACGTAATGCAATACAAAACTTATGTAAAGTAGTCAATACATTATTACGGTATCCCATAGAACAACTAGATTAAAACCCAACTCCAGACCAAACATAACACGGTTGATTAAATTAAAACATGTTACATATATTTAAAGGATGTGATTTATCAATAAATCATAATACACCCTCAAATAACGTAGACTAATTGTATTAAATCTCTAAAATTACCCTTCACATACTGCAATCCCAATAAGTACGCTATTTTAAGTTAATACATGCTAGACAATTTAAAATCATGTTATGTAGAAGTACATTAACTAAAGTTTTATATAACATGATATAAAGTATAATAGTATGTATTTTATAAAAGGACGAAATGCAACGATTACTTGGGACTGCCTATCGACTTTCCAGACAATATCCAACTTCAAGCTCCATAGACGCTCTATTTCCTTCTGTGTTTCCTCCATATCTGAGTCATCATCTTCGTCAACCTCAGGGAATTGCAATTCCCTAATTCGAGGCACACTTTCAAGGAACAATAGTTGGATTGCGTGTGGGAATCCCTGAACCGTGACATATTTCTGCATAAGCTTATCAGCACCCCTTGCTGTAACACTCTTCAACGTCAATAAAAAAGATGTAGTTCCCCACGGATGATTAAGAAACTTATCCAGATTTTCTGCCATGTCCGCATGTACCGGAGATATTTTGCTTCTATCCGACGTCGGGCACAAGACGCCATCAATGAGGGCTAGAGTAGCGTACCGTAGACGAATTCCTTGATCTTCAACCATTCGTTTCTTCAGCCTACCAACAACCCACTCAACAGATACATCACTCCAGTCAAATAAGTTGTACCAATACTTGCCAGGAAGTAATTTTCGTTTCCCCTTTCTCTCTTTGACATGAGGGAGTTTGTTGTAGTTGAGCCCAGTTACTCTTTCAAACTCAGATATCGAAAACCGAATTGGGGAACCAGAGAATATTACCCAGATTTCATTTTCCTTGCTAACAACTAGCTGCCTCGTTAGAAGAAAGTGAATAAGCTTCCCAGAATACGCGGCTCCCTCCGGGATATCAAATAATTTTCCAAACTGCGATTTCCGTAGAATCTTCATGTCGTCTTCATCTAGAGCGTTGGCGATGTCATCGATTAAAGATAACTCATTGTAAGACTGGACTCTTTCACCGTTTGGTTCAGATCCAGCCCGAAACAACCGACGAGGAAGAGGGTGGTTCGCCATCTAGAAACAGTATTAGCGTATACAGATTTCACCTGCGACGACGAGAACTTTATTTGCTTATCAACAGTTACTAAACTAAATCCCTTGTGAAATATACTAATTGTGTGCTTTAAAATCCAGATCTAACAATATTTACCTTCGGGATTGATGGATTCGACCCCGTATGTAGCACAAACACACGAATCGACAGATTTTAAACGGGATTTTGATGTCGCATGTGGTTTTTTTTTTCTGCAGGTATGTTCTTCAACAGAGAGAGAAACGGAATAGGCGCTAGGGTTTTCTGTTTAGAGCATATTTTCTGATATAAATGAAAATTATTCATTTTCTTGAAATTATAGTCTATATCGGTTGCGTCTTCAAACCAACTTTGGGCTCCGGGTGATTTCAAATTTCAAAATTTGAAATGATATGCCTATGAAGCTATTTGTCCCCTGAACCAAAAACCTATTGTAAGGAGTCTATAGTCATTTAAAGTATATTTCCGACAGGTACTATTCAGCCATAGTTAGTTTCTATATTCTTTTCGAATTCATAATCATTTTTTTAGGCAATGCTATTGCTGTCACGAAGTTCTCCATGACGATACCACAAGTATGTTTTATTTTTGTTCTCCTTGCGATTTTGGGCTCAAATTTACATGTGCCAAGAAATCACCAGTCTTGTCTATCGACCAACCCAAGTGGCATG
This sequence comes from Arabidopsis thaliana, assembly GCF_000001735.4. Lineage (NCBI taxonomy): Eukaryota > Viridiplantae > Streptophyta > Magnoliopsida > Brassicales > Brassicaceae > Arabidopsis > Arabidopsis thaliana. Next base: position 9,613,074 of record NC_003074.8, on the reverse strand, counting down.
AGCATACACTTGCTGTGTTTCCAAGTCAGGATCCCCAAACTTGCAGCCTATGCGCCTTCAAACATTCAAATTTGGTTTTCTATATATGTCCCCCTTGCGACTTTATCGTTCATCAAAGCTGTTTTAGCTTACCTCATGTCATACGGATTTCTCGCCACCTCCATTGTATCTCTTTTACCCATTCTTTCCCAAAAGGAGATGGTATTTGTGGTGTTTGCCGCCGGAAGATTAACAATGATTACGGGGGGTATCATTGCATCAAGAACGGTTGTTTTTATGCGGTTCATTCAAAATGCGCCACTCAAACAAATGTTTGGGATGGTATAGGACGTGAAGGAGAGTCAGAAGAAGAAGTGGAAGAACTTGAGCCATTCGTGACGATAAGCGATGGAATCATACAACATTTCAGTCATGAACATCATCATTTGACACTTGATGAGAACACCAGCAAAGATTACGACGAGAATAAGCTGTGTCAAGCATGCATCATGCCTATTTATTTTGGTAACTCCTACTCTTGCTTGCAATGTGATTTCATTCTACATGAAGAATGTGCAAAACTTTCTCGCAGATTAGATCACCCGATACATCCACATCAACTCACTTTAGTAACAGATAACCCTCTCAGACCTGTCGGGTATTCGATTAATTCTGATCGTGATATTTGTTCAGCTTGTCCTTCGTTGTGTATAGCTGGTTTCTTCTATGAGTGCAGTGAAAGAAATTGCGATTTTAGGCTACATGTGCAGTGCGCCAGAATTTCGGAGCCTTTACTTCATCCAAGTCATATGCATCCTTTATTCCTAACATCCAAACCAGATGAGGAAAGAAACTGTTCGGTTTGCGCCGAAGCGCGAGGTTATTACACCAAGGAAACCTTCAATTGCATTGAGGAAGAGTGTGACTTTGCTTTGTGTTTCAAATGTGCTACTTTACCTCAAAAAGTGAGGTATAAGCATGATAAACACATACTCCCTCTTTTTTATGGGAAGAAGACAAGTAGCATGACCTATTGGTGTGAAGCTTGTGAGGGGAAAATAAATCCTGAAGAAGGGTTTTATAAGTGTGATGAGTATTGTTGTGTCCACCTACACATTACATGTATGCTTGGGAAGGACTTATACTTGAAGCCTCGTTCATCATGGTCTATCTCTAGGGGATCGCTATTGATTCTGCCTAACTTTATGGGTATATCTCGACCTATTTGCTCATCCTGTCATAATCGTTGTCCACAGAGAATAATTTTAGTCTCACTTTCATCTTTCTTCTGTTCCGTGTATTGTATACCCACAAGAGGTGAACTGGGTTTCTTTCGGGGATTTCAAGCTGGCGAGGTAGCTCTGCTAATTAGTTCTCTTTCTGTCAAGTTGTCTTTCTGAAACAATTATAGAATCACAAAGTTAGACCCTTATCTTCTGCTTGTTGTTAACGACTCCTACTCTCTCTTCAACCTTGAAGCGAATTGCTGTTCAAGCAACAATCTACTTGATATGGAAAGAAAGAAACATCAGGTATCATGATTATGTCTCAGTTACTTTTGCGGTGGTCTTCAATCAGATCGAGAGAAACATCAAAGACATTCTTCTAGCAAGGCGTTTCCGATTAGGCTGCTCTCCCAATGATTCTCCCATGCTTTCAAGTTTCTATGTTTCTATGTAATAGTTTATCTACGGATGTTTAATATTTTTTTGGCCCTAGAAGCTCCTGCCCCCAAGCTTTTGTAAATAAACTTGTTCCTTTGGGTAATATAATTCACATTTTATCAGAAAAGTTAGACACTCATCAGTCTCAAGGAAACAAACTTGTTCCTTTGGGACTGTGACACTGATTCCTTGGAATTCAAAATCAGCAATCAAGGTTTTCTTGCAGGTTTTTGGTAACATCCCAAGTATCATTGTTAATTTCTTGAAATTTAAACTACTATTACCATCCCACTGGGAAACTAATATATGAAACTCTTCCAAAGCATCAAGCCCTAACAATGAACTTTTGTTCAAGAAATCTCCTAACTCTCCTCTAAGAAACCATACTTTTCTTACACACACATCAATACAAGCATAACTTCTTCTATACTCTTCTATCTATTCAATACTCTGCTTCTCTTTTGTTCCTCATACATGACTCATGATCTCCCACATGTGAGCTCTCTTATCAGAAAATGATCGTCGTAACCGGATTTAAAACAAGGAACATTCTGAAATTAGTCTTGGGATCACGGTTGATTTAGCAACAAAGTATAGAACATATAACCTTTCTGGTGCAGCAACTAGAGAACTTAACAATTACAAACTTCAAAACAAAAACAGCTGCTTTCATCAGAAAACTATAACATGTTCTCTCTCAATCGAAAATAATACACAAAAGATCCTTAGGAAAAGAAAAATAAACATCATTCAACAGACAACAGATTTGACAAATTTCTCGTAAAGAATCGAACCTCCACGTTCAAGCTCCTCTAGTCCTCTCTCTTGTCTCAAGTATCCCTTCACATCAACTACACAGATAAATACATAAATACATAAATATTTTAGTTATTTTTTCTACATATTAAAATTAGGATGAATTAGAAAATAACTAAAAAAAAAAAATCCAATTAAATACATCATCTATATAAAATAACAAAGGGATTGTGACACGTTTAGGCACTTTTTGATAATATTATTCTTTTTGAGACACTTATGAGAGAGTGAGCACTTTGCCATCTTTTTGAGAGAAAATTGGACCAATTTACCCCTAAAGTAGTGATTACGCAATAATTTTAAACTCATTATTGTTGAGATCGTGTGGGTGAGAAATTATCTTCTTTTTATCATCTCTCTCTCTTCCATATTCTTTTGTTTTTCATCATTTTCAGTTCTCTCTTTCAAAATCATTGTTGTTCTCTATAATTCTTACAAAATCATGGTCGTTCCCATTAATTTTCTCTCCTTTCCATAAGAAATCACCAATCTTCATTATACCATATATAATCTCCTCATAAACTTTCGATTTGTCGTCTCCTCATAATCTCTTCATAATCTCTAAGTTTGAGATCCACGACAACAAACCCAGGAAGAAGATGATCATCATCCTTGCGATTCTCAGAATCCTCTAACAATAAGTTTCTTTGTTATTGTCTCTACTGATTTTTTCTGTTTATATCACCGTGAAATTCTAGATATTACGATGTTACAGAGATTAGAGGTCTTTGTTCATCGTGAATTTACTTGCGATTAAATCGAACAATTAGTGGATTAGGCTCTTATAGTTTGCTAGTCATGTTTTTTCTGAAAATATTGAAGTTATGGGTTTAATTTATTTGAAAACTGATAGAGAAGCCCAAGTTGATATATCGAACGTTGATGGATGTGTTTGGTAAATCTATGTTCGTGGATAAAAGTGTGTTTGTAGCTCGCTCTGCTTTTTTTATTGGTATGTGCATTATGGATGGCTTATTATGGATTGTGAATTATGGATTGTTATGGTGAGATTTGTGAATCTTTTCATGTTTGATTAATAGGTGAACAATCCCAAAAACAAGCTATATGTGGTGATTTTGTTACAATGATGTCCATATTAATTGGTGGTTACAGAACACTTGCTGCAAAGGCTACAGAACAGTGGCTGAAAAGCGGTGGATAGAGGACATTGACGAGTGTCCAAAAAATCAAGTCCAAATGGTCACCTAGTAACTCACATGTCGTTTCATATCAATGCACAAATTTAGACATGAACAGTAATCGTCGATAAAAAATTGTTGAGCTTTTGGAGTTCTTCCTCTATTTAACTTTTAGAGGTTCACTTCTCTTACATCTCTCATTTCTCATTAATGCTTTGCTTAACTCACTCATTTTAACACAAGCACAAAAAGAACCTTCACTCTCTTTCTCTCTAGTCTTTGGTTAGTTTCTTGTTTTGACACGAAGACATAAAACGATTAGTAAGAGAGAGAAAAGAGAAAACATTAGTTGTCAACATTTTTGTATTGGATCTAAAGATAAATTCTTATAACAAGACATACACACATTTGTGGATGGTTATAATTGTTAAATCCAACTTTTAATTTTACTGAAATTACAGAAGATCTCTACAAGGTCTCGAAGGCTCACGTTGTATCCATGAAGCTAAAGTTCATGAACCAAAATTAGCAAAGGCTGTCCACAACACTGACTGTCATTATGATGTGTGTCCACATATCCGACGTTTTATGGTAGAGTTTATATAGTATAGTATGAGAATGTATTAACCTTGTGGATGTAATTGTATGGTTAATTTTGTTCATTTAATAAGATTAACCAAATTAATTGGTCATGGTTTCCAAAATCATCTCGAATCCTTTGTAAAAAAAAACTAATCTGCGAAATATAAGTGAAGAGAATCAGAGCTAGATCCACGTTTGAGAGGATAACGTCCTCTTGACGGAGATATGATTGTTGGAGCGCCAAAAAGATAGGGTCTAGAACTTCGAGAGAAAGAGAGAAACGTAACTTGCCCAAGTGGTTACAATTTTGATGCGGTTGTTGAAATTCGGGAGAGGCTTCACGATCATGGAATCGAAATCGAAAGAGAGAATGTCGATAGCGTTGTTGTAATTTTCGAGGAAACTTCTGACGGAAATTCTGTGACCAGAGACTTTCACATGTTTTGGAATCAGATCCAGCAGACAAAGGTGGATTTGAGAATATATTTGAAAAAGATCTCGAGAGAGAAAGAAGAAGAGAAGCAATAGATTGTTGAGAGATAAGGAAGATGATGATAAACCTTAAAAGATTCAATTTTGAATATTAAGAGTGTCCTAAAAGATTGGATTTTTATTTTGGAAAGAGAGATGAAGAACAAGAGAGGCCAAAATTGTTTTTGTATTCCTAAAAAAAAAGATAACGAAGAGATATTACTAAGCAAAGGAAGAGATAGTTAGAGGGTAGTGATGTCAATTCACATCAAAAAAGTATCTAATGATTGTGAAGTGTCTAATTACGGCTAAACTTTCAGAAAAGTGCCTCAACACGTAATATTCTCAATAACAAATGCTAAAACAAATATCATTCAAATGCAAAATAAAAAAATAAACAGAACCTAACATTATTTTGGTTAGAACCATCAATTTTCTGATCGTAACAATTAGTGATGTGCTTTTTTTTAACATGTACAAACAATTTTATTGTCATTTATCTATTTTATTTTATTTGTTTTTGTCATATCACCTAAATACAGTAATCATTATTAATACTATTATGATAGAAACAAGTGAGAATAAACACAAATTAAGCGCTTTATATTTTTTAGCTGTCTATGTTAGCTGTCATATTAATTGCCATGACTTTGCCTTCTTTCTTCAATTGATAGTTTTGATACAATGAAATCAAATCTTCTTCCTTTTTTAGGGTATTTATTTTTGGTTATTTAAATTGTAAGAGAAGAACGCTTGCCTCTTAGAAGTTAGAAGAGTGAAGATAAAAAAATAAAATAAGGAAGTCGAAGTAACCAAACTAACATGGCCGGGACAATCGATATGAGTAAACAAAGACTAGCGACGTGAATCTAGAGAACTGTAAGAGTAATAATATATTCTTTCGCTGTATTCACACAAGCTTAAGAAACATTATTTTCTTTCGCTGTATTCACACAAGCTTAAGAAACATTATTTGAATAAGAAAATTACGCTTTAATCATATAATAGCTTGTCTAAATAGACGTGCAGAAGATAAATGTATTTTTATAATATTTAAATTTTAAATTTACACATTTTTAAAATTGATCTAATTTTTGTTTTTCTTTTAACCGGGACTGTAGTACGTGAATGAATTTACTTACTCTGTTGAACAACACGACGTGGTCGGCTCGTCTCGGATAAGATTGAGATTGTCTGTTTATAAATATTTGCAAAATATTACACAATTAGCATTCACAAACACAGAGAGCAACCATTAAGTTTCATTCATAGTGAAAATTCTCTCATCTTACTCTCACAATTTTCTCTCGGCAAGTCTCGATGGATCCGGAGGCGAAGCTCATACTACTCATCTTGAGATTCAATGCTTTGAAAAGCTATATAAACTCGGATCCAGAAGAGGTCATGTCAGTGATTAGTCAAATAATCTCTCTGGTTAAGTCAATGGTGACGGAGACGGAGACGGAGCTGATGTCACTCATCTCTGAAACAATCGATTTTTTCAAGGAGATGGATTTGGAGTCCCAGCCGAATTCGCTAAGGAAGCTCATATCACTCATTTCTCGAACGCATTTCGTCAACTCTTCAGATTGGGAGGAGCCGGTTCCGGAGTCTACGCTCATGTCACTAATCAAGGAAACATGGAGTATGAAGCCGCAGCCGGAGCTCATATCACTCATTCAGAAAATAATATCCCTCGTCGACAACTCTCCGGAGCTGAAGCTCAAATCATTCATTACTCAACTAATCTTTCTGGACGATAATTTGTCTGAGAGACTGAATTGGAATTACTCTCGGAGGTTCTTGTCACTCAGTAGATATATAATCTCTCTGGCCACCTCAGTGGATTGGAATTTGCAGCCGAAGCCCGAGTCGGAGCTCATGTCACTCACTAATCAATCTATCTCTGTCTTCAACTCTATGGATGTTGATTCTCAGCCCGAGCCCCTACGGAACCTCATATCACTCATATCACTCGCTTCTTTCAGATCCTCTCCCACCAACTTAAGATATTCGAAGCCGAACATGGTGGATATCTTGAACCTTTTTAAAGACAAGACGGTTGAGTTTGAAACGGGCTCACTTACGAAAAGAGTTGTATGGAAGTCTCTCAATAAGAAGCTTTTTCTACTGGTTACGGAAACATTGAGTCTCGACCCGGAGCCGAAGCTCATATCACTCATCCATCGTATATTCTCCCACGTCCTGTCTATGAATTCAAAGTGGAAGAATCTTATTTCCCTTTGCCCTCAAGTACAAGTCATATTGAAAAAGGGAAAATTTCATGTGATTGAACAAGGCTTATGGACCAGGAATCAAAAGTGGGACGATCCAGTGAGCGACGACGACTCAACTGAAGCACGAGTAGTCTCCTGGAGAAAGAATAAGTGGGACTGTCTTCCTTTTAACTGGGATAAGTTCATGTTAACTGAAGAAAAAGATGATACCCATTTTGTCTGCCGAGGTTGCTATGGAGAGAACCATGAAGATAATAGCAAGGCTCCGGTCGAGATCAAACACCCTCTTCATCCTAAACATTCTCTCCAGCTTGCCTTGTTCAATGATGACAAAACCAGGCAATGCTATTGCTGTCACGAACTTCTCCGTGACGATACCGCAAGTATGTTTTATTTTTGCTCTCCTTGCGATTTTGGGCTCAAGTTTACATGTGCCAAGAAATCACCAGTCTTGTCTATTGACCAACCCAAGTGGCATGAGCATACACTTGCCCTGTTTCCAAGTCAAGATCCCCAAACTTGCAGCCTATGCGCCTTGAAACATTCAAATTTGGTGTTCTATATATGTCCCCCTTGCGACTTTATTATCCATCAAAGCTGTTTCAGCTTACCTCATGTCATACGGATTTCTCGCCACCTCCATTGTATCTCTTTTACCCATTCTTTCCGAAAAGGAGATTGGATTTGTGGTGTTTGTCGCCGGAAGATTAACAATGATTACGGGGGATATCATTGCATCAAGAAAGGTTGTCTTTATGCGGTGCATTCAAAATGTGCCACTCAACCAAATGTTTGGGATGGTATAGAACGTGAAGGAGAGTCAGAAGAAGAAGTGGAAGAACTTGAGCCATTCCTGACGATAAGCGATGGAATCATACAGCATTTCAGTCATGAACATCATCATTTGACACTTGATGAGAACAACGGCAAAGATTACGACGAGAATAAGCTGTGTCAAGCATGCATCATGCCAATTTATTTTGGTAACTCCTACTCTTGTTTGCAATGTGATTTCATTCTACATGAAGAATGTGCAAATCTCTCTCGCAGATTACATCATCCAATACATCCACATCTACTCACTTTAATATCAGATAACCCTCTCAGAGATGTTGGGTCTTGGAATAATTCTGATCGTGATTACTGTTCAGCTTGTCCTTCGTTGTGTATATCTGGTTTCTTCTATAAGTGCAGTAAAATAGATTGCGATTTTAGGCTACATGTGCAGTGCGCCACAATTTCAGAGCCTTTACTTCATCCAAGTCATATGCATCATTTATTCCTAACATCCAAACCAAATGAGGAAAGAAACTGTTCGGTTTGCGCCAAAGCGCCAGGCGAGTACACCAAGGAAACCTTCAATTGCATTGAGGAGGAGTGTGACTATGCTTTGTGTTTCAAATGTGCTACTTTACCACAACAAGTGAGGTATAAGCATGATAAACACATACTCCCTCTTTCTTATGGGAAGAAGACAAGTGACATGACGTATTGGTGTGAAGCTTGTGAGGGAAAAATAAATCCAGAAGAAGGGTTTTATAGGTGTGATGAGTATTGTTGTGTCCACCTACACATTACATGTTTGCTTGGGAAGGACTTATACTTGAAGCCTCGTTCATCCTGGTCTCTCTCATGTGGAGCGCTATTGATTCTGCCTAACTATCTGTGGATGTCTCGACCTATTTGCTCCTCCTGTGGTAATCGTTGTCCTCAGAGAATATTTTTATTTTTACTCTCAGGTGCATCTTTCTTCTGTTCTGTGTATTGTATTCCCACGACGCGTGAACTGGGTTTCTTCCCGGGATTGGAAGCTGGCGAGTTAGCTCTGATACTTAGTTCTTTTCGTTCCTGATCCCAAAGCTAGTAGTCATCTCAGAAGCTGAAGTTGAAAATCATTTTTCTTGTCTAGACCAGTCATGCAAGTCTCCATTGTGTACACGGGTTTATCGCAAACTGCAACTTCGTCAGTAGAAGAAGCAGAGTAGACATGCCATCTGTGGTTCCTGCATTGAGCTTACCGAAATAGCGATCAAGTAAAGCAAATTCCTCTGAGAAGTTACGGTGAGGGACTGAGGGTAAGATTGAGCTCCCGGGAGGATTGATTTTGAAAGGATAAACGAAGAGGCTAGATTCAGATAGTACTTAAGAATGGTGCACTCTGCTGGAGTCAAGATCAATCTAACTGAGATTTACATACTTTATATCCTTCCATTTCATGTATATCTCCTTGTTCTTCCTTGCCATCTATTACACATTTAAGAATATGCACAGTTAAGTTCATGAAACTGTTTTTTAACTTCTCTTGCTTCATACAATCCATATGGGACCAGACCTATTTGCGGTTAACATGTAATCACCATTCATCCGCACAATTAGATTCAAGAGTCCAAATAACAGAAGAAAAGAGTATAAAAATTGAATTTTAATTTTCTTACCTCCAAAAAGCTCTTGTTATCTTCTCGTAAAGCAGCTCTCCTCCCGTTTGCATATTAAGTAGGTAAATGAGGGTTGTTTACGCTTCAAGGGATCTTTTAGCTTCCTATAAAAACGAGAATGCAATCAGTTTTCTTGTTTATTATTACTATCAAAACAGTTCTCAAGTGAAATAGTATGATGTACTTTAATTGTAGTTGTTGTCTTGTTCAGCTTACTGAACAAAGTGCAAAAAAGCGCTTAATCAGACATAAAAACATTGACTGTGTGCATATGTGGTTCTTGATTGCTCAACATGGATTCGTACTTGACACTCACTTTTTCCTTTACTGCATGAAGTAAACGAGTCTTGTTCATAGGAAGTTAGGAACCAACTAGAGGTAAATGAAGAACAATACAACAAAATAATATAACCATGTGTAAGCCCTATGGTTAAGCCAAAGAACTCGACTTCTGCAAGAAACAGACTTAGCCCAAAATGGTTTCTTACTACTGACGAAAGACATGTTAGGAGGAGATATCCGACAATATCATAAAGGTTACTAACTTACCTGGAGAGCTTCTCCTCTTTCTTTATCTGGCTTCTTGATACACGATCGGAATCACACCTTTCGTAAATCAAGGGATAGTTCAAGAGTTCATGCAGAATGGCTTGCGGAAGTGTTGTAGTGATGGTGATGGAAGCAAAGAGTAACCAGAACGAATCAATTAACCAAGGGGAAACCACACAAGGTTAAGGGACTCACGAGACAAGCTCTAAGGGGAAACCACACAAAGAGAATGACTCAAACAAATGCTCAAAGACTTTAACTTTGAAAGCAAACAAACTGAACTTTTTATTACTTGAAAATTGTGTGTTTTAAGAGACAAAAGAAGAAGAGCTTATATAGGCTCGAAACAAAGAGACCTCCAACGGTCAAGAAATGAAAATAAGGAAACAATATTCGAAATAAATGATAACTTGGAGAGGATGTGATCTTCTAGCCGTTGGGAATAAGTGGTGGTGATGCGTTGGTGCCGGATATGGAAAGAAGTGGGATGTGTCTTGGAGAAGGAGATATAATCTCGTGGCTTGAGTCTTCTAGTTGAAAAGGAGGCTTAGATGTCTTGAGAATATTCGCAGCTTCAATGCTTGTGGCCGGAATCATGGTGTGATTCCCTCGGGTCCGGTTATGGTAAGTGTCTTCAATGGAGAATATTTCTTCTTTAAAGGATAAGGAGCGTGTCTTTAGACTCTTAGAAGCTTCTACACGAGCTAGAGGCTTCAAAATAGACCAATAAAGACGTGGTAAGAGACTTTCCTTGTTTGGCTCCGGTTTGGTTGTCGGGTAAGGTAAATTGATGGTTTCTCAACCATCGCTTGATCCATCTTTGTAATGACTATAGGTGGCTCGATGGTTCTTCATAAAATATCCATATTGACGTTTGTATTTCAAGCCCGCAATCAGTTGATGGTTGGAGTTACTAGGTTGTAAGAATGGTCTGTCAGCAAGTCCTTCAGCGAGTCCGTCAACAAGTCCTTCTGGAAGTCCGTCAGCGAGTCCTTTAGCGAGTCCGTCGGTGAGTTCTTCAGCAGGTAGCTCACTCAGTCCATCAGTAGGTGTGATGTCTGCATCACTTCTTCTTCATTCGTCCTTTTTATATTCATCTAGCAATATATCATCACCTAATAACTGTTTTAAATGGTACACCAGATTGATCAGCCAATAATATCGTTTTAATGTTTAATAATCTCGTATAAGTTACCATACCTTAATAGCTTACCGTGTTGTTATATATTTACTTGATTCAATAAGCTTTGAGTTGTAGTCCGCCAAAAACTTCAAATATTTTGAAATTATACTAGTCGCAAGATGTTAGAAGCATACTTCATGATGTACTTGAGTCTACAGAGTCAACCATTAACACATATTATCAGCTAGAGTTTAAAAATACTCTTGAACCATTTCACAGAACCTGAACGACGAAAAAGTGAAGAACCAGAGCTAGATTTAGAAATCATACCAAGTTAGATTTATATTCCTTCATCATTTTAAGATTGTGGAGCTCCACTCTAAGCATCTCGAGGTCCTCCCCCTTCAACTAATCCTCTGTGTTTTCCTTATTGATATTTATCAGATCTTGGTTAAGACAATCAACATCAATGGTAAGCTACCAGGTACTTCTCACCTGGTGAGAAATCAAACTTCAAACCAGGAGAAGGAAAGCGGAAGCACTACATTGCAGTTGATAGAAAAGTGGAACCATCTTATGCTAATAGTGATGGTATCAACAACACTCTAAACAGATGTAACATAGCTCTAAACAGTCAAGTAACAAATATAGGATATAAGTAACTTACAATACGTGTATGCACAGGTTCATGCTTCTTCTACCTAGTATCAGTAAACGACAATTTTGCAAATTCTCCTGAAAACATACATCATATCAGTAACGAGAACATCTAGATATCAGAAAACCAAAATAAACTCACCACATATTGCCAAGTTGCTTTCCTTATCGCTGGCTGTGACAGAACTGCTTTCAATAGTATAACTTTGATATAACGTCACCCCACATCATCAAGCATCGCCGAAACCTTCAGCTGTAACTTCAGCCTGGTCCACGTTTATGTGTAACTCCAACAATAACTGAACCACTTTGGAAAACAGAATGTTCTATTCTATCAACCAATCATCCATCAGTTTAGTTTAAACCAATCGCTTGAAAAAGCAATACTGCAGATATGTTCCTCAAGTTGCAACAGTAATAAACAAACCACATGGCAGAATTGAGAACAAGATATAGATCAGATGTGAAAACGGAACAAATACCAAACAAAAATATGACATTAAACAGTCTCATCTATAAGTGGCAACAAAGAGACATATATGACATTATTTCGAAAAGAATTGAGAAGATACATCTTTAATATGTGAATAGAACAGTGAGCGGCAATTTTTGTATCTCTTATGACCTGATACATAACTGGTAACAACAACAAAATGATGCATTGAATACGTAAATGTATATACATAAGACTTATGCAAATAGACCGTTTGACCGTTTGAAGAGTGTTTCTTCAATTAAACCAAACCAATTTTACTAAACCAATTTCTAAACTCATTCTATTGGTTCTCATTAAACCGAGTCCATCAAAAAAAAATCCGTTTTTTAAATTTGGCTTGGTTTAATTGAAGGACACATGTCATTACTAATTAGTAATTGTTTCATTTGACGAATTCTTATTCAGTAGTATATCTCAGGTGATGATTGTGGACTACAAACTTACGTATCCTAGTGGAACCACTACATCGATGTTGATTAACAGTTTCCACAACAACACTAGAGCTGAGCTTGCAAGGTAATTGTCAGAGATTCATCTTCAAATCTCTCACTTCCCTGTAAACCATAGCTTGAGTTTCATTACATGAGCCTTGGCTTAGTTTGGAGTATACTAACAATTCATCCTTGACTATTACTAGCAATCCATCTATAGCATTTGCTAGTAATAGTCAAGTTATTAATAAAGGTGTCTCTCTTGACCATACTAACAATGCGGGAGAAGAAAAAAAAGAGATGACATCATTCAGATAAATTGTTTTCGTTCTTTTTTGTTTGCTACCGGTTTGAATAGTTTCGAACGTAGATTTAGGATTAGTGTCCTAGTAGTTTTTGAAAGGTAGATTGGTGTTCACATATTTTGAAGTCAATTTTCGAAGCTTATCCTCAGAAATACTAGATGACATATGACTTTTTCTATTGACTCTGACTTATGTTGCCATGGTAAAGACGTTGTTAACTCTATTTGTTTTATAGTCTGAATACTATGTTTCTCTATCACCAAAAAACAGAACACATAAACATAAGAAAACGAAAACAATGTCGATTCTTCTGTACTTCATCGCTCTTTTATCGTTAATAATCATAAAGAAAATCAAAGACTCGAACCGAAATCTTCCTCCGAGCCCACTGAAGCTACCGGTTATCGGAAACCTATACCAGCTTCGAGGATTGTTTCACAAATGTCTTCACGATCTCTCCAAGAAACACGGACCCGTGTTGCTTCTCCGTCTAGGTTTTCTCGATATGGTTGTGATCTCATCGACCGAAGCAGCTGAAGAAGCTCTTAAAGTACATGACCTTGAGTGTTGTACCAGACCTATAACTAACGTCACATCAAAACTCTGGCGTGACGGTCAAGATATCGGCTTAGCCCCATATGGTGAGTCTTTGAGAGAGTTGCGGAAGCTTTCCTTTCTCAAGTTTTTCAGCACGACAAAGGTTCGATCTTTTAGGTACATCAGAGAGGAAGAGAATGATTTGATGGTCAAGAAACTGAAGGAAGCGGCTCTGAAGAAATCTTCCGTAGATTTGAGCCAAACACTTTTCGGTCTAGTTGGGAGTATCATATTCAGATCCGCCTTTGGACAGCGTTTCGACGAGGGCAATCATGTGAATGCTGAAAAGATCGAAGACCTCATGTTTGAGGTCCAGAAACTCGGAGCACTCAGTAATTCTGATCTTTTCCCTGGTGGTTTGGGATGGTTTGTTGACTTTGTGTCGGGACATAATAAGAAACTTCACAAAGTCTTCGTCGAGGTTGATACTCTGCTGAATCATATTATTGATGATCACTTGAAAAACTCTATAGAAGAAATAACTCATGATCGTCCTGATATCATCGACTCGCTCCTAGATATGATACGAAAACAAGAACAAGGGGATTCTTTCAAGCTCACCATTGATAATCTCAAAGGAATTATCCAAGTAAGCATAGTTCAAAACTTTTATCGATATGTTCCCTAACATTTTCTTGAACGCAAACTTTGATAGTACATTAGTATGTTAAAATTCATAGGATCTATAGATAAACGTGAGATCTTCTATACTCGTTGTTATGGAATTCTTAACAAATCTTGAGTCAAAATATGTCATTGACTATTTTGTGACGTTCTTGACCTAGGATATATATCTTGCTGGAGTAGATACAAGTGCCATCACCATGATTTGGGCAATGGCAGAGCTTGTTAAAAACCCGCGGGTGATGAAGAAAGTTCAAGATGAGATCCGAACATGCATTGGAATCAAACAAAATGAAAAAATCGAGGAAGATGATGTCGATAAGCTTCAGTACTTGAAGCTTGTGGTGAAAGAAACCTTAAGACTACATCCAGCAGCTCCTCTTTTACTTCCAAGAGAAACAATGTCTCAAATCAAGATTCAAGGCTACAACATTCCCTCAAAAACCATTCTTTTGGTTAACGTGTGGTCAATAGGACGAGATCCTAAACACTGGAAAAACCCTGAGGAGTTTAACCCGGAGAGGTTTATTGACTGTCCTATTGACTACAAAGGAAATAGCTTTGAGATGTTACCATTTGGTTCTGGTCGGAGGATATGTCCAGGGATAGCTTTTGCGATTGCTACCGTTGAATTGGGACTATTGAACTTGCTTTACCACTTTGATTGGAGATTACCTGAGGAGGATAAAGATCTTGACATGGAAGAGGCTGGTGATGTCACTATTATTAAGAAAGTTCCTCTTAAACTTGTCCCAGTTCTTCATCACTAAAAAGAAAAGAGAAATGCTCAACATTAGACGAAGTCCTATATAAGAATAAAAAACTTATGAAGAAAAATTACATTTTCTACAGTCAAGAGAAAATAATGGTTTGTATCATAGTGTATATCTTCTATCTGTTTTTCCTCTATATATTTTTGTATACTTCTGTTTAATCTTTCTCTTATCTAAGTTGTTATTGTGAGCAATGTTTGACCTCTCGAAGCTTATCCTCACACGGACAATAAATGACATGTGAATTTATATCTATTGACCCTGACTTATTTTGCCGTGGTAAAGACGTCTTTAACTCTGTTTTTTTATAGTCTGAATGTTACTCTTATCACCAAAAACAGAACACAAAACAGAGGAAAACAAAAACTATGTCGATTCTTCTGTATTTCTTCTTTCTCCCCGTTATTTTATCGTTAATATTCATGAAGAAATTCAAAGACTCGAAACGAAATCTTCCTCCGAGCCCACCGAAGCTACCAATTATCGGAAACTTACACCAGCTTCGAGGATTGTTTCATAGATGTCTTCATGATCTCTCCAAGAAACACGGTCCGGTGTTACTTCTCCGTCTAGGTTTTATCGATATGGTTGTGATCTCATCAAAAGAAGCAGCGGAAGAAGTTCTCAAAGTACATGACCTTGAGTGTTGTACTAGACCTAAGACCAACGCCTCATCAAAATTCTCGCGTGATGGTAAAGACATCGCCTTTGCGCCATACGGGGAGGTTTCGAGAGAGTTGCGGAAGCTTTCCTTAATCAACTTTTTCAGCACGCAAAAGGTTCGATCTTTTAGGTACATCAGAGAGGAAGAAAATGATTTGATGGTCAAGAAACTAAAGGAATCAGCTAAGAAGAAGAATACAGTGGATTTGAGCCAAACACTTTTCTATCTAGTTGGGAGTATCATATTCAGGGCTACCTTTGGGCAGCGTTTAGACCAGAACAAGCATGTCAATAAGGAAAAGATCGAAGAACTCATGTTTGAGGTCCAGAAAGTTGGGTCTCTAAGCAGCTCTGATATTTTCCCTGCTGGTGTGGGATGGTTTATGGACTTTGTGTCAGGACGACATAAGACACTTCACAAAGTTTTCGTCGAGGTTGATACTTTGCTAAATCATGTAATTGATGGTCACTTGAAGAATCCTGAAGACAAAACAAATCAAGATCGCCCTGATATCATCGACTCGATCTTAGAGACTATTTATAAACAAGAACAAGATGAATCTTTCAAACTCACCATTGATCATCTCAAAGGAATTATCCAAGTAAGCATAAAATCTAGTTCACAGTTCTGTCAAAACTCAGGGACTTTTATCTCTAAAGTATCTTATCTCTTAAGTTAAATATGTTCTTAACCATCTTGTGTCATTGTTGACCTAGAATATATATCTTGCTGGAGTAGACACAAGTGCCATCACCATGATTTGGGCAATGGCAGAGCTTGTTAAGAACCCACGGGTAATGAAGAAAGCTCAAGAAGAGATCCGAACATGCATTGGAATCAAACAGAAGGAGAGAATCGAAGAAGAAGATGTCGATAAGCTTCAGTACTTGAAGCTTGTGATCAAAGAAACCTTAAGACTACACCCACCAGCACCTCTTTTACTTCCAAGAGAGACAATGGCTGATATCAAGATTCAAGGCTACGACATTCCTCGGAAAACCATTCTTTTGGTTAATGCATGGTCGATAGGACGAAACCCTGAACTCTGGGAAAACCCTGAGGAATTTAACCCGGAGAGATTTATCGATTGTCCTATGGATTACAAAGGAAATAGTTTTGAGATGTTACCATTTGGTTCTGGTCGGAAGATATGTCCAGGGATAGCTTTTGGAATAGCGACCGTTGAACTGGGACTATTGAACTTGCTTTACTACTTTGATTGGAGATTGGCTGAGGAGGATAAAGATATTGACATGGAAGAGGCTGGTGATGCCACAATTGTTAAGAAAGTTCCTCTTGAACTTGTCCCAATTATTCATCATTGAATGATGTTCCAACTCTATAAATAAAAATGAAGTTATATATTTGCTTGTCGAAACAGAAAAATGTTATGTAACATATATTTTTATTACAAGACCAGCAGGACAATTGTAATGCCTGGAATGCTTGTGAACGTTAGTCTATAAGACTATAACCTAAATTGTTATTGTCGTCTTTTGGTATTTATATCAAGGGCCAAAAATCCTTGACGACTCAAGTCACGTTTGAAGTCTCTACGAGACAATTGGGCTTAACTTGAACAATGGCCCACAACCCACGTGGCTTTTTAGCTTCTACGTTACGTCAAGAAAGACTTATTCTCGATCTCATCTGTTGTTCCAACAGCTTCAGTACTGTTCAAACAACATCTACACTTTCATTAAGATGAACATCTCTACTATTTTAGATTTTTTGGGATGAATGGCTTGACTATTACCCTGTTCTTTTGTTGATCGCTGCGACAAGCACCGGCGGCACAAAATATAAAAGAAAAAAGAATGAGAGATGAAGGTGAGATGAATGAAAGAGTCGCAGCGATAGATCTGAAGAGATAGGAGAAAGGGAATTTGAGACGTTGAAAATTTCAGCGTCTATAGAATGGCCGAATTACAGTCGCTGCGGCAGAGATGAAAGAGAGAAGAAATGAAAGTGAAAGAGAGATGAAAGCTTTTTTTAGATCGCAGGTAGCTGACGTAGCGATCAATCAAAGAACAGGGCCCACATATCCCCCAGATAAATTTTATATATATAAACCTCGAATAATTTATCGAAAATTCATCATTGACTTTGCACTATTGAAACTGACCCATGAAATAGAGAGTTGCCGTGCAAAAATCATCCTCTGAAGTCTACTAAAGACTCCAAAGTCTTCGAGACTGAAAAGTCTAGTTGATCCAAAAAAATAAAAATATTAAAAAGTCTAATTTCATTTCTCTTTAAATTTATATTCTTCTTCACTTAGTAAATAGAGAAGGAAAAAAAAAAAAAAAAAACAGAGCAAGAAAAAAAAAATGTCAATTTTCCTCTGTTTCCTCTTGCTTTTGCTACTTCTTTTAGTAACAATAATCTTCACAAGAAAATCTCAATCCTCAAAACTGAAACTTCCTCCGGGTCCACCAAAACTTCCGATTATCGGAAACTTACACTACCTTAACGGATTACCTCACAAATGTCTCCTAAACCTCTGGAAAATCCACGGACCAGTGATGCAGCTCCAGTTAGGATACGTCCCTCTAGTCGTAATCTCCTCAAACCAAGCAGCAGAAGAAGTTCTCAAAACTCATGACCTAGATTGTTGCAGCCGACCAGAAACCATAGCGTCAAAAACAATATCTTACAACTTCAAAGACATAGGATTCGCTCCTTACGGCGAAGAATGGAGAGCGTTGAGGAAGCTCGCTGTGATCGAGCTATTCAGCTTGAAAAAATTCAACTCTTTTAGGTATATAAGAGAAGAAGAGAATGACTTGTTGGTCAAGAAACTCTCTGAAGCTTCAGAGAAACAATCTCCCGTGAATTTGAAGAAAGCCCTTTTCACTCTAAGCGCTAGTATCGTGTGTAGACTCGCTTTCGGTCAAAATCTTCACGAATCCGAGTTTATAGATGAAGATAGCATGGAGGATTTAGCTTCTAGGTCGGAGAAGATTCAGGCGAAATTCGCTTTCTCTAACTTCTTCCCCGGAGGTTGGATTCTTGATAAAATCACCGGTCAAAGCAAGAGCCTTAACGAAATTTTTGCTGATCTCGACGGATTCTTTAACCAAGTGCTCGATGATCATCTAAAGCCAGGAAGAAAAGTATTAGAGACTCCAGATGTTGTGGATGTGATGATTGATATGATGAATAAACAAAGCCAAGATGGTTCTTTTAAGCTCACTACTGATCATATCAAAGGAATCATCTCTGTAAGCATTTCTAAATAATCTTTAATCCGTCGTTGACCTAGGTGGAATGAATTGATTAGTATGCATAAATAAATGTAGAAAAAAATAGGTTATTATAATATCGAACAAATTGAGGAGATACGGACAAATCAAATTTAAGAATTTATGACATTTTAAAGGTAATCGATTAGGTCAGTAACAACAAATTGATGGTGAGTTAAAAACTTAGAAATTAGAATCTTATATTTTCATAATTTTTCTCATATTTTTCACTAAGAGAATTAATATTCTTTAAAACATTCCTTAATTATTTATATAACATTAATTAATTCTTTTTTCCTTATATGGCATGTGTATTAAAATTTTATCTTTTTTGCGATTGAATTTAGGATATATTTCTAGCCGGAGTAAACACAAGTGCAACGACCATTCTTTGGGCAATGACAGAGTTAATAAGAAACCCAAGAGTGATGAAGAAAGTGCAAGATGAGGTTAGGACAGTACTTGGTGAAAAAAGAGACAGAATCACAGAACAAGATCTTAACCAACTTAACTACTTCAAGCTAGTGATCAAAGAGACATTTAGATTACACCCAGCAGCTCCACTTTTATTACCAAGAGAGGCAATGGCTAAAATCAAGATCCAAGGCTATGACATTCCAGAGAAAACTCAGATCATGGTCAATGTTTACGCGATAGGACGTGATCCTGACCTCTGGGAGAATCCAGAAGAGTTTAAACCGGAAAGATTCGTTGATAGTTCTGTTGATTATAGAGGACTTAACTTCGAGCTTCTACCGTTTGGTTCTGGTAGAAGGATTTGTCCCGGTATGACGATGGGGATCGCGACAGTCGAATTAGGATTGTTGAATTTACTTTACTTCTTTGATTGGGGATTGCCTGAAGGAAGGACAGTGAAAGATATCGATTTGGAAGAAGAAGGTGCGATTATTATTGGCAAGAAAGTTTCGCTTGAACTTGTGCCTACTCGTCGTCAATGAATCAAAAATATAATCATCTTAAAATAAGGAAGAATACTTTCTTTCTTTTTCTCATGCTTCATTGTATAATGAAGTAGTGTTAATTTGGTTTGTGGACCGGTTGTTGTATATTCTATTTCTACATTTGAGCATATCATATATTAATAAATGCATGTAATTTTGAAGATTGTTGTGGGACATGATAGGTAACCGGGAAGTTTAGTTATGATATTAATACATTTTTGATGTAATTAAGACTTTGATTGGTTAAAAGTATTGGAAGAGAATGTACTTATGATTGGTTTAAATGTTTGTAAACAAAAGAAGTTTATGAAGGGCGTACAACTGCCAAAATGGGCTATAATTAAAGTTGGCTAATATTTGCTTCTCCAATACTATCTTAGTTATTGGGCTTTCTTTTCAGCGATCAATGGCCTTTTAGTTTGGAGATTTTGTTCCAACTCCTAGGTAGCATATCCCGCATTCTATCTTATCACAGTAGCTTCTTAGAAGATTATGTACATATAATATATATATATATATATGTATATATATATTTTTTTTTTCTGTATAAGTATGAATTGATATTTGAAATTATTGACTTTTAACATTTTCAATTCAAAGTTTTTATCATGTACGGATGTGTTTTTTTTGTGGCGGATAACCATTAGTGGACTTGCAAACGCCGGCCACAACAAAGAAATCAAGAGAGAGACGACAAGATAACCTTTTAGCAAAGAAAAAAAGAGGTGACATGAGACAAGTAAGAAGATGCTATCCATAAGACTATTGTGAGAAGAAATAAAGATTCGTGTCATTTTAACGTTGCTTCTAAATGATAACTACGTTTTAGACCGTGTGTTCAAAGTTGAACTCATGAATGCAGTACGAAAAATAACGTTGTAGACTAGAAAACATTGTATCATTGTAAGGGAGAGTTGATCATGACTGGTTTTAGTAGTAATAATACTTAAGAAAATATAACTGACATCTTATGAAAAAATTGAGAAATAAATCATGAAAGACCGCAAAACCTACCAAAGAGGTGGTCGTGGCAGTGGTGGCCAAGTGGTAGTAGTACAAGGGTTTTGGTTCTCTTGTACTCCGGATTTTATGGCTCTTTGTGATAGAGGAACATCTTTAAATTGGAATGGATTATAGACTAGTTCCGGACACCGAAAATGAGTCAAAATTTTGGAACTCATGCGGTTTACAAAAAAAAAACAGAAAAAATGATCGCAAACCTTGTTTCGTATATGGTTTCTATATTTTGGTTACGAACAGTCAATTTCAAATTTTTCGCTAGACCGTATTTCTAGAAGAAATTTCATACAAAACGCTTTATTTTATTCCTTAAAAATAATAATTTCTTGTATTCAACAGTGAACGGCGGCTTAAAGTTTTCAGATAAACTAGGAAAATGTGGTCCTCGCATTTATGGCTATTTGTTGTATGGCTATGGTCGATTTTAATGCATGCATAATCGTACCAAGTACCAACATGCATGCATGTCCACCAATTATTTAACCAAGTGGACTATAAAGAATAGTCCAATTTTTTGAATCATCAAATCTTTCCAACAAGACCGATATAATGCTGCTTTTGTGCTCTAGTTTAAATTTAAAACTCATAAAAGCTTGCATGAGTTGGTGAAAATCTTCGTTTTAATCTCTGTAAAAAGAAGAAGATATAAAGGATTTTCATTACCGAAAGAAAATGACGCTATAAAAACTTCTACGGATAAACGCAATTATGCGTAGTAAGGTGTTTTTGTAAACTGCTTACGTTATTTGTTGTCTTGTCTCAACTAATTATCATGAGGCCCTGGCCTGCTTACTAAATGTGGTGTATCTAATTTCATTGGCCCAAAATTAATTGCTTCTAAGATGGGTTGGTTTTAAATTAATTGCTTCTTTTATAAAACGTTGGATACTTACTTTCCAACCACGTACACAATTTTAAATTTCACCCCCAAAAAAACAAATTTAGGGTTTTGTCAAGTTAGTTATATGCTAAAATACTCAAAGATGGGTTTTTTTAATGTGTACATTATTTTCTTTATAATTAAACCAAATCAGTTGTCTTATATAATTTCAAACTGGTTTTAAATTCAAGTAGTCCGTTAAATAAACTATGAAGTTTGAATGATACTAGAAGAGAAGACAATATGATAACTAATGTCACAATCGGACGTTTCTTTATTTCAAACATGAATTAAACATAATGAACATTAAAATAAACAAAAAACATAATGAACATACAAATGTCTACTGATAACAACAACTCATGAACGTAACAAATAACAATATAATAAAAATGAAACCGATCGCAAGAGAAAATCTTGATCTTATTAGATTATTTACACCTCTTCATAACTTCACCACTGATGTGGAGTTGGAATCAGCTCAAGAGGGACTTTCTTGGCGACGACGAAAGCTCCAGCTTCTTCCATGTCTATGTCTTCAATTTTCATTCCATCAGGCAAACTCCAATCAAAGAAGTAAAGAACATTAAGTAAACCGAGCTCGACGATAGTTATCCCCGTAGCCATTCCTGGACAAATCCTGCGACCAGCACCAAAAGGCAACAACTCGTAATGTTGACCCTTATATTCGACAGGGCTATCGATAAATCTCTCCGGGTTGAAATCGTTAGGGTTTTCCCAGCAATTAGGATCGCGTCCTATTGAATAAGTATTGATCTCTATCATCGTGTTCTTGGGAATATTGTAGCCTTGAATCTTTAAGTCAGACATTGTCTCTCTAGGTAGCAAGAGAGGAGCTGGAGGATGTAATCTGAATGTTTCTTCGATCACAAGTTTCAAGTAGTGAACCTTTTCGAGATCTTGTTCCGTGATTTTTTCTTTGTTGTCTCCGAGTATTTCTCGAATCTCTTGTTGAAGTTTCTTCATCACTCTCGGATGTCTGGCTAGCTCTGTCATCGCCCATATCATTGTGATCGCTCCTGCGTTCACTCCCGCTAAAAACACATCCTGACCATATTAAAAGAACAAATATTAATTTCATATGTATTACATAAAAATAAAATTATAATACATATTTGATTGTCAACTTAATTTCTTTACACAAAAACCTTAAAAGATTGTAATACTCACCGACATGACTCCTTTAAGATGGTCGTAGGTGACTTGGAAGGAACCGACTTTACTCTCTTTATTGATCATATCTAACATGACACCAATGATGTCTGAATGATCTTGAGATTGCCCGGGCTTCAAGTGATCATCGATCACATGTTGAAAGAAATTACTAAGTCTAGCAAAGGCTTTGTGCAACTCCGAATGTTGGCCAGAGATCCGGTCTATAACCCACCCAAGACCTGCGGGGAAGAAGTCAGTGAACGCGAATGAGCCAAGATTGGTCTCAGATTCGAGCACAAGATCTTCAACTTTATCCATATCGACAAAATCGCACTCATGGAAGTTCTGTCCAAAAGCGAGTCTACATACGATACTAGCGGTATAAGAGAAAAGAGCTTTTCTCAAGTCTACCATAGTTCGTGTCTCAGCAGATTTCGAGAGTTTATTGACTAGGACTTCACTCTCTTCTTCTCTAATATACCTGAAAGCCTTGAGCTTTTTCGAGCTAAAAAGCTCGAGCATCGCAAGCTTCCTCATCTCTCTCCAGTCATCACCGTATTGAGCGAAGCCAATGTCTTTGTAGTTGTAAGAAAACAATTTGGTCGCTGTTAGCTTTGGTCGGGTACAAGTCTCGAGATCATGAGTCTTGAGAACTTCTTCAGCTGCTTCTCTTGTGGAGACCACAACCACAGGGACCACACCGAAATGTAGAAACATCACGGGTCCATAGTTTTGAGAAAGTTTATGAAAAGATCTATGGAGAGATTTTCCAAGTTGGTGCAAGTTCCCGATAATCGGAAGACCTAGAGGTCCAGGAGGAAGCTTTCCTTTAGAAGGTGAGAGCTTTTTGAAGAAGATTAAAAAGAGAGGCAAGAGCAAAAGGAAATAGAGAGAGATCGACATTCTTGATTTGATCTGTTTTTTTCTCTTTTTTTTCTTTCTAAGGTTATTGTTTTATGTTTTGGAGTGAAGAGCAATGAGTTGTGGATGGTACGTTATTTATAGACATAAATGTAGTGGTAAAGTTTTGACTAAATGATAGTTTTGTATTTGTTGGATTGGAAAAGTTGAATTATGGCAACTTTACTCTGAGGCACGTGGTTGAAGGCACAAACACAAATGTGTCCTTTTTTTGTTCTTTCTCGCTTTGGCAATAATGAATAATCTGCAATACGTTTTTTTTTTTACTGAAAGAAAAAACTTCAAAATCCTTCCGATGGCTCAATCAATCAAATATTATTGTAGAAAGCCACCGTCATATCTCCGTTGAATGATTTGGCTTGAATGGACGCGGAAATGATTTACCGATTTCTTGAACACATCTTAATCTAGATGCATGGAATGATTATATATAGACTAAAATTTGGAATAATATTAACTTGAACATTAAATGTTTGGATTTTTTTGTTCTTTTTTTTGGACAAAAGATTTTTGTTTATGATATATAAAAATCTACATATATAGTTAAGTGTTTGATATTTAATTTCATAAAAGATTATATAGAACCTAAAAGCATTGAAAGCATACGAGTCTAAATAATCAAAGTTTCTCAATAGTGAAGTATATATTATCTTCAAACAATTCAAGCAAAATCTACATATATATAATATGTAGATAGTATTAATCGAGGAATTACCATGTTTTTAATATTAGGTAAAACAAAAAATATATGAGATCCAAGACTGAGGTTTATAGTCTAATTAAGTATTATGTCATTTTGAGTTGTAGACAACGGAAACAAAATTACACTCAAAATAACCAAAAATTCCTTGGCTCTAGAAATTTGAACGAAGAAAAATAAAAGAACAGATAATAATATTCTTCTTTCTTCTTTGTCGATCGTTTTCCTTTGTAGACTATTTTAGGAAAAATCCGTTTGTGTACTTTTAACATTTCTCAAACCTTCATATAAAAATAACTTGCTAAACTCAAACCCTAACAAAAATTTCTTAAGATAATATAAATACAAACCATTATTTTATAAACATAAAAATGCTTAACTTAAAATCGTGTAGACTCCAATTAAACGTGTGAATGTGTGATATAGTTATTTCACAGTTTAACCGTACCCCTAGCTAGTGTTATTTTGAACAATCTCCATATTATTGTTTGGGTTTTGGAGCTAGTAAGACCATCTCTAAAACTAAAAGCCGGATTAAGACTATAATCATATGAAGGTTAATTATGATGTAAACTGTTTTAGACATTGTATTTACGTTGGTAAGCTAATTATTACTAGTATTAGTTTTTAAAGCAAAAGTAATTGTTAATTTTTTGTTGGTCAAATATTTATAATATAAATATACTTTGATCTGAAAAAATTGACCGTAAATATAATATTGTTCTAGTAAAATCGCTGTAAAAAATATTAAAAATATTAAATGAGATTTATCAGCTCGGTCGATCACGTGACCTAGCTTCTCCATCTCCGGCATTACAATACGAGGTTTTATAATATTTTGTATTCGAGTCGTTGGTCAAACAAACGTCAAATGCAAAATTTCTTTTTCTGGCAAAGGTTTCAAGAAAAGCAAGTTATGCGTCACGTACTACTGAGTTTTTTTTTTTTTTTTATCGTAAATGATTACGTAGGACTGTGTTATCTAATTTTCTTTTTTTCAACGACATGTTATCTATTCACGTATTTAAACTTTTACGAGATTTGAATTTTACTGTATTTTTATTTCAATTCAACAGTTTTTTTTTGTTAAAGTATTTCAATTCAATTCAATTCAATTCAACAGTTGCATATATCTTGACTTTAAACGCCGTACAATTATTTTCTTTATGAAAAAGTCACAAATTTTCTTTGACAAAAAAAAGGTCACAAATTTTGTCGCGGCGGTTCTAAGGATAATTGATCTTGATCATATGCGAGAGAAGTATATTGTATATACCTTATATTTTTTTTAATGCATTCATTTGTGTGCCAGATTCCCTAATTATCAGTACTATTGAAAATTCGTTATGTTCATACTTTTACGTTCCCAAATTTGGTTGAAAAAAGCTTAATGCCGGGTCTACTCGTGTACTAAGATTTTCATTGATACTGGTACTGTTTAACTATATAAATACGGGTGCATGTGTATCTAGATCCTATATACGGATGTTGAATAAGATAGTGTATATATATAGTTCAAATATTTGACCGGCCGTCAATGTAATCTCTCGAGGTTGGAAATAAAAAATGTAATCTCTCGAGAAGTTTTGTTATATATATGTAAATATTATTTCTCAAAAAGTTAATAGTGGAAAAGTGTTGGAGTTTTCGATCTTCGTCTTACCATTTTTTGTGTGTAATATATAGTTTGTAGATTTCGAAGTGGGCAAGCCTAACAAAGTTTCTTAGAAAAAAAACTCAAACACCTTTGGCGTTATTTATTTTATTTGGTAATCAATCCATGAGAATTCTATATATAGATCTTATCAACGTAACGGAGAGAAAAAGACCTTCAAAAAGACGAAACTTGTAGACTCTTGAAAAGGGAAAAGGTCCAATAGGGATGGATCATCTAATAAAGCAGAAATCAAGACGTAAAGTGGTCCATAAACACAAACCATCAAATCATTATCCACAAAATCAAAATGGATTGTAATGTCAGTGTTGATTCAAGTTTCAGAAGAAACAACAACATTAATGTTATCGTTAATATACCTAGCTATAGCCATTGTCGAATTCATAGGATAGCTAGTCATTCGATAATTTATTATTTAGTTTAAGCTTGTTATTTTTCAGTTATATATAATTGAATTATAGAACTAAATCTTGTGTTATAAAATAAAATTGAACCAAACAAAGAATGATTATGTGTAGGAAAGTATTTAGTGAAGAGTTCATGGGTTTCTTGTTTAAGAACCGATTTTTCTAACGGACCTAAGTATAACTGGCCAAGGAAGTGATTTAGCTAATTTTGAGTTTGAGGGAAATTGTTCCATGGTCTTAATCTACATGATAATTCCTCGTCAAATGAAAACTAGTATTGCGCTCCCAAATCTTCCTTGTTTGCATATTCCAAACTAACCCTATACATTCCGCTTCTAGAGTTGTTCTCCTTTTTAATGGAATATTTTTACTTATAACGATATATTTAATCGGTTTTTCTTTAACGTTCTATCCAAGGTATATCTATTTTCGGCATTTGGGTTATCATGTTTTTGTTTTTTTAGAGAAGATTTTATTATATAAAATAAATGTAATTATGTGATCTTCTATTGCTTTCTGGATTGTTTCCATTCTATAAACACTTTTTGCTTGTAGATAAAAAAATGTGTGTAAATAAATAGACTTGCCTTAAACAGATTGTTTTTTTTAAACAAAGAAAACATGGATATGATGAACCAATGTTTAATAAACCGATCTTACGAATTTTGACGGGCAGTTTTGTTTTACTAACAGTATTATTTGAATGATGGAGTGCTAATGTTGAAATTAATCACGTGTTATAAGTCAATATTTTCTTAAGGTGATCTACGTACGGCTTCTACATGTTAGTACATAAAATAAAAAGATTGAGTGAATTTAGTCTTCTGTGGAGTACAAAAGTATTATAAAAGAAATATGCGCGTAAATCCGCCCATATACCTTGATGGCTTTCAAGCAACTTTAACTTTCTAAGTGAAATATATTATTAGTTAATTTCACTTGTTCTTTTTCTATTATATTATATCATCAAACTTTAGTTTCCTGGATTATTTAACACAGAGAATGCCTCTCTAACTTTCCCATTCTTATTATAAGAATGTGTAAAAAGGAAGAGACTAACCCTCAATAATAAGTTGAAACTTGAAAGTCTTGTATGCCTTTAAAGCCGGCTTAAAGTAAAATTGTAGTACATAAATTGAGTTGAGCGACAAACCGGTTTTGAAGGCAGTTTAAGTAGATTTGCGGCGGCTCATGGCTAGATGATTTAGCCGCCTGACGTCGGAGATTTATTGTCGTAGACGACATGCGTATTAATGGACCACGCACGTTGTCAATTTCCTTTCTTATTAAACTTTTAAATACAATGAAAATCTTTGACTTAGTCAATGTGAAGCCCATAACACGTACCTATATATAGCTCTTATTACAACTCAATATTCTTCACTCAAAACGCAAAAACAACTTTACAATAACACACAACAACACGAAGAACAACAAGAAGAAGAAGAAGAAGAAACATCAAAATGTCGATCTTTCTCTGTTTCCTCTTGCTCTTACCTCTCTTTCTTGTTTTTTACAAAAGGCTTTTACCGTCGAAAGGGAAGCTTCCTCCGGGACCTATAAGTCTTCCGATCATCGGAAACTTGCACCAACTTGGAAAATCTCTTCATAGATCTTTTTATAAACTCTCCCAAGAGTATGGACCCGTGATGTTTCTTCGTTTCGGTGTAGTCCCTGTGGTAGTGTTCTCCACAAAAGAAGCAGCCGAAGAAGTTTTAAAGACTCACGATCTCGAGACTTGCACCCGACCAAAGCTATCTGCCACCGGGTTATTTACATATAACTTCAAAGACATTGGCTTTGCACAATACGGGGAAGACTGGAGAGAGATGAGAAAGCTTGCGATGCTCGAGCTCTTTAGCTCAAAAAAGTTAAAGGCTTTCCGGTATATTAGAGAAGAAGAGAGTGAATTGCTCGTCAAGAAAGTCACAGAATCTGCTCAAACACAAACTTTGGTGGATTTGAGAAAGGCTCTTTTCTCTTATACCGCTAGTATCGTATGTAGACTCGCTTTCGGACAGAACTTCCATGAGTGCGATTTTGTCGATATGGATAAAGTTGAAGAGCTTGTGCTTGAGTCTGAGACCAATCTTGGCTCATTCGCATTCATTGACTTCTTCCCTGCCGGTCTTGGGTGGGCTATTGATCGGATCTCCGGTCAACATTCGAGGTTGCACAAAGCCTTTGCTAGACTAAGTAATTTCTTTCAACATGTGATCGATGATCATTTGAAGCCCTGGCAATCGGAAGATCATTCAGACATTGTTGGTGTCATGTTGGATATGATCAATAAAGAGAGCAAAGTCGGCTCTTTTAAAGTCACTTATGATCATCTCAAAGGAGTCATGTCGGTGAGTGTAAATGTTTTTTAAATACATTATATGAATATATGATGGTTCATAAGATTTCTCTTTGAATTTATTGGTCAATGTAACTAAATTTTGTTTGTAATATGATCAGGATGTGTTTTTGGCGGGAGTGAACGCAGGAGCGATCACAATGATATGGGCATTGACAGAGTTAACTAGACATCCTAGAGTGATGAAGAAACTTCAACAAGAGATTCGAGAATTACTCGGAGACAACAAAGAAAAAATCACGGAGCAGGATCTCGAAAAAGTTCACTACCTGAAGCTTGTGATCCAAGAAACATTCCGACTACACCCACCCGCTCCTCTCTTGCTCCCAAGAGAGACAATGTCTGATGTGAAGATTCAAGGCTACAACATTCCCAAAAACACAATGATCGAGATCAACACTTACGCAATAGGACGTGATCCCAACTGCTGGACAAATCCTAACGAGTTTATCCCTGAGAGGTTTGTTGATAGCCCTATCGACTACAAGGGTCAGCATTTTGAATTGTTGCCATTCGGTGGAGGCCGTAGGATCTGTCCCGGGATGGCCACGGGAATGACCATCGTTGAGCTCGGCCTCCTTAACGTTCTTTACTTCTTCGATTGGAGTTTACCCTATGGAATGGCCATTGCAGACATTAACATGGAAGAAGCTGGAGCTTTCGTCATTGCCAAGAAAGTCCCACTTGAGCTCGTGCCAGTTCTTCATTACTGATCGCTGATGCCTTGCGAACACACTACGGTCGTCATATTTATTTGATTATTTGGCTCTTTTGTAGTCTCACGATTCTTTTATCTCTTACTTCTTTTGTATATGTTCCCATTATTATGTCACTTGTTTGTTTATTAAAATTTGTAAGTCTTGTTTTAGATAACCTTTTAGTTTTAGATATATCTTTATTATTTTATTAATTAAATTAAATAAGTATAAATCCTTTATACATGGTTTAATCCTAACCAACTTTTCGAACTGGATTTCTTAGTTCTTACGTTACGTGACATGACTCTTTTGTTTTGGCGTGAGAACAAATAAAATAATATTTTTATATGTTATTAGTCAGATATACATCAAATAATATTACTGAGTTAAATTACAGATCGACGAAGATTATTGACCTAACCAATATTTTTAATCAGTTTTAGTATAAAAAAATATTCAAACAAACACATGATTAATAAAAGATTATAAAACACCAACATGCCATTGAACTTTAAAACCGTCACATAAAGTGTGCTTTGGGTTATCTCATATCTTTTTCTTTTTTTTTTGATAAAAAAATGTGCCTTAGTTCTTGCGTGCTATATACTTCATCTCGTTGATATCCAAATCTGTCCCATGCAATCAAATTTACTTCATCTCGTAAAATCCAAATGATTTGAATTTTTAGTAAATTTTTATATGATTTTGATTATTTTAGGAAAGTTAATATAATTTGTTGTAAAATTTTTAAATTTTATTTAAAACCATCAAATTTAGATTTCTTTATTTTAAGTAAAAAATCTTCTCAAATCCTCTCAAATCCTTCAAAATTAAGAAAAATCGAATCCATAAGCTGTTTTTAATAACAGTAGAATCAGTCAATGTTCCTTGAAGACATGATATCTATTTGATTTGCTACATTCTCTAGGCTATTCATGGCGCATAAGCGCGTTTGCCATTCAAGTTGTTGTTGCACTATAGAATTTATGAAGTGCAACCGTTAAAACTTGAAGAAAAAAGTGTACGTTATACATCTGTGAATAAAACTACAAAACAGGCAGCCGGTGGCGAAATAATTAAGCCCATACGTGCATAGTCAACCGATGTTCGAAGGGTGTGTCTTAATCCTCTGGGGATCCTTACATTTGATGGAGGCTATAGAAAACACATTCACACATGAAATTTATGTACTCTCTAGAAGGAAAAATGTGCGATGGATATACAAAATCTGCAGTGCACAGATCATAAACAGAGTTGGTTCTTTGGACTTCCATCATTGTCGCTGTCCGGGTGGGAGGCAAGTTGACACTTCCATGTTGAGAAGCAAAGCAAAGAAAAGTGAGTTCGAACTTTAATGGTGTTTTTGGGCTGAAAGAAAACTAACTTTGTTGGGCTGGAATTTGGCAATGACTGACCTGATTGAACGGCGTTTCATTTTGGACATTTATTTTGTAGTTGGAACTTCTAAAAAGTGAGTTCTTAATTTTGGGTAATTTTTTCTTCTAACACGTACGTCTTATTCAAGTTTGGATCTTTTCGATCACATGTTAATATTCAATAAAAAGTTTTAAAGTATAATCTCAAAACCATCTATTAAAAATAAATTAATTTTTATGTTTAAATTACTTTTTAAGGATAATATATAGTTGTTTTCTTTTTAAAGGTTTTTGTTTTATATTTACTCTAAGCTTGGTTTATGCATATTTTTAAGTCAATATTCTCTCTAACAATATACGGATTTGACGACACTCTTAATCGATCAGTGAAACATGTGGACCAACTTAGAATATAGGCTAAGGATGACAGGTCCAAATTATAGCGTGTATAACTTTTCTGCTAGATGATTTCATAAACTTCTAAGTTTAGATATCTTTTAGATAACAGTCTACAGACGGACAGATCGTCTCCATATATAAATTTTCCCAATGTCTTGTAATCATTAAAGCTTAATGCTTTATCCTTAGAAATTGTTCTTTTGCTCCACACCAAGTCAATAACGTGACAATTTAGCTTATCACTTTCCCAACTTTAATCGGTGTAACGAGATCACACTTATCTTTTTAATAAGAATCATATTGTAAGACTATAGAATTTCAAAACTAATTGGATAATATTAAAATAAAGAATATGTTTGGTACAAAATAAGTTTATAATTTTAAGGATCATTTTATAAATAAAAAATTTAACTTTTAAAATATGAAGATGTGATTAATATTCCTTCAATTAAAAATAAAACACTATTTAATTTTATTTTATTTTTGAAAATGAAAATGAAGCATATTGAAAAGAAACAATTCATTTTATTTTTTTGAAACAATTCATTTTTATCTTTAAAATGAAAGAAAATATGAAATTTGAAGCACCATTAGTAAGTAAAAAAATGTTAACATTCAACATGGCATGCTTCTTTCCCTCTTTGTCTTATGCTGAGTAGGGAAACGTCAATCCGAATTTTTTTGTTAAATCCAAATATAGCATTCCAAGCCTACTACGTCAGAAGTTCTGAATGTTCAATAAATCATTGATTTCACACACACACACAAAAACAAAAACAAAAAACAAAAGAATTCAAGATCATGGTAAAGGTTAAGTCATTAGCAAAAAAAAAAAAAAAAAAAAAAAAAAAATAGAGGTTTAGTTTTCATCTTCATATTTGTACCTCAACATGTGCCATTCAGGCTTGCCTCAAAGAAAAGTCAGGGTCACTGTCTAACTTATAGAAAAATTCAAATTATCATCTATATATTCATATTTTTGAACTTTGGCTCAAATATCTCAACAATTTCAAGAAATGTAAAATCTCAAAAAAAAAAAAAAAAAGAGTTAAAAATGGGTCAGGTATCAGAGCATCTCCAACTCTCTAGTTAAGAGATTCTCACATAAAGAAAAAATTGAAAACAATATTATTTAATTTAAAAATGGTGAAAACCCCATGGCACGTGTATTTTTAAACTGGTTTCTATTTAATTTTTCAATTCTAAAATTTTATTACCTATATACCAATTTAAATTAAATATTCTTCTTTTTATTTTCTTATAATCATGAAATAAAATTATCTTTATATTAGACTCCATTATGTATAATTCAAATTATATATTAACATTATTTTAATTGATATTAATTAAAGTAAGTGCAAAATATTAAACTAATATTGTTTTAATTGTTATTTGATATCTTTAAAAGCTAAAAGTAACTAACACAATACATTGATGAATATATTTATATTTAAAATGTAATTGAATATATATTTTAAAAAATTAATGAAAGTTTTTGCATAAAAATAATATTAAACTATTTATATCATATTGATGAGATATTTTGATGATTGAAGTACTATATCCGAAAATTCAATGATTGAAGTACTATATCCGAAAATTCAAAATTGTATGGATACTACTAGTCTACTAGATCTCGGTTGCCGTGTTGAACTATTAATGGAAAGAAAAACAGAGCAATATTATTTTTCACTTCTATCGATAACCAAACGAAAAAAAACATGGCCATCTCTTTCCTCTGTTTTTGCCTCATTACCCTCGCTTCGTTAATCTTTTTCGCCAAGAAGATTAAACACTTGAAATGGAATCTTCCTCCAAGCCCTCCAAAGTTTCCGGTCATCGGAAATTTACACCAGATTGGAGAATTGCCTCACAGGTCACTTCAACATCTCGCCGAAAGATACGGACCTGTGATGCTTCTTCACTTTGGGTTTGTCCCTGTAACTGTGGTCTCATCAAGAGAAGCAGCTGAAGAAGTGCTCAGAACTCATGACCTAGACTGTTGCAGCAGGCCTAAACTTGTCGGGACAAGGTTACTCTCGCGGAATTTTAAAGATGTCTGTTTTACGCCATACGGTAACGAGTGGAAGGCGCGGCGTAAGTTTGCCCTGCGTGAGCTTTTCTGTTTGAAAAAGGTTCAGTCCTTTAGGCATATCCGAGAGGAAGAATGTAACTTTCTGGTCAAGCAACTGTCGGAATCCGCGGTTAATCGCTCTCCGGTCGATTTGAGCAAATCACTTTTCTGGCTAACCGCTAGTATCTTTTTCAGAGTTGCCTTAGGACAGAATTTTCATGAGAGCAATTTTATCGATAAAGAAAAGATCGAAGAGCTCGTGTTCGAAGCTGAGACTGCCCTAGCAAGTTTCACTTGTTCTGATTTCTTCCCTGTTGCCGGACTTGGATGGCTTGTTGATTGGTTTTCCGGACAACACAAGAGACTCAACGATGTTTTTTACAAGCTCGATGCTCTGTTTCAACATGTCATAGATGATCATTTAAATCCAGGAAGATCAAAAGAGCACGAAGACATCATCGATTCAATGTTGGATGCGATTCATAAAGAAGGAAAAGATAGTTCCTTAGAGCTCATAATAGATCATATTAAGGGGTTTCTCGCGGTAATCAAGAGTTATTTAAACACATTAAAATTGTAATTGGATCGAAATCTTTAACTTACTTTTCTTGTGGGTTGTTAGAATATATTTCTTGCAGGGATAGACACAGGGGCCCTCACCATGATATGGGCAATGACGGAGCTCGTTAAAAACCCGAAACTTATAAAGAAAGTTCAAGGCGAGATCCGAGAACAACTTGGCAGCAATAAGGCGAGAATCACCGAGGAAGATATCGATAAAGTTCCTTACTTGAAGATGGTAATCAAAGAAACATTCAGGTTACACCCGGCAGCTCCTCTTATACTTCCAAGAGAAACAATGGCTCACATCAAAGTTCAAGGGTATGATATTCCTCCCAAGAGGCGGATCTTGGTCAATGTTTCGGCTATCGGAAGAGATCCCAAACTCTGGACAAACCCGGAAGAGTTTGACCCTGAGAGGTTTATGGATAGCTCTGTTGATTATAGGGGACAACATTACGAGCTCTTACCATTTGGGTCCGGTCGAAGGATATGTCCCGGGATGCCAATGGGGATTGCTGCCGTCGAATTGGGACTCTTGAACTTACTTTACTTCTTCGATTGGAAGTTGCCTGATGGGATGACACATAAAGATATTGATACTGAAGAAGCTGGTACTCTTACAATCGTCAAGAAAGTACCTCTCCAGCTCGTTCCAGTTCGAGTTCAGTGATCAGACCAAACTCCAAACGGTTTGGACCAAACCTTTTGAATAAATATATCATGCAAATCATGTAAGCTTCTCTGATGATGTATGAAGTATATTTTTCAGTAAAATACTAAATTGAACGTTCATTTGCGTTTGAGGAATGTAATTAACGTTTACGAACCTTACATGTTCCGGTTCTGATTCATCAAAATTCATTAAAGCTTGTCAAGATGATCGACAAAAACATTCGAAGCCGGCTTAACACGCTCAAGAGTGGGTGCATATCAAAATACGAAGTAGCATAGTACTTTGGTTTGAAACAAGAAGAAATCAAGGGTAGAACCATTTATTCTCTTGTAAATTTTATGAAAAGTTTTTACATTTATTTATAACATCCAGTGATTATTTTCTTTTGAGTATAATTTAACATCGTATTAAAAAAAATGAATTTATTTGATTAAAATAATGAATATATATAATAGTAAGTAGGAAGCAAATATAAGGGTTATTATTGCCTCATGTTTTTGTTAAAAGAATTGTATTACAAGAGTAAACAGAAAATCGAAAATCATTGTGAGCCTTTCATTTCATTTATAAAGAAGATAGCAAAAACGTGAGGGGCGAGATCATTGTGGCTCCACCATTCTCCAAACTTCGTCGAGTTATCCAAATATGCGACAAAATATGCACATGATATTGTTGAGTAAATCTTGAATGTGGTCAATCGTATTCGTATCCATACGCCAGCCAATCTGCAAATATCTTCGCAGAGACAGAATGGCCTAAACGTTTGTTTGTTTTTTTATTGGAAAAGTTGAAAATAGTTTCTTTTTTCAGAAGGAAAAGTGGTAACTTATACTATTCATAATTGATAAAATAATCATTTTCATTATTTGTTTCATACACTTAGATTTGTATAATATTTATAATGTCTAAATATACATAAATATACATACTGTAAATTTAGATTTGTATATTAATTGTATTGTACGAATTTTTTTATACAAATCAAATAGTGAAAAATGGCTACTTTTAAAATTATAAATAATAAAATAACTACTTTTTAAATTATATTTTGAAAAATAACTATTTTACTAACATACTCTTTTATTTTTTATTTAAATTATTTATTTAATATAACTGAAACAAAATCGCATGCCAAATGGCCTACATGTTATACGGCTAGCCATTATCCAACCACTTAAACGTTTAGCGACAAACATAAAAAAGAATAATAGTGTGATACATCATAATATGTTATCGATTATATAATCTTACATATGAAATCAGAAGATATTTATTTGATGACATCACTTTTTATATCAACTTGATGACATCACCTTTTCTAGAATAATATAGTTTTGACGTCACTTTTTCTATGAATATTAATATGAAAAGTCAATTCGAGTTTTATCTTAAATCCAAATATAGCATTCCAAGGCAATGGTATTAATAATTTATACCGTTTAATACTACCAAAAGAAAGTCAGACATTTTTTCCCAGAGTTTGAAATATTTTTTTTTTTTGTCAACAATTTGAATATATGTGTTCGTTAAATCAGTTTTTATATATTTCGATAAATGGTTTTATCGATTAAATCACTGATTTCAAAGATACTATTCACACTATTAGCAAGCGAATATAAAATATCATGCAAATAGAAGTTTAGTCATTAACAAAAATAAAAGAGGTCTTGTTTTAATCTTCATATTTGTACCTCAAAATGCATCATTTAGATGAAACTACTAAACTTATATGAAACTATTAGAAATCAACCTGCGATATACCACATGATAATATTTTATACAAAAAATTGAGTTATATTTATTTTGTCACTATTGTTTATTTGAAGTGTTTAAGTATAATATTTGAACTTAATACAAAAAATGACACTAATGTTTAATTTCAGGGAATATGGTTATATGGTGAGATAAGTTTAAGTCGTTATTAATACGAGATGATATACAATAGGTGAAATCATAGATTTAACAAGCAAAATACAATTATCGACCGAAACTTCGTAATTCTATTTTTATTGTTATATCTAGGATCTCACTCGTAATATACCGTCTCGTATTAATTTTATTTTATAAATATTTGTAATACTTAAACTTCGTATAAATTTTAAATATTTCTAATATTTGAAACTTCATAAAAATTGAATATCATAAATGTTTAAAATGTTTTATAAAGTTTAGTTATAAAGTTTGATTGTTTTTAGCTTTTCATCTTTAGTATATCCTGCATTACGTCTCCAGCTGTGGTTGGTCCTGGGTTTCCATGTGAAGCCCCGTCCGTGGACACCTTAACCTAGCCTTCACCCGGCCTTTTCCAACCGATCAACCTCTCAACCCGACATCCCCTGTTTGTGCTGCTTCTTGTAACATTAAAAGCTTTTTTGACCTCCGCTGCTATATCTTTGACGAACTGAATTCTATCACGGTATTTCCCTATTTTCCCAAAAACGTTTCTATATCTCCATTTTCAACCCCACCTAGTTGTCATACTCAATAGTGTTGGCCAACTTTCTCTTCCCGAATCTTGGTTATTCCCAAATCGACTTTGCTAAAAAAAAGTGGCTTTATATACTAATAAAAAACTCTCAATTCTAAGTATATCTTTATTAACACTAAAATATTACGCATTTTAATGATATTGAATATACAATATAATATGTAAGAAAAATGATAATAATATTATATAATTTAAAATGGTGATAACCCAATGTAAAGTTTCTTATTTGATAGATCCACGACTCATGTATTTTTAATGTGGTTTCTATTTAATTTTTACAAATTCTAAATTTTATTACCTTTATTCCAATACACCAATTTGATAGTTTATATATTCCTCTTTTGTATTTTTTTATAAATCATAAAATAAAATTATCTTTATATTTAACTCCATTATGTATAAGTTTAAATTATATATTAACATTATTTTAGTATATATTAATTAAAGTAAATGCAAAATATTAAATAAATATTGTTTTAATTGTTATTTGATATGTTTAAAACTAAATAACATAATAAAATGATAATTATATTTAAGATGTTAATGAAAAAGTTAATAAATATATTAATAAAAGTTAATGAAAATAATATTAAAATATAAATACTATACTGATGAGATGTTTTGCTCTTAACCACTAGACCATTGGCTTTTTCTAATAATTGAAGTGTTGGTTTTTTAACCGAGACTTGTATGGGATACTTCTAGATCTCGAGTTGCCGTGTTGAACTATTAATGGAAAATAAACAGAGCAATATCATTTTCAGTTTATCGATAACCAAATAAAAAATGGCGATCTCTTTCCTCTGTGTTTTTCTCATCACCTTCGTTTCGTTAATCTTTTTTGCCAAGAAAATCAAACGATCAAAATGGAATCTTCCTCCAAGCCCTCCCAAGTTTCCGGTCATCGGGAACTTACATCAGATTGGAGAATTGCCTCACAGGTCACTTCAACATCTCGCCGAAAGATACGGACCTGTGATGCTTCTTCACTTTGGGTTTGTCCCTATAACTGTGGTCTCATCGAGAGAAGCCGCTGAAGAAGTGCTTAGAACTCATGACCTAGACTGTTGCAGCAGGCCTAAGCTTGTCGGGACAAGGTTACTCTCGCGGGATTTTAAAGATATCGGTTTTACGCCATACGGTAACGAGTGGAAGGCGCGGCGTAAGTTTGCCCTGCGTGAGCTTTTCTGTTTGAAAAAGGTTCAGTCCTTTAGGCATATCCGAGAGGAAGAATGTAACTTTCTGGTCAAGCAACTGTCGGAATCTGCGGTTGATCGCTCTCCGGTCGATTTGAGCAAATCCCTTTTCTGGCTAACCGCTAGTATCCTTTTTAGAGTTGCCTTAGGACAGAATTTTCACGAGAGCGATTTTATCGATAAAGAAAAGATCGAAGAGCTCGTGTTCGAAGCTGAGACTGCCCTAGCAAGTTTCACTTGTTCTGATTTCTTCCCTGTTGCCGGACTTGGATGGCTCGTTGATTGGTTTTCCGGACAACACAAGAGACTCAACGATGTTTTTTACAAGCTCGATGCTCTGTTTCAACATGTCATAGATGATCATTTAAATCCTGGAAGATCAAAAGAGCACGAAGACATCATCGATTCAATGTTGGATGTGATTCATAAACAAGGAGAGGACAGTTCCTTAGAGCTCACAATAGATCATATCAAGGGGTTTCTCGCGGTAAATCAAAAGTTATCTAAACACATTAACGTTGAAATTTGATTCAAAATTCTAACTTACTTTTCTTTTTTGTTGGTAGAATATATTTCTTGCAGGGATAGACACAGGGGCCATCACCATGATATGGGCAGTGACGGAGCTCGTTAAAAACCCGAAACTGATAAAGAAAGTTCAAGGCGATATCCGAGAACAACTTGGCAGCAATAAGGAGAGAATCACCGAGGAAGATATCGAGAAAGTTCCTTACTTGAAGATGGTAATCAAAGAAACATTCAGGTTACACCCAGCAGCTCCTCTTATACTTCCAAGGGAAACAATGGCTCACATCAAAGTTCAAGGGTATGATATTCCTCCCAAGAGGAGGATCTTGGTCAATGTTTCGGCAATAGGAAGAGATCCCAAACTCTGGACAAACCCGAAAGAGTTTGACCCTGAGAGGTTTATGGATAGCTTTGTTGATTATAGGGGACAACATTACGAGCTCTTACCATTTGGGTCCGGTCGAAGGATATGTCCCGGGATGCCAATGGGGATTGCTGCCGTCGAATTGGGACTCTTGAACTTACTTTACTTCTTCGATTGGAAGTTGCCTGATGGGATGACACATAAAGATATCGATACTGAAGAAGCTGGTACTCTTACAATAGTCAAGAAAGTACCTCTCAAGCTCGTTCCAGTTCGAGTTCAGTGATCAGACCAAACTCCAAACCTTTTGAATAAATATATCATGCAAATCATGTAAGCTTCTCTGATGATGTATGAAGTATATTTTTCAGTAAAATACTAAGTTGAAATTTCATATGCGAATTGTTGGTTTTGGAATTCTGTTTGAGGAATGTAACGTTCAGGAACCTGACATGTTCGGATCTGATTGATCAAAGTAACTTCAGCAAGATATATTTTTCTACGATTTTTTGAATCGTTTGGAAGTGGTTTTAACATAACAAGCACGGCCCAAATTAATATGGCTATCCAATCCATAATTTTTTTGTATTTTTTCTAAAATACTTATCAAAAGTTCTTTTATTTTTTTACTATATGCCCAAATTTTCATTTTCTTTACATTTATTTTGTCAAATAAGCCAAAATATTCAAAAATAGGCAATCATATTCTAAAATTTTATGATGAAAAATCTTTTAAAGTTCAATAAATAAGTCCAAATATTGAATAAAAAAGAAATGTTTTCTGATTAGAGCTGTTCCACAAGATTTGAAAAATAATAAAACAAGTCCCTATTTACTACTAGTTGTAGTTTTATCGATAAGGCACAATAAGTAATGTAATCTAGTTATATTTCTGTACATCTATACATTGAATGTGTTGTAGGAATCTTAATGTACGAAGTTAATTAGCGAAAAATGATTATTTTGCAAATTATAAATAGTATTATGACTATTTTTCAAATTATGTTTGGAAAAGTTACTATTTTACAAATTCACCCTAAATTATAGTCAATATATTTATTTATTTTTGGACCAAAGTTAATATAATTTAGAAATATATTTTATTGGAAAAGTTACAAATGAGTTTATGTGTGAGTTTTAAAGTGAGTTAATTAGAGATTAATATATTATAGAATCTTTAATAATATATGTAAAAAGTATATCAAATAACTTAATAAGGAGAAAATAAAACCTTACTTTTATATATATCATTCAAGCTATACATCTAGTCTTTCAAGAGATAAAGTTTTTGTGGACCTAAACGGTTAGGGTATAAAAGTTTTTGGATTATCTTTTTCTCCCCAAGCAAACATATAATACCTTTTAGTTGAATAGAAAAAGAAAGAAAATTATTATATTGAACACCTCACTTATTCTTTAAATTGAGAGGAAATAAAATTGTTGATCTAGAAAAAACTGAAGAGCTTGTGCTTGTGTGAATCTCATATGAATCATCATAGATAGGAGTTTAAATGAGAGGAAATAAAATTGTTGATCTAGAAAAAGTTGAAGAGCTTGTGCTTGTGTGATTTTTTTTTCTTTTCCTTTCCCCACTCTTTTGTGAATCTCATATGGATCATCATAGAGAGGAGTTTTAGAAGAATATACTGTGGAACAAAAATATGAGCAATAATCCGTAAAATCTTAAATTTACAGAATTAGTATGTATGACTATCAAAATTTTATTCAATTAGTAGACTTTTCATGATTAAAATGTAAGCGGTGTGAGTGCATTATCCATTGGACCTATCTAACATATACCGAAACAGAGCATTTATCCATTAGAAAAAAAAAAAAAAGAAAAAAAGAATGGCAATCTCTTTACTCTTGTCTTTTTCTCATCGCCTTTGCTTCGTTAATCTTCCTCGGAAAAAAGATCAAACGATCTAAATGGAATTTTCCTCCCAGCCCTCCTAAGTTTCCGGTCATCGGAAACTTACATCAACTTGGAGAATTGCCTCACAGGTCACTTCAACGTCTAGCCGAAAAAACCGGAGATGTTATGCTTATTCACTTAGGGTTTGTCCCTGTAACTGTTATCTCATCGAAAGAAGCAGCTGAAGAAGTGCTTAGAACTCATGACCTAAACTGTTGCAGCAGGCCTAATCTTGTTGGGACGAGGCTACTTTCTCGGGGTTTTAAAGATGTTGGTTTTACTCCATACGGTGAAGAGTGGAAGGAGCGGCGTAAGTTCTTGGTGCGTGAGTTTTTCTCTTTGAAAAAGGTTCAGTCTTTCGGTTATATCAGAGAGGAAGAATGTAACTTTCTTGTCAAGAAACTGTTGGAATCAGCCGTGGATCAATCTCCGGTTGATTTGAGCAAAACCCTTTTTTGGCTAACCGCGAGTGTCATGTTTAGAGTTGCTTTTGGACAGAGTTTCCACGAGAGCGAGTTCATCGATAAAGACAAGGTCGATGAGCTTGTGTTTGAAGCCGAGACCGCTCAAGCTAGTTTCACTTGCTCTGATTTCTTCCCTATTGCTGGACTTGGTTGGCTCGTTGACTGTATTTCCGGGCAACACAAGAGGCTCAAAGATGTTTTCTTCAAGCTGGATGCTCTGTTTCAATGTTGGATGTCATGCAGAAACAACGTAAAGATGATTCCTTGAAGCTCACAATCAATAACATCAAAGGAATTCTAACGGTAAAGAAAAAAGCTTAACTTGTTTCAACACATTCACATTGAAACTGAATCTTGATATTTAACTTAGTTTCCGTGTGTTTGCTAGAATATATTTCTCGGAGGGATAGACACCGGAGCTCTTACTATGATATGGGCAATGACGGAGCTCGCTAGAAACCCGGAAGTGATGAAGAAAGTTCAAGGCGAGATCCGAGACCGCCTTGGCAGAAATAAAGAGAGAATCACCGAAGAAGATATCAATAAAGTTCCTTACTTGAACCTAGTGATCAAGGAAACATTCAGATTACACCATCCAGTTCCTCTTCTTCTCCCAAGGGAAACAATGGCTCACATCAAGGTTCAAGGCTATGATATTCCTCCCAAGAGACGGATCTTGGTCAACGCTTGGGCGATAGGAAGAGATCCAAAACTCTGGACTAACCCGGAAGAGTTTAACCCCGAGAGATTTATCAATAGTCCTGTGGATTATAGGGGACAACATTTCGAGCTCTTACCGTTTGGGTCTGGACGAAGGATATGTCCCGGGATATCGATGGGTATGGCTACTGTAGAATTGGGACTCTTGAACTTACTTTACTTCTTCGACTGGAAGTTGCCTGATGGGATGACACATAAAGATATCGATACTGAAGAAGTTGGCACTCTTACAATCGTCAAGAAAGTACCACTAAAACTTCTTCCAGTTCGATTTCAGTGATCAAACCAAACTCCAAACTTTGAAGATGTTTTGAATAAAAATACTATGCAAAGTATGTAACCCTAGCTTCTCTAATGTATGTGAAGTACGTTTTCCAGTAAAATACTAAGTTAAAATTTCATATCTTTACTAAAACATGTACTGTGTTTCCTGTGTTTCATATCTTTGGAAAATAATTATAAATAAATTTTTCTAGACATCTTTCTTCTTTAATAATAGTATTCGTATTTTTTTAATTTAAAATACATTAGCTAATGAAAATATACATAAAAACTTTAAAATCTATCTATTTGAAACAATATTAATAAAACATGGATTAGTTAGGAACAGAAGAGATATCAACTTTGTATCGTAGATGTTCCTTAATCCTTATATTCATATTCATATTTTCACATGTCAAATTTAATTTCCAGATGTTGAAAACATGTCAAATTTCTTAACCAGATGACGAAGGTTTCACCATTATTAAGATGTAAGCGGTGTGAGGGATGACTTTGTATTT
The DNA here is from genome assembly GCF_000001735.4 of Arabidopsis thaliana. NCBI lineage: Eukaryota > Viridiplantae > Streptophyta > Magnoliopsida > Brassicales > Brassicaceae > Arabidopsis > Arabidopsis thaliana. The sequence goes on along the minus strand of NC_003074.8, from coordinate 9,569,946 downwards.
TCCCGCTTTGAACTATTAATACATCAAAACAGAGCATTATTAATTTTCTTCAATTTACACCAACAGAAAAAAAAAATGGCAATCTCTTTGCTCTGTCTTTTTCTCATCACCTTCGTTTCGTTAACCATTGTTGGCTGCAAGATCAAACGCTCTATATGGAATCTTCCCCCAAGCCCTCCTAAGTTACCGGTCATCGGAAACTTACACCAAGTTGGAGAATTGCCTCACAGGTCATTTCGACGTCTAGCCGAAAGAACCGGACATGTTATGCTTCTTCACTTAGGGTTTGTCCCTGTAACTGTTATCTCATCGAGAGAAGCAGCTGAAGAAGTTCTTAGAACTCATGACCTAGACTGTTGCAGCAGGCCTAACCTTGTGGGGTCTAGGCTAATCTCTCGGGGTTTTAAAGATCTCAATTTTACTCCATATGGTGAAGAGTGGAAGGAGCGACGTAGGTTCTTGGTTGGTGAGCTTTTCTGTTCTAAAAAGCTTCAGTCTTTTATATATATCAAAGAAGTAGAATGTAACTTTCTGGTCAAGAAACTGTCGGAATCAGCAGTGGATCAATCTCCAGTCGATTTGAGCAAAACCCTTTTCTGGCTAGCTGCGAGTATCCTGTTTAGAGTTGCTTTTGGACAGAGTTTCCACGAGAGTGAGTTTACCGATACAGACAAGATCGATGAACTTGTATTTGAAACCGAGACAGCTCAAGGTAGTTTCACTTGCTCTGATTTCTTCCCTATCGCCGGACTTGGATGGCTTGTTGACTGGATTTCCGGACAACACAAGAGGCTCAACGATGTTTTCCTCAAGCTCGATGCTCTGTTACAGCATGTGATTGATGATCATTCAAACCCTGGAAGATCGAAAGATCACAAAGATATTGTCGATGTGATGTTGGATGTGATGCATAAACAAGGCAAAGATGATTCTTTGAGGCTCACAATAGATCATATTAAGGGGCTTCTCACGGTAATTAATGTTTCAACACATTTGTATAATTGTATTGAAATGGAATATGAATTTACTTAACTTGTTTTTCGGGTGCTTGGTAGAATATAATAATCGCAGGGATAGACACAGGAGCTCTGACCATGATATGGACAATGACAGAGCTCGCTAGAAACCCCGAAATAATGAAGAAAGTTCAAGGCGAGATCCGAGATCGCCTTGGCAACAATAGGGAGAGAATTACCAAAGAAGATCTTGATAAAGTTCCTTTCTTGAACTTGGTGATCAAGGAAACATTCAGATTACACCCAGTAGCTCCTCTTTTGCTCCCACGGGAAACAATGGCTCACGTCAAGGTTCAAGGCTATGATATTCCTCCCAAGAGACGGATCTTGGTCAACGCTTGGGCGATAGGAAGAGATCCTAAACTATGGACTGACCCGGAAGAGTTTAAGCCCGAGAGGTTTATCGATAGCCCTGTGGACTATAGAGGACAACATTTTGAGCTCTTACCGTTCGGGTCTGGACGAAGGATATGTCCCGGGATGGCGATGGGGATGGCTACTCTGGAATTGGGACTCTTGAACTTACTTTACTTCTTCGATTGGAAGTTGCCTGATGGGATGTCACATAAAGATATCGATACTGAAGAAGCTGGTACTCTTACAGTCGTTAAGAAAGTACATCTAAAGCTTGTTCCAGTTCGAGTTCCATGATCAGACCAAACTCCAAGCTTTGAAGATGTTTGAATAAAAATATTATGCAAATCAAATCAAGTAAGCTTAGGTATGACGTATATTTTGAATAAATAATTATGATTGATTTGAAACGTATTATTAGGTTGAATAGTAGTCGATGTTATAACTTGATGTGATTTGCATACAAATTATGTGGTTTAACCTGTAGAATGATGTAGTAATATTGTTGTAGAAACACGAGTTATAAGTCTAAGCAAAACAATTATATTTTCTCGTTTGGAAGAAGAGACATTCCCAAAGAAAATAGATTATAGAAGTTCACTTCTGATCCACAACAACTAGGACTCAGACGCAAATTTCGCGGTTATAGAAAACATAATATTTTCATGTCCTTGGAAAATAGTTGTAAAATTCAACATGCAACAAATACACTCTCTTACTGTTTCTAAACTGAAAATGAAAAATGCACTTGATCGCAAATGTCGACACCACTCTATGGGTCGGGCTCTCATCAACCCGATTCTCATCCGGGTTATTTGATCAAACTTATCCCTGCCATGGTTTCAGTTATCCAATGTGATTTTGTCGATATAGAAAAAGTTGAAGAGCTTGTACTTGTATTAATCTCTTATGGATCATGAAAAGAGAGTTTTAGAAGTATGTGTCTTCTATTTGCAACAAAAACTAGCAAATATAGATGACACGAAGTCATATTTTGTCTTGGTCTCGTCACTTCACAAGCTAAATCTTCCATCTTAAAACCACAAATACTTTTAACAAGGTGCACCAGTAAACCTACACGACTTTTGTTCTAATAAAAACTTTGTTCTAACACTTATTTTATGCCTTATCATTAAGTGTAGATGTTCCTAATCTCTCTTGAATATTTCAACTGTTTCATACAAATTGAGCAATCATCGGTAAAGTCTAAAATCTACCGAATGTTTTATTTAAACTATGATTAAAATGTAAGCGGTGTGAGTGATGTGCTTATCTTTTTTCCTTCACTGACCAATGGATTTGCCGCTTTGAACTACTAATATACCAAAACAGAGCATTATGAATTTAAACCTAAAGAAGAAGAAATGGCAATCTCTTTACTCTGTCTTTTTCTCATCACCTTAGTTTCGTTAATCTTTGTCGTCAAGAAGATCAAACACTCTAAATGGGATCTTCCTCCAAGCCCTCCTACGTTTCCGGTTATCGGAAACTTACACCAAGTTGGAGAATTGCCTCACAGGTCATTTCAACGTCTAGCCGAAAGAACCGGGCATGTTATGCTTCTTCACTTTGGGTTTGTCCCTGTAACTGTAATCTCATCGAGGGAAGCAGCTGAAGAAGTTCTTAGAACTCATGACCTAAAGTGTTGCACCAGGCCTAAACTTGTCGGGTCGAGGCTAATCTCTCGGGGTTTTAAAGATATCAGTTTTACTCCATACGGTGAAGAGTGGAGAGAGCGGCGTAAGTTCTTGGTGCGCGAGCTTTTCTGTTTCAAAAAGGTTCAGTATTTTGGGTATATCGTAGAAGAAGAATGTAACTTGCTGGTCAAGAAACTGACGGAATCAGCCGTAGGTCGGCCTCCGGTTGATTTGAGTAAATCCCTTTTCTGGCTAGCTGCGAGTATCCTGTTTAGAATTGCTTTTGGACAGAGTTTCCACGACAACAAGTTTATCGATGAAGACAAGATCGATGAACTTATATTTGAAACCGAGACAGCTCAGGCTAGTTTCACTTGCTCTGATTTCTTCCCTATCGCCGGCCTTGGATGGCTCGCTGACTGGATTTCCGGGAAACACAGGTGGCTCAACAATGTCTTCTTCAAGCTCGATGCTCTGTTTCAACGTGTGATTGATGATCATTCAGATCCTGGAAGATGGAAAGATCACAAAGATATCGTCGATGTAATGTTGGATGTGATGCATAAACAAGGCAAAGATGATTCTTTGAGGCTCACAATAGATCATATTAAGGGGTTTCTCACGGTATCAAAACTTGTTTCACACGTTTGTATTAAAATGGAATCTGAATTGATTTAACATAGTTTCCGGGTGTTTTGTAGAATATAATAATCGCAGGGATAGACACAGGAGCTCTTACCATGATATGGGCAATGACAGAGCTCGCAAGAAACCCCGAACTAATGAAGAACGTTCAAGGCGAGATTAGAGACAGCTTTGGCAACAATAAGGAGAGAATCACCAAAGAAGATCTAAATAAAGTTCCTTTCTTAAACATGGTGATCAAGGAAACATTCAGATTACACCCAGTAGCTCCTCTTCTGCTCCCAAGGGAAACAATGACTCACATCAAGGTTCAAGGCTATGATATTCCTCCAAAGAGACGGATCTTAGTCAACACTTGGGCGATAGGAAGAGATCCTACACTCTGGATAAATCCGGAAGAGTTTAACCCCGAGAGGTTTATCAACAACCCTGTAGATTATAGAGGACAACATTTCGAGCTCTTACCGTTCGGGTCTGGTCGAAGGATATGTCCCGGGATGGGGTTGGGGATCACTATAGTGGAATTGGGACTCTTGAACTTACTATACTTCTTCGATTGGAGAGCACCTGATGGGATGACACATAAAGACATCGATACAGAAGAAGCTGGTATACTTACAGTAGTCAAGAAAGTACCTCTCAAACTTGTCCCAGTTCGAGTTCAGTGATTGCACCAAACTCCAGTTCCAGACTTTTTACAAGTTTTGAATAAACTTTCTCTGTACATATGGAAACGTATAATGCGAGTATATATGTATGTAAGATGATGTTAGAAAGAACATGATCCTGCTTTGCTATGAATAGAAAAGTTTCCATGGCAAAGGAAATAGTTGATAAAGCTGTATATAGAGAGTCTCATGATGGCTCTTTGATATGCCTCTATAAATTCAAGTTTGTGCATGGGTAAGAGAAGCAACAATGGTTTCATCATCTTTTCAAAAACGGTTTAGACAATTCTGTGATATGCAATGATTAGGAGATTGTGTAAGAATTAAGATGAAACAACAAAAAGAGAGATATGTAACCTAACGGTGGAGACATCTTATGAAAACATTGGTCTTGAAGACTAAGCTAAAAATAAAACCTGTTTATTTCACCGCCGCCGTCGAAACATTCAAGCGGCTTACGGCGGAGAGAGAAGAGTTCCGATGGGACGAGAGGAAAAGAGATCGACGCGGCGTCACCAAAAGTCCAAAACAACAAATTAGCTAGAGAGAAATTGCAAGATCAACCTTGATCTAAAAGAAATTGCAAAATAAACATGTTGTTTTTAAAAACTACCAATTTAATCCTCCATTCCCAAATTAAAATGTAATTTTTTTCTTATTAACTTACACAACTAATTAATTACGCTGCTGAAATTTCTTAATATTAGATTGTTAGAACATAATTATATATTTCTAGCCAATAAATTTTTGAGGCAGAAAAATGATTTATCATGTAGAACATGTATTAATTTATCATGTCCAGATGACGTGAACCAATCAAATATGGTATTCTATATTTTTTTAAAAAAAATTCTTGAATAAAAACTATATTCAATTACTTGAATCGAATAACTTATGTGCATCTTTAAAATTTTCAATCATGACATATACAAAAATATGTTTTTTTTTTCTACATATGATGAGATATTCAATCATTCTAGGATGAAAAAACTAAAAATGATTATCTCAAAGTCACGTAAAATTTTGAAGAAAAAAAGGAATGCAAAAGGGAGAGAAAGCCACGTAAGGAGACATGTCTCAAAGTCTCACAAGTGGTGTTTTTGTCCTAACACATCACAATGTATCATTTTGTCCCAATATGTGTTAGTTGACTAATTAATGCACTATTCTAAGATTTTTTCACCCAATTTCTCAAAATTCAATAGACAGGTGAAGTTTCCAAAGTCAAATTTCCGTTGATATCCACATCTTCCAGACGTACCAATAAAAGAGATTTTAACTCATACTATCCCTGTCTTATAGAAATGGAAAAGAAAAAAAAAGTTACTAGTAATCATCCTCTTGCTTTTGCACGATAGTCGATAGAATATCAATCTGGTTTTCAGTTTGGTTGTGAATAGTCTATTAATCTCCACATGTGAGTCAATGACTTGGATCCAATATAACTACTGAGCTAACTTTTATTACAAGAGTTATTATAGCGTTGACGTCATTGTTAGGTCATTAACATAAAGCGAATCCGTAAAGTTAATAACTTTATCTCATGATTCCAATCATGTTTTCCTCCCAAATCACGAAACAGCTTATTAGTCTAGCGGGGTGTATTCAATCTTACATTTTGAATGATTTGAGTTATTTTGAGTTTTTATATGATTTTAAAGAATTTAGGTGAATTTAAGAAAGTTGTTATGATTTATTGTTAAATCATCTCAAATTCCACCTAAAACCATGAGATTTAAAATTCTGTATTTTTAACTAAAGAAATCCACTAAAAGGGTGTATTAAATATTATATTTTAAGTGATTTGATTTATTTTAAGTTTTTATATGATTTTGAAGAATTTGGGTAAATTTAAGAAAGTTGTTATGATTTATTGTAAAATCCTCTCAAATTCTACCAAAAACCATGAAATTTACAATTCTGTATTTTTAACTAAAGGAATCCACTAAAATTCACTTAAGTCTCTTAAAGTCACTAAAAATCCAATCTTTAAAATATTTTCAATAAAAGGGGATTTTTAAGTAGATTTTAGAATCACTACTTCAATAACATTAGATTTCATGAGACTTTTAAAAATCCATTATTGAATAACATAGGATTTGTTATTTTAACACAAATCACTTGACGTGTTTGATTGAATACACCACCCTAAAATTCACTTAAGTCACTAAAAATTCAGTCATTAAAATGTTTTCAATAACTGGGAATTTTTAAGTAGATTTTAGAATCACTAGTTCAATAACATAAGATTTCATGAAACTTTTAAAAAGCTATGATTGAGTAACATAGGATTTGTTATTTTAACACAAATCACTTAAAATATTTGATTGAATACACCCCTAAGTACCAGAAATGATTTCAACTTCACTTCTAAATCATTTCTCTATATATATAAGTCTCTTCGAAATGATTCACCAACACCAAACAAAAATAACCAAAAAGAAAACAAAACCCCAAAAAATTCTAAATACATTTAACATGAAGACAACAAAAGAGCTAAGACGCATGTTTTGCTTTATCATCTTCTTCTCATTCTTCTCCTTCATCACAAAGAACATGGCATATCCTCTCTCTACAAACTCTCGTTGGATCATCGACGAAAAAGGGCAAAGAGTGAAGCTGGCGTGTGTGAATTGGCCATCACATTTGCAGCCTGTGGTGGCGGAAGGGCTGAGCAAGCAGAGTGTAGATGACTTGGCCAAGAAGATAATGGCAATGGGTTTCAACTGTGTTAGGTTTACTTGGCCACTTGATCTAGCTACAAATGAGACGTTGGCTAATAATGTTACTGTGAGACAATCTTTTCAAAGTCTTGGTCTTAATGATGACATTTCTGGTTTCGAAACAAAGAACCCATCCATGATTGATCTTCCCCTCATTGAAGCTTACAAGGTATGATAGTATTCAATTTATTGGATCTCTTTCATTGGCATAAAATAAAAGAATTACAAAAACTTTTTATTTCGGTTGAAAATTTAATAAATCTAATATAAATTTATGCTTATTATTATGGTTTTAAGTTATAAATTATATATTCTTTCAAACCTCGTATTCATGTAAATTTTAGATATTAAAACATATTAGTTTGTTAAATAATGTTGTTATATAACAATCACTATTTTTTTACTGTTGTTGTCAATTTTATTTTATTTTATTTTTTTAAAGTTAATTTGTCAAGATTTTACATTGGTGGTATACTAGCTAATTGATTTACCAACAATCTCATAGTATTGTTCTATCAGTAAAGGTAAATCTATTGGTTCGGACTTCGGATATCCGTCCGAAAATTTTAGAATAGCTTTATTTAGTTCATAATATACAAAAATAATTTATAAAGATGGATTTGTCAAAAAGAAATTACATAGATGTGGATCCAAATACTTTAAAACAATAGTTCAAAACCGAAATTTCATATATCATGTAGTTTTTTACCCTAAGTCACTCATCTCCTTTGAAAACAAAACTTACTTTTTTTGTTTTTCTTTCGTTTTTGCAGAAGGTGGTAGCTAAGTTGGGAAACAATAATGTGATGGTGATATTAGACAACCACGTGACCAAGCCAGGGTGGTGTTGTGGCTACAACGACGGCAACGGTTTCTTTGGTGACACTTTCTTTGACCCTACTACGTGGATCGCCGGTCTGACCAAGATAGCCATGACTTTCAAAGGTGCCACTAATGTCGTTGGCATGAGCCTCAGAAACGAACTTAGAGGACCAAAACAAAACGTCGATGATTGGTTCAAGTACGTATATTTGTATAACCTATTCGGATCCTTTTTCTCTCTGAGTTTATCTTCTATATAATTGGTTTAATGAAATTGAATTGCATTAAACATTTAACGGTTACATAGAAAGAAAGAAAAATATAAACTAGTGGCCATCTCTTGCACGTATTGCTTTGAACTTTAAGTGCCTTTTTTCATGTTTGCCCCATTCGCTGCATGTGTACCGTGTACGTGTAAGAGATCGCTATTCTGTAATGTTAAAATCAGTATTTTGTTTTTTACCTTCAGTGGCATACGTTACATTAAAAGTTCCTTTTTAACGAAAAAAGTTTAGAACACTAAGAAGAAAATAAATGGACATTTTTAAAGTATTTTTATCAAAAAAAAAAAAGATAATAGTTGAGTGACATATAAGGATTAAAGACTTTACTTACGTACGGTTTCACGGAAAATAAAATGTATCAATCAAATAAGAAATTTCATATTTTTCCTTGTTTTTTTTTTGTTTTTCCTAGAGCCAATATTATTAAGTGGCACATAATTTTTTTATGCTAGAAGCCTATAGAAGACTAGAACCACAGTAAACGATCAAAATTCTTAATATTATAGCAACAGTCTATACCAGCCCCCAATGATTACTTACGTCGTCTAACCAAAAAAAAAAAAAAAAAAAAAAAAATTGTGTGTTATATTTAGATTATACTGTATATATTTAATTCCTTCGTATTCAAAAATTAGCAATGATTCACTGGGCACATATTAATATGTTACTAATGTGGTTTGTTTTAAATATGTTGTTTTGTAATTTTTAAAACATATATTTTTTTGTCAATATATATATGTGTGCTAGATTTGATTAAACTTAAGGAAGATTTATATTTTATTTGTCTCATGTAGGTACATGCAACAAGGGGCCGAAGCAGTTCACGAAGCAAACCCTAATGTACTTGTAATCCTTTCTGGCCTCAGCTACGACACCGACCTCTCATTTGTCCGATCACGACACGTAAACCTAACTTTCACTAGAAAACTCGTGTTTGAGCTCCATCGGTACTCTTTCACCAACACAAACACATGGAGTTCCAAAAACCCTAACGAGGCATGCGGTGAGATTCTGAAAAGCATCGAGAACGGGGGCGGTTTCAATCTCCGTGACTTCCCGGTGTTTCTTAGCGAGTTTGGAATCGACTTGAGAGGCAAAAATGTTAACGATAATCGCTACATTGGATGTATATTAGGTTGGGCCGCGGAAAATGACGTAGATTGGTCGATTTGGACTCTTCAAGGAAGTTACTATCTCAGAGAAGGTGTGGTCGGAATGAGTGAGTTTTACGGTATCTTGGATTCGGATTGGGTTCGTGTTCGAAGCCAAAGTTTCTTGCAAAGATTGTCTCTGATTCTATCCCCGCTTCAAGGTATATTCGATATGTTTTTGATACACAGCTTTACTTTTTGAGTTGAAACCAGACTAATTTTTTAGAGTTCACAATCGTCATTCGCCACCAAGTATAAAATCAAGATTTGATGGTGGCTATTTTACCAACCATTAGATTTTTTTTGTCACATACTAATAAGAACAAATATGTTTTAGATTTAATAACTTTATTCATTTAGATGTTAGCTGAAATGATATTTTAAAATAAAAAGAATTTGCTTATGCTTGTTCATTAGACATATGATTAATTAACATCTCACTATTCTAATTAATTTAGTATTGCAAACATGTTTTATCAGGACCAGGCTCTCAATCCAAAGTCTACAATCTTGTTTTCCACCCGTTAACCGGACTTTGCATGCTACAAAGTATCTTAGATCCAACCAAGGTCACTCTCGGTCTATGTAATGAATCTCAACCATGGAGCTACACTCCTCAGAACACCCTGACACTCAAAGACAAGTCCCTATGCTTAGAGAGCACCGGGCCGAATGCGCCGGTTAAGCTCAGTGAAACGAGTTGCTCGAGCCCTAATTTGTCAGAATGGGAGACCATCTCAGCCTCTAATATGCTCTTAGCTGCTAAATCAACCAATAACTCACTTTGCCTTGACGTGGATGAAACAAATAACCTCATGGCTAGTAACTGCAAGTGTGTGAAGGGCGAAGACAGCTCGTGTGATCCGATAAGCCAGTGGTTCAAGATTGTTAAAGTTAGTAAATAATGAGGTTTAAATTAATATAGATTATTCATCTCATATTTAAATAACGGTTAAGAAACTCATTCTACTATATTATTTGGAAAGTACATTTTAAATATAACCTTATTTTTTGTAAGTAATTACATAGGTATGCCATTAGAAATAAAATTTTAAAGAGTAAATTAATTTATTTCTTTAAAAATTAAAAAATCAAATATTAATTTAATTAATTAAATTTAACTCAAAAACGAAATACATTATTAATTTCCAAAAAAGTAACCAATTAAAATCAACAAATTAGATTTGATATCTAAATTATCATATTAATTTTTTATTAATTATTATACTTCACCTCTCATCTTTATATGATTCTATTTTTGCGAAAAAATAATATCATCGTTATAAAAAAATAATTAGAGTTTTTTCGCATATGCCACAATTTGAATTTTTAAAAACGAATATAAACTGTTCAATACATGAAAAAATACTATAACGGGTCAAAAGTAGATTTAAGAAATTTTTTTACTGAGTACTGTGTCATAATTTGAATATTTATATTCAATTTCATACATATTATTTTAAAATTTATAATCTTATATACTACAATAATTAATAACATATTAGATTTTTTAATGTGTATGATGTGATTCAATTTTTAATACAAGCAGGAAAATCCTAGAATTGACGGGTTTAAATCAATATTAATACAAGATGGTATACTACAGGTGAAACTCTAAAATTAACAATCAAAATACAAGTATATAATTTTAAACACTAAACAATATAAATAATATCAACAAAACATATACAACTCGCAGTTTACTATACATTTAAAATCAAATAAAATAATATCATATATTTGTAATCAACTTTACAATAAAAGTTTTTAGTTTAACTAAAATATAAGCCTACCTGCTGTATAATGCAAGTTAAAATTATAAATAAGCAGATTACCATCACGATGGATGTACCTTCTCACATACACACTTATCAAAAACTTAAAACCTTTCAAAACCTCTTGGTATATTCAAATTAGGATTTTTCATTCATGTAATCATTATTCCAAGGGTTTTGGGATGTCTTATGAAATGATTTTGGCAGAAGAGGATGTAAAATTTTTTGAATAAAAAGTAGTCAGCAAAACATATGTTTTATTGGAATTTTTTAGATAATTAAATCAGAGAATAGGGCTGGACATATGAGTAATCCATTTGAGTTCGGGTAGAACCCGTTCGGGTTTGGAATTAATGGGTATATGATTTACTACCTAATAGAATAATTCTAAATATCTGGTTCGGGTCGGGTCCAGTTGGGTTTGGGTCAGTTTGGATAAAAAGTTTCAGGCCCTAAAAATACTCAAAAAAATAGAAACGGGTATTTTATATGTAGATAGTGCGTCTCCAAACAAAAAAAACTTTTAAATTTATTAAGTTTTAATAAATTTAATTATAATTGAATATATTTTACTAAATTTTGACAAATATAGCAAACATAATAAAGTATACAATTTAATTTATACAAAATATTAATGTCCGTGCTGTATAGCACGGGTTATGATCTAGTTAAGTTCTTATAAAAAACAAGAAAGGTAACTCATTAAGTTGTAAACTTTATTTTGTGTATGTTACTATTAAATGGAATATAACGTTATTATGCTATTAGTTTATGGTTATTCTCCTGTTTTATTTTTGATATATTATTTTAAGACTGGAATTATTGTAACAAATATTTTTAATTGGACATTTATAAGATAACTATATTAATAAAAAAAATCATAATAAGGTTAGAACATAGATTTTAGTCCCAAATATATACTTTCAGATGATAAAAAGTTTCCAATATCCAAACAAGCAGTTCGCCTTTCAAAAAAAATTAAGAATCAAGATTACGCAAACATAATAACTAGACATAATCTGAACTAAACCGTATCATATCACTCTTTTGAGCGTTACTTGAGCATTAGACCATGTACATAGCTCATATTTTTAGAGTATCAGTAGCCCATTTATAATTTTTTAATAGACCAAATACAGAAAATTGGGCTGAGCCGTATCAGCCCATTGATACTTCTGATACTCAGTTTCATCTTACGTGGCAGGCACTGATTGGTCGCTCATTTGTTTTTTTTCGAAAAAAGAAAAAACAAAATCAAATTTCTTTTGTTTCTCTCAAAAAATTTCTCTCTCGGTCATTTCGCCGATCAATTTTTTTCTGTTTCGATTCCTTTTAAATCTCTTCCCTTTTCTCGAAAATCCTTCTTAGATCATCAGCCATGGCTTCCTCTAATTTCGATGGAATCCTCTTGTGAAGGAACGTGTAGGTTCAGTTGAAGTAGAGGCAATGCTTTCGAGGACGGCTCCATGTTTTAATGGTGATATCAGAAGCCATGAGAGGGTAAAACATTTCTCATTTATTGAACAGATTGGCTAGCAACCTAGCAGGAAATTAGCTGATTTGAGTTCTTATTGTTTATGGTTCTGCTTTTAAAAAAAAAATTATCTGTGTCCTATAGGTGTCATTGCCGTTCTTGGATTTTATTAGATTCTGCAAGCAGCATATGAGTGATAAAAGGAACGGTAAGCGTAATTCTTTCAACTCTTATTTCTGCAAAGCTGCTTACTTGAACTTTCTTAACATCATTTATCTGAATTGATGCAGCCCACATTTTTAGAGGCAAAGCCACTTTCTTCTATCAACTTTTGGATGAATTCTGCAGAAGCTCGATCAAGTACCCACTATGATGCAGTATTCATGAAGGTTGGTGAGTATACATATTTTCTCATAAAAGCTCTCCTAGTAGCGCATAGCTTTTTCTGGTTATTCTAAGATATCCTGCATCATCTGTGTCAAACTGTTTCACTTGTAGCTATCATGTCTCTGTTCTGTAGCTTTTTCTAGGATGCTACAGCAGCTGGTGTCAATGTGAGTCTGCTTTAAGTTTATCAATTATGAATTATTGGTGGTTGGTTTTGCTTCAAGTTCAAATCATCTGAAAAATAGACTATTAATCTGTTGTTGACTATTGAATCTCGGGTATGTTTTAACTATTGAAGTGCATATTGTTGGTAATCTGCATTTAATTGTGTGTCTAAACTGAAGTTATGAGATGGAAAGTGTCTCAGTAAATTGAATGCTAGTCTCTAGAGTTCTTTGTGTTGAAACTGAAACTGAAACTGAAACTGAACACTTGAATTTAATAGTGATTTGGTAGATATGATTGATTCGTTTCCTCTAATGTTGGCTATAGATATTGTGTTTTAGACTTGAAAGATGTTTTGGAAACTTGAAAGCGAGATCTTTCCAAGGACATAAAGATCATCTTCTAGTTCCTTGCTGTTTGATGGGAAATTGCTTCCAAAGTTGGCTGCTTGCAGGTTTGTTACCTTCCGGCTCTGTCTTGGTAAATTGGCTATAACTTTCAAACCATAAACCTAAACCGTGATCCGTTTTTTCCTGTAGTTTCGTATGACTGTTGTTGATATTCACACCAATTTTTTAAATTTTCTGGGTTGATTTGCCACTCCGTTTATGGTTTGAATCAAGACAGACGAAAACTAGAGTGAAGGTGTAGGCAATGCAAAATGAGCCGGTGTAGAGAACGATTGGCAAGAAGAGTTGAAACAAGCAGCAAGATAGAGAAGATTGGCTTCTTTGCATAGTTTGTGCCTTCTATTAACTTTGTATAGATAGAGAGATTACAATGTGTTGTTGTTGTTGTGTTGTTTCTGGATTCTTCGACTTGTATATTTGTGTTCTTTCTTACACGTTTATGTGTTCTTTGCTATATACACTTTGCTTTATATGTCTTCTCTTTATGTTCATACAAATGTTGTAACTAAATTTTTTAAGAACCAAAACACTTCAAATCTTTCTTTTCAAAACAACAAACACCAAAAAAAAAAAACTTATGATATTTAAACCAATTTCACTAATGCAAACATAAATAGTAGGAGTATTATAAAAAATCTCAAACAATAAATAAAGTAGTTGGTCTAAAAAAATATTAAAATATTAAGAACCATGATTACGAAAACATAATGTACAAGATTAGACATAATTAAATTAAATATACTAAAATCATACGAACATTCCACTTCTTACAAAACTAATTAGGGATTAACACCAACCAAATGAAACAGAGAGAGATAAACCAAATGGAAAAATTCTTCTTCATCTCTGTCTTTCTTCTTCCCTACGTCATCACCACTTTCGCTTTCCCTCCCTCCACCGACTCACGCTGGATCGTCGACGACGGCAACAAAGGGCGGCGCGTGAAACTCACGTGCGTCAACTGGCCGTCGCATCTCGAAACCGCGGTGGCTGAAGGGCTTAGCAAGCAGCCGTTGGATGCGATCGCAGAGAAGATAGTCTCAATGGGTTTCAATTGCGTTAGATTGACTTGGCCTCTCTACTTAGCCACCGATGAATCTTTCTCTGCTTTTATGACAGTGAGACAATCACTCCGCAAGTTTCGTCTCTTTGAAGCTGTTTCTGGTTTTCAAACTCACAATCCAACGATTCTTGATCTTCCTCTAATCAAAGCTTTCCAGGTAACAAAACTCGATAAAATGTTTACCTTTTTCAGAATTTCCCTGGAAAGGTTTTGACTTTTCTATCTTCTTCTTAGGATTCTTGAATTCTTGTCTAGTTTGTAATCTATTAATTAGGGTTTCAGGATCAAGAAAGATGAGAAATTTGTTGTTCTTTCTCTTAAAACAGGAAGTAGTGTATTGTCTTGAAAAGCATAGAGTAATGGTTATCTTAGACAATCACATAAGCCAACCTGGTTGGTGTTGTAGTGACAATGATGGAAACGGGTTTTTCGGCGATAAACATTTAAACCCTCAAGTTTGGATCAAAGGGTTAAAAAAAATGGCATCAATGTTTGCTAATGTTTCATCAAATGTGGTTGGTATGAGTTTAAGGAATGAGCTTAGAGGCCCTAAACAGAACATTAAAGATTGGTACAAGTATATGAGAGAAGGCGCTGAAGCGGTCCACTCAGTGAATCCGAATGTTCTTGTTATTGTCTCGGGTTTAAATTACGCTACTGACTTATCGTTTCTCCGAGAGAGACCCTTTGAAGTTAGCTTCAGGAGGAAAGTGGTGTTTGAGATACATTGGTATGGATTTTGGAATACTTGGGAAGGAGATAACTTGAACAAGATTTGCGGGAAAGAAACCGAGAAGATGATGAAAATGTCGGGGTTTTTGCTCGAGAAAGGGATACCGTTGTTTGTGAGCGAGTTTGGGATTGATCAAAGAGGAAACAATGCAAACGACAATAAGTTTCTAAGTTGTTTTATGGCTTTAGCAGCTGATCGTGATCTAGATTGGTCACTATGGACTCTTGCAGGAAGCTATTATATAAGAGAGAAAAGTATTGGATCAGATGAATCTTATGGAGTTTTGGATTTTAATTGGTCTAGCATAAGGAACTCAACCATTTTGCAGATGATATCTGCAATTCAGACTCCTTTTATAGGTACACAATTTGTTTTTTCAAACTTACTTTTGTTTTATATGATCTTGATCAATAACAAATTTGCAATATTCAGGACCAGGGCTAATGGAAACTCAACCAAAGAAAATAATGTTCCATCCTTCAACTGGACTTTGCATTGTAAGAAAATCATTGTTTCAACTAAAGCTTGGTTCTTGCAATAGATCAGAAAGCTGGAGACTTTCTTCTCATCGAGTTTTATCACTAGCAGAAGAACAAATCCTCTGTTTAAAAGCTTATGAGAAAGGAAAGTCTGTTAAGCTACGTCTGTTTTTCTCTGAATCTTACTGTTCGAAATGGAAACTTTTTTCTGACTCGAAGATGCAACTCTCTTCTATAACAAAGAATGGATTCTCTGTTTGTTTGGATGTGGATACGGAGAATAACAACATTGTGACGAATAGCTGCAAATGTTTACGAGGAAACTCGAGTTGCGATCCGAGAAGCCAGTGGTTTAAGCTTGTTACTAGCACGAGAAGACGGTCTAGACCAAAACCTTTTCTTCAAATTAGTCTATACTCCAAGACATTTCTTCAGAAATCTTTATCAGTTTAACAAGGTCATCAAGAGAAGAAATCGGTTCATTTCCTTTTCGAGTTTGGTTTTTGGATCGGCTATACCAGATTGGACACATTTAGCTTTCACATAGTTGAAATGCGTATGCACCTAACTCAAAGTTTATACCTTATGATTGCAATTTTTTCTTTGTATATAACATTTGATCTGAATTACACATAATACACACACTGTACATTTTACTAACAAAGATTATTTATGTGTATTTCAGTAACAACTTCACAGTTTAGCTGTTTGTTTCTTCTATATTTATGAATCTTGCTTCTTCTCTTCTAGAGATCTCGGTGTAATCCTGACCTTAAGACCATGTTTCATATACAAAGTCGTTGTTACTCGCGGAACAACAACATGATCTTGATCAACCTTGATTGAGTAATTCAGCAAGATCGAAGCAGCCACCATTTTCATCTGCAAGTAAGCAAATGTTTTCCCTAAACAAAGTCTTGGACCTGCATTGAACACGACGTATTTAAACTGATCATCACTCACGTATTGCCCTCCTTGTATCCATCTTTCTGGTTTGAACATTTCACAGTCTTTTCCCCAAATCGATTCCATCCTTCCCATTGCATAGACTGAGAAGTAAACCCTTGAGCCTTTTCTCAAGAAAGTTCCATCCGGAAACACATCTTCCTCGGTCGCTTGTTTCATTTCCATTGGAATTGGTGGATAGAGTCTAAGAGATTCTGACAATGCTGCTTGTAGATAAACCATATCGTTAAGTTCTTTGACTGTGAAGTGACGAGAACTCTCCTTTTCTCCGGTTTCATCAAGCTTGTACTTGTTCTTCTCTCTTTGGTTCAAGATTTCTCTGATTTCGTGAAGGATCTTGGTTTCGACTTCCGGGTGTTTTGTTATCAACCAGAAGAACCAAGTAAGCGCGACGGAACTCGTGTCTCGTCCGGCTAAGATGAAGCTTGTGCAGAACTGTCTGAAAAACTTGGCGGTGAATCGATCATTTTCATCGCCTCTTTTGTGACTTTCGATCTGTATTAGCCTCGAGAGGACATCGGATTTGCTATTCGCTAATGTTCCTTGGTCCTTAAGCATCGCGATTCGTTCAACAACCATCTTGTCGATAAAGTTGTGAACCGTCTCAACCGCTTCCCTAAGCCCTTTCTCATACCCTATATCGAAAAACTTCATTGGTTTCCACACAAAAGGCGGAATCATGAACCGAAACAGAGTAGACTCTGTTGCTTCTTCAAACGCTTTGGCGAATGGAACGTGAGGAAGATCATCATCCAAAGTCCCCGGATCATCTCCAAGACCCGCGATGCAGATATTATCAAATGTTAACCGTAAAAGAATCTCTTGAAGATCAAAAGCTTCTTGTGACTTGGAGAAACTCTCCATCACTTTTAAAAGCTTCCTCTCTATCAAATCTCTCGTCGTCTGGAAAGAATGATCCACGAAGCGAGTGGAATGCATTTCTGTTATGATGATCCGTCTCTGTTCTTTCCAAGATTCATCATCCGCATTGAAAATACCATCTTCGAGTAAGTCACGGAATCTCTCTTTGTAAAACTCTCCTTTAGGAAAGTTCTTGAAATTGGTTTTGAGCATGTATTCGATGTTTGCAGGAACACTAGTCATGGCTCCGTAAGATCCACTAAACCAGATTCCTTGGTAAGGAAACGTTCCTCGGCTTTTCGTCAAACATCGGGTGACCCATCCAAACATATCGTGAACATGAAGGAAGAACTCGGGAGTTATCCCAAACACAGGCCATTGTACTGGTTCGCCTTTGTTGGTTAACTTCGCTTGCAAGCAACCGAAAAGGAATAAACCTAACAACGCAATTGATACATCTTGAAGACAGAGATGACCAGAGATGCGATCTATCAATGACATTACAGAATTTTCATTAGACATATTTTGTATAATTTATTTCTCAGTGACTCTTGTAGTAACTATAAACATGAAAAATTGGAGTTCAAGGTTTAATGTTTAATGTTTCGTAAAGACATGTAAATCGAAGATTCAAAGAGAGGATTCATCATGCGTTCGGTGCTTTTTTCGCTTAGAGACTCAGACAGTTTAAGGGTACTGGTCTACTTCAAGAACACGACGTTACCTTGACGTACACGAAACGTTATGTTTGAAGTTGAAAATGCAAATTGTATGTATGTGCTATTAGGTCAGTGTCGTAAAGAACTCGGAAGAAACGAAGCTACAAATGCAAAATCTGCATGTCAAATCTTAACTATCTTTTTAGTTCAAATCCCACAACCAATTAACCACGTTTAATCTTCTGGTTCAGTTTATAACCAAATTTATCCTTAGCATTGGTATGTTTTTAATCTATTCCCAATTTCCCACCATTTTAATAGGTGAACTTTGAATTTAATTTTTATAGTTGGCCAAATTTGTTATGTTTTCTGACCTTATCCCACCGTTTTTCAATAGGCCCTTTTACAAAAGTATTGGGCCTATAAATCAATCGAAAGCCCATATATTTATTTGTTCAATTTGGAGTCTGATTTTGATTAAAGCGTAGATTCTTCAACTTATAATTGGAATCAATAACGAAACAAAAAGACGAATCAAACAAAGATTTGTGTTGGTGAGAGAACAGGTAAAACAAAAAAATTGGGTGATGAAATTTAATGAAATATACCAGAAGACAGGTAACACTGTGAAAATAGTAAAATTTAAACACAGAGCTGTTAAATTCTGGCCAGTTTAATATTTGCTCCGGAAACTTGAACATCTCTCACTTTTTATAATCTAAGAGAGTTCACCATTATGAAGCAATTTCCCAATTCTAAATCCATCAATTTCGCACAAAAACTAGATCTAACTTTAGATTCGAAATTTCTCAATACGATTAATCGATGGAGACGAAAAGAAGCCATCGGTTCTTAGGTTTTTACTAATTCGAACGAATCCGAATTTCGCAAAATCCTAAAGAATCGTATTGAAGATTTTTGATTATACGCTTTCGGTGACACGCCCTTCAGAGTTACAAAAACTCTATGACGAAGAGCGCAACGCCTTTCGAAAGCGATCTAAAGAAAACATTGTCAAACGAAGAACAAAAACAAGAATTGAAATAACTGACGGCTAAGGAGTTTTGACTGGGGATTTTATTGAATTAGGGTTCGGAAGGAACTTGCTTTTATAGAGAGAGAGGTCAAAATTAGGGAATGTCGTTAATGGACCCTTTTTAGGCCCATATTGTTGTTAATCAACATTTGGTTAAAATTTGGATCTCTTTGATTTTGGGCCACTTTTGTCCAGTTTGGTTAAAGGAATACACACCAATATTTTTCCTATTGAAAATGCATTACAGAAAACAAAAAATTCATTTTTGTCTTTTTTTCAGTGTCAAGTGAAAAATGTATTTCAGTGTTGAAACGAATTTGTATGGATTATGTGTAATTGTAAATTTTGTCTATCACCTAATTATTTGAGATCCACTCACAATAAATGATTTGAACGTTAAATTAATATTATATTAAAAACTAATGTTTAAAATGTATTTTAAAAATTCTAACTAATGTGTGTGTATTACGAAAATAGTCTATTTTAAGTCACACTTATAACCTTAAATTTATTAAATAAGAAATCAATCTGTTTTTTGGGGGTCAAATTATACGAAATCTATATTTTCAAGATGATTTTTATTGTGGTTGACAGAAAAAAAACACTAAGGGGGAGTCTTTTTGCCTTAAGGTTGTTGTACTTGTAGTTGTACACTAATTGCTGTAAAATAAGAAAAAACTTTTAGTGGATCTTATATACAACTTTTAAAATAAATATGACCGGTAAAGGATGATTCAGCAATGTTAAAACCATTTAAAAGTTCTAAAACGCTTTGCAGTCACATCCTAAATCTTTCAATTAATACCCTAGAAGTGATTTTTCATTGTTAAATTGCACTTTAATATTTCATAATCCTTCAATGAAGAACCATTTTTAAAAAACTTAAGATATCTCTAACATCATAAGATTAAAGTTGTAGTCAACCATCACTATCAACACTGCCATGCACCAAGTAAGGTGGATATCAGACCACGTGTCAGTGCCCCATGAATCAGAGGGAGATACAGAATGTGATCATCACTAGCACAGAGTCCTCTATTGTCCCTTTCACAGGTCACTGAATAAGACAGCTAACACTAGAACAAAGATGGTATTGCCTGAAAAAGAACTCTTACCCTAGGTCAACCCAATTTCGGTCTCCTATCAATTTTATATCCGTATTTAAAAAGTAAGAACTTAAATCTAAATATTACTACACTTTCATTATATCAAAAGAAAAGAAAAAGAGTTATCCAGATGTGACCTTTTAGAACTTTGCAGGAGTCGTTTAATTCATGTTGATAACCAAAAAGAACTTTGCATGCGTAATTTAATTCATGTCATGACCAAAAAGAACTTTAGATTCAGACATACAAAAAAAAAAAAAAAAAAAAAGATACAAATTCTAACCAAAATGATGTCTACTTACACTTTGTTATATCTTATGATGATGATACACATTACAGATAACACCTAGAAAGATGTTTCTCCTTCCACGGTGATACTCCGGCCACAGTCTACGCTACTGCCGGAAAATCCATCTTCATGACTGTTATCATGGTCACTGTCACAACATGATCCACTCAGAAAGTGATCTTGACCGACTGTTTGCTCAAAATGATTATGATTAAGTCTGGTGCAGCCGTTGATGGTTATGTTGATGGAGACAGGTTCTGTTAACTGCTTCCCATCTCGTGGAGGCGAGAAGACCACCGGCAGGTATAGCTCAGCCTCGCATGGAAATTTCGAGCTCTTGAAGTGTTCCTTTAGATCCTCCAAACCCTTTATTGGCGATCAAAAGTAACAAAATAAACACAATTGTGACCTTTTTTTTTTGTCAAGCAAACACAATTGTGACCATATCATCATACTTATCATAAAATTCAAGACGTTGGTTTAACAAAATAAACACATTGTGACCATTTCAAGTTTATTTAGTTTGCCATTTCAAAACATTAATGTGTATATTATACCTGAACTCTCGCATATGTGATTTGGCAAATCTTATGCGAATTAAAAACCTCCCAACGCTGACCATGAAATGCCTTGTAAAACCTCCAAGCTGCTTCCGGAGATGTCATGTTCACAAACCCATAACCAACATTGCACTTGTTGCTAATATCACAACAAAGAAAAGAGTTATGATTTTAGCTATAAATATAACAAATACTATATGTCATTGAATTTTGACAAAAAAAAAAAAACTATATGTCATTGAATTTCGATGCTCGATTACTTGAAATCCATGGGGAGATACACGAAATCATAAGAAGAATACGGCTGATGATGAGACTCATGTTTATTGTGCTCCTCGGTGATTGCTTCGTTTATGTGAATGCAATGCTTGTCCAACATATCCAACAGTAGCTTTTGACTATATAAACAAAAACACTGAAAACCTTAGAAAATTCACACATGGAATCTCATAAAATAAAAAACCTACAAGAATCCTAAGGGATAATGTTAGTCAATTAAGGTATGATCAAAACAAGAATATAATTAAAAGTTTGATTGAACATAACATTGGAGAATTTTATCTAGAATATAAAACTTTGAATATAGCACACGAATCCATGTGAATATTTTAATGAAAGATCTAAATCTTTATTCATCCTAGAGTGTGCAAAAGCTTCGAACTTTAAATCCATATAATTACTTTATTGAAGATTAGAAAGATTTAGTCTTTAGTTTCTTAGAGAATAATTGAAAAACTTTCAAATATTATAATATACTAAATAAATTAGATTATAAAGCCCAACCTGTACTTGTTTGGTATGTTCTTGATCATCAAAGTGGTACGTGGATCTCTGCAACTCGGATCTTCCATGGTTTCTTCACTGATAAGAAACTGACTTAGTTCCATGTTCTTCATCTGTCTTTTCTTCCCCCACTTAGCCACATTCTTGCTTTTTGTCTCCGCGCATTCGGATTCCGTTCCTCGGGTTCCTCGAGTCTTATTATCGTCAGCATCGATGATACATAAGGAACGCATAGAAGCATCAACAGCAATAACTCCATTTTTAGGGCTCACATTCTTGTTTTTATCTTTGATGAAAGATACTGGCCGCCTCAAAGGAGGAATTAGGATTGGTGGCTCTCGAAGCGGTTGAAATGGTAGCTGCGGTTGCCTAGATGACCTGAACCTGTTCTTAATTCCACCAGGTCGACTAAATTCGATCACAACTTGCTTCCCACCAATCTCTTTACCATTCATTCGATCAAACGCTCTCGCCGCGTCTCTCACATCATAAAACTCAACGAACCTTTGATGTTTTTTGTACGGTGTCTCTCTCAACTCTTTGATCGGACCTGAAACATAGATTCTCACATAAACAAACGGTCCAATATAATCTATATTCAAAAGCTAAAGATGTTTCATAGCATGCAAACAATGAATCCATGATTCATGTAAATAATAATGTAATTTATACCATAGCTTAACATTTTAAAGTCTTTGTAAAATGTTTTAATTCCTGACATATCCACAAATCGAGGAAACAAAGTAAACTAAATCAAGACATAGAAATTAGAAAAAAAAAAAAAAGAACAGTACCGTAAACTTGGAAAATCTGTCTGAGAGTAATGGAAGAGACCTCAGGGTCTAAGTTAAATATTACTAACGTTCCTTGGTTACAACCTCCGGGAACGGCACTAGTCGCCGGAACTACGAACTGAGCCCACACAGGTCTACCGGAAACAAACCCACGCGCCGATGAAGTAGAAGGTGAGCTCCAGACGCTTCCACCTCTAGCTTGTTGCTGCATGTGTCTACCACAAACTTCACGTACCGCTCTTTTAGCGTCACGTATATCGTAGAAATGGACGGTCACGATTCCTTCAGAGATTCTCTCCATTTGCACGCCACGAACGTCGCCGTAAACCTCCAAGTCACGTCTCACCGTAGACTCGGTTACGTCACGTGGTACGGAGATCAAAGAGAGAGATCGCGTCGGAGTATTTGACGGCAGAGGAAGCCGTTGAGCTGCCGAAACGCCGTTGAAACATGGACGCGGTGGTGGTGGTGGTGGTTGAGGAGGAGGAGGAGAAAACATCATCGGATGTGGTGGGATATTGAAGAATGTGAAAACTCTTGGCTCCGTCGGAGATAATCCGTACGACGACGGAGGTAACGGAGGAGGAAGCTGTGGAGGAGGAGGAGTGTACGGAAAGTGAAAACCGGAGGAGATAGGGTTGAATGGTATAAACTCTTGAGCACGAGGGTCTAAGTTTCCGACGAACGGAAAAAGTCTGGAGTCTTCCATTAATACCAGAGTTGATATTTTCCGACGAATGATGAAGTTTCTCTTGATCGTGTGAGAGAGAGATACTGTAACGTCGTCTCTCTCTGTCTTTGCTCTTATTACAGACAAGACAGTGGAAGAGAACAAATGTTTATTTTTTTGTGTTGTAAGCATTTAAGTTTCTCGAAAATGACTGTTTTTATGTTAAATCGAATTTATTATTACTATCCTCTTGTTAAGTTACGTTAATACCCCTACGCACTTTTTGTTGTAGGCTTTGGGTTCTTTGGTTTTACGAGGCGTAATATAGAAAGTCCCTACGCGACACGAATACTGAGTACGTGGAAAATGTTCATCTTTAAGTTTCGATTAGTATTTTTTAAAACAGTGTAAAGAAAAGCTACTAATTGAATGTGATTAGAAATAAATTGATAAGGAAAAAATGGTTATGGACCTTATGGTAATATATCGGAGGATTATTATGGGAAGACTTTTTTGGACTATCGGAGAATTTTACTTTTTGATTGTTTTGTTGGATTTTCTTTTGTCTCACTCATAATTTGCAGTATCTTATATATGGCATTCGTACTCCGAATCTCACTTTTCATTGTTTGTTATACATCGTCGTATCGTATCAATGTAAAGTATACTATAGCGGTAACATAATAGAGTTTTTTTCGATTAACGACGATACGGTTCTAAATATTTTCGATTGACAACATTTTAGCGTTTAAACGATAAAATTAAATTTTAATGGAGAATATGAAACATTTTTTTTTTTTTTGTAGTTTTCCAAATAGTTTGTAATTTTTAACCGTCTAAAACTCTTAACTATATTTTCACCACATGCTGCATTGTCTAAATAAATTTCTCAACTTATCGTAGAAAATATTATTTGGTGGACCAATAATCAGTTGAACTTTAACCACAACGACTATAAATTATCAAGCAAACCATATGAATACCAGCTACTAATTCTATAGACAGACATCATAACAAAAAAATAGTAACCAAAGCTGGTCTTGGAGCTACGCAAGCGAAACTTTAGTTTGGGATCTAAAGTTTATGTGATAGGTAAAGATTGGTAGTATAGTCCGCATAAAACCTTTTAAATTGAGGTAATTTAAAGAGGTAAGTTCGACTCGAAAAGGAATCTCACATCATAGAAGGAAAACAAAACAAAACCTTATGAAATAAAGATCAAAATTAAATCCACATAAACCTTTGGGCTTTCGGTTTAGACGTATAGACGTATAGACGTATAGTTCACCACAAAATGTAGCTTAGGGTTTGTCTGCGGCTTAGTACTCATACACTTTGTATTTAGTCGCAATTGAGCTTTTTTGCTTTGTGTTTTTTTTCCCTCCTTTTCGTTCATTTTGTCATATGTTGAGGAGGTGAGTATATTTTTTAGCATCTCCAATATCAAAATATCTAGTGTGTGTGTGTGTGTTTTCTTTTCTTTATGTGTCTAATCTCCAAAACATTTAAGTTCTAGCAATAGTTAGCTGGAGACTTTCTATTTTTGGTTAAAAGTTAGCTAGAGACTTAACTCTTAGGTTGCACCCAAAAACAGAAGAAAAAAAAAGACTTAACTCTTAAGGATACATTATCGCGAGTCCAACTGTCCAAGGAGGGTACATTATTACACACATTCACGAAATCATTAGTTTAAAATTCATACAAAAAGGTTTTAATGATATTAGAATCAAATTATCTTTAAAAAGCAATATCATTGTTTAATGTGGATACTAGTATAGTGAAGGAAAGTGTTTGTTAAACACGAAGTAGTGACCAAACGCACGTGCACATGAAAATCTCGGTTCGAGAAGAAGACTCCCCAAAAACCAACGACCAAAAACCATAATCTTGGTTTTCGTTTTCTATTTTTTTCAAGGTAAAGTAATAATTTACCTAAATACCACTTCTTGCTTACCACGTAATTCAATCTCTTATTTGTTCTACAAGTATGATTCTTTTCGGGAACTGTACATGAGATATACCAACTTTAGTATTTTACCATACAAACCCAAACCACCACTGAACCAAAATTATTTTGATTAGAGTTCAATTATAGGTTTGCTAAAACCGAACCCAAAACAAAGATTGAAGATACAACATGATTATACAACCATCTTTAGATTTCTGGCTCTAAGTCTTGGTTATTGTATCCTAATCTTTCAAGTTAGTGAAGCAAGTTTTGTATCTTTGAGCAAGACCAAACATCCCTAGAGTGCCTCCAGTGTGAAGCATCACTACAATGCTTGATTTCTCGTCCTGCACAAGCTCTGTTGCTGTCTCCCAAGCGGCTAAAGTATACATTGGATCCACTAAAACTCCTGTCTCCTGTGCAATTTTCCGACACATCTCCACTTCTCCTTCCAAGACCTTCCCAAATCTGCAAGAACAAAAGGAACTAGATAATTGATAGATCAAACCACTCTAAAGCTTCAAACTTGGAGTGAAAAAGATCATTTTCAGTGTATCTTCAATAGCGAAAAGAAGAACTTGCATATGCACGTACTTTCTCGGGTGTTGACGATCTATCCATTTGATCATTTGATTCATATCCAAGCCGCTGCAGAAGACTGAGCCAGGAAACTGCCTCGAAAATTCTGCTATCAAGTGATCTTCATGTCTCTTGTAATTTTTGAGTGTATCAGCTAGCATCACAGCATTGATTTCCCATGGAAGCCTGAGAAGAATGTATAAGTAAGCTGGTAACCAAGATGCTTCAAGACTCGGCAATGAGATAAAATGCATACACAAAGAGTATTGGTAAATCTTGTGAGCAGAGCCTAACCCTAAAGACATAGCTGCAACTCCTAAACCCACAGCAGTTGTTCCAGTACCAGCATCCACTACAAATTTAACCGGCCTCTTCTTCCCGAGTAAATGATCCTGTGACAAATGCTGCACTAACCGAAACATACCTGCGGAATAACAAAGTCCTTGTTAACTATAATGCATAAACAATAATCTTGGTCAATTCTTCCACATTGATCTGGTCCACTACCTAAACTAGATATCAAAAATCAATCTTTACCAAGTAATGCAAGAGCATCTCCTGCGCCTTCATTAACGATCAAAACCTTTCTACGAGAAGTTTTCATACTCGAAAAATCATCCATTTTTGCAACATTCATAGTGTCACGTCCCTCAACAATGTCTTTAGCCCATAAGACAGTACCATCTTCCCCAGCAACAAGATCCGCATAAGTTCTTAGCATTTCCTCTCTATTCGCATACCTCGATCTTGGAACATACTGAACATTTCCATACATAGTTGAAACAAGGTTATAACCAGTCAAAACATCAGGCTGTTCTCCACGCAGTAGCAAATGTGATCTTAGACCTCTCTCAGCACAAGAAACAGCTGCAAGATATACAAATAACTGATTCAAATTGCAATCAAAAGTCAATACCATTTCTTCTCTAAAGATTCAAACTTTTACCAACAGCAGCTGTATGTGCACTTTGACAACCTCCACATGTAACCTACACACAAGAAAAAAACTTCTAAACTTTAAGCCATTTCCAAAAAAAAACCCAGTTGAGAGATATTATAAGTGATCACATTCTCACCAAATCAGTCACTTTATGATCTTCAACAAGTGGTAACAAAGCATCAAGCTTTCTAGCTTTGTTACCATTCACAAGAGGATGTAAAAGATCATCTCTAAGAATGTAAAAAGAAGATCCTTGCTTCGACTTCGACATTTCATCTCCGAGATGTGGACGAGTGTTGTTCAAGAAGGAGAATTTATCGATTCCTTTGACAGAAGAAACACTAATCTGCTGAATTGGAGATGCAGGACACTGTAATCCCCATTTTCTATCGAGTAATTTAGACACAAACTCTCGTGAATCGATCTCGGAAGTAATGGGAATTCTCTGAAATTGATTAAGACATTATCCCCAAAACGCAATGAAATCAGAAAAAGTTCAGATTTTTTTCTGCAATTGCAAATGGGTATTCTTAGAAGTGACAAAAGGAACGATTTTTAATTGATTTAGATGACGCAGAGAAGAGAAAAGAGAACCTGAGAAGACGAGTGAAAGTGATGAAGATTTGATTTTCCGGTCACCGCCAAAAAAGTTGACCGTTGGACCTTCATTGACGCTTCTCTCTGCAAAATTTCTTCTATTCCGGAGCTAGCGGAGAAGATATGGAGGTTTTTAGACGTGAAAAACACGCGCTTACTCACACGTTGATGGGCTAGGCCCTGTGAGAAAATACGGCCCATATATTGTGGGCTATTTTTGTAAATTTATGAGATGCAGAAATATATTAACCCCACAAATAAAAAACTTTCTTTATATTAGTATATTAAATATGTATCATCCCAATATAATCAATGTTACATCGAAGAAGGGATCGTCAAAATACATCTAAAACAAGAAAATATTACAAACATTTTTATTACAATAGTAATAAGTTCGCGCGCCGATCACAACTCTAGAAAAAGAAGAGCGATCCAGCAACTGCACCAACAACAGAGACAAAGCCAAAAGCTACGGTGGCATCGCTTCCGGAAGCTTCTTTTTGTGGTGGAGGATAGTTAGCGTACGAAGCATCGCTTCCAATAGGTCCGGCGACTGCCACTTCATCATCTCCATTGGCATCATCGGGAGTAACAGCTGCATCGTCGTTGTCAGTTGTTCCAATAGCATTGTCATCAGCTGGACCCTCTGCTATATCACCTCCAATGCCATCGGTTGGAGTTGTAGCGGTGGGAGCTGAGGCGGTGGTGGTTGACGGTGGTTTTTCGTTCTCAGCAGCTGATACGATCACGGCGGAGATAGCGACGAAGAGGAGGAGGAGAGCTAGGTGAAGACGCGCCATTATTTTTTAATTTAGTTATTTAGTAATCCCCAAAAAACTTTTTTTTTTTGAAAAATGTTTTATGGGTATTTTGTTTTATTTATTTATCTTGAATTGTGTAATGAGGGTCTTTGCTTATATAGTTGTTTGATCAAAGTGCTAAGATGACTCAACGCAATTTGAGGTTTTGCCAAAAATATTAAAGGTTGAGGAAAAAATTGCAAATTACATATTATCTTCTACTCCTAATTAAGCTTTTTCTAAATTCTAATCTTATCAAATATAGCAAAAACAATTTGAGAAATAGGATTTTAGATTTTTCTTCGATAGAATATTAGTACTCTAACTAGATTTTGACCCGCGGTATACCGCGGGGCTAGGTTTTTAATAAAATTTGTTATATAAAATGTATATGTAGATATTTGTTTTATTAATATTGTTTGCTTTATTTAGTGTTTAAGATAATATATATATAGATTTTAATTGTCATATCTAGGATTTCATCCGTAGTATATCGTTTCGTATTATTATCGATCAAAACCCGTCATACCATCTAATCATGCACAATGAAATTAAACATATCTAATGGATTTCACTTGTGGTATACCGTCTCGTAATACTATCGACCAAACCCGTCCTACCACTAACCCTGTTCAGTAAAATTAGACATTATTTTGTTATTTTTGTTTTAATAATACTTTAATTTAAAAAATATTTAATTCAAATCAATTTAGAAGTTTTCTTTCAAATATTTATTTAATTGTTATAAAGTTTATATATTATAATATTATAAACATGTCATACCATCTAGTCCTACTATCTAATCATGTTCGGTGAAATTATTTTATTTTATTTTTTTATTAATATTTTTATTAAAAGATTTATAATTTAAATCAATTTAAAGTTTTCTTTCAAATAATTATTTAATTTTTAAATATTTTAACCATTTTGGCAAAAATAACTAGGCCATGGAATAAGAGCATATTCTTTTGAATAAGATTTGCTTTTATTTGATAGTTAATTTTCGCATTGAATAAGCCAGTGGTAACCATTGTAAATAAGTTCCAACTCCATGATTTATTGATGTATATATAAATGTAAATCACAAAATGGCTGCAAAAATGTATATATAGATGTAAACCCAACAAATATGAAAACAGAAAATAAAATAAAAATTTGGTAGAAATTGAATCTGACAATAATTTGATTTAATGAAATTATTTGATAATTATTAACAACATAACCTAAAACTTAACCAATGAACAATTAGAATAATCTAAAAACCCTATACAATGAAATGTTAAAGACAAGTTTATGTTATTCCCCTTTTTGTACAAGCTTCCAAGTCTTATGAACATAAAAAGCAAACGCAAATTTTCTTGCGTTTTTGTTTCCTTGATGTCAAACGTAGTTTCTTACCAACCAAACCACATAAGTCAGCTAGCTAGCTGAGATCGATATCCACTTTTTCCGGTACACACCTTTCTTTTTGGTTCTTACCAAGCTCTGTTCCAAGCTGACCCTGATCGCCTGCACCAAACGCGAATAGCTTCCCCGATTCCGTGAGCGCAAATGTATGAGCGTTCCAGTATATGGAGTTCGTTAGACTTATCTGGACCATCCGCTCGTTCACTTGTTTTAGCGATGTTACTACCGTTGGACTTAGCACGTTTGCATGTCGATTACCCTGCAACAAAAAATCAAACCAGACATACGACTAAACATAAGTTTAGAACATATAATGTAAGCAAAAGAAACAATGGAGGCCATGGCCAATCACTAACCTGTTCATCAAAGGATGGATGGTGACCGAGACTAGCGGATTCGCCGCAGCCAAACGAGTAAACATCACCATCGTCTGAGACCACAAAAGTAGTGTAGTCTCCTGTTGCGACATGAACTGCTTTGACATGGCTTAGACCTTCAACAACCTTAGGGACTGATTCACACTCCTCGTTACCGTGACCTAAACATCCATATCTTCCCCAACCCCAAGTGCACACTCTTCCATCCTGACCTACCACCGCGGCATGCCAAGCACCCGCTGCAACTACCCTAGGTTGAAGATTCAATATCTGAAACTGCTCGATGACCCGAGGATACTTCTCATCTGTTCTTGACCCATGACCAAGTTTGCCTCCCAAACCGCAACCAACTGAGTAAACAGACCTAAAATAAGCATGCTACAGAGTCAGTGCTGCTGTTGGACATTTGCATAGTGTTCTATTGCACATGACCCATAGAAACATAGCAAAAAATTTAGGATCCAAATTATTTTTGTCAAAAGAGTTTAACCATACAAATATGACTACATTTGTTGTAACCTATAATATTGTTGAACTGGTCTAAAGTAGAAAAGAAAGTGTAAAAAAGGAACTCACATGCCATTTGGTTGACAGGCTAAGGCAAGAAGGTAGCAATAACCAGCAGCAATCTGCACAACGGGTACATTCTCGAGTGGGCCTAACAAAGGACGAGGCTCGACATCCGCAGCCTCAGTTTGGTGTCCTAGTCTACCGTCATTGCCCCACGAGAATGTATAAACCTTTCCTTCTCGGGAGAGAACAGCGGTAAAGTAATTCCCAATAGCTGCTTGCACTACAAATATGTTTTTTAAAGATGTTACAAGCTGAGGAGTTGTAACTGGTTTAGTCCCTTGCCCTCCGTATTCAGCTTCCCCGAAGGATTCTTTTCCACACGCATAAACTTTTCCGTCATCGCTTATTAGCATTGTCCGAGCAGCACCAGCAGCTGCTTGGATGATTCGAACTCCCTGCAATGATCTGCACAGCACGATAACAAACTCCATCAAGCCAAGAGCATATATTTTCTTCTCTTTTCAGATCTTGATGATGATGGAAAATGACCTAACAGGTTGAATTCGAGCTTCGTCCTCGGTATGACCATGTCCTAGCTGTCCAGAGTTATTATATCCGAAAGTATAAACTTCTCCTTTCGATGTGACTGCTACACTATGACCAGGACCAGCAACAGCTTGAGATTTCTCTCTTCGACAACACGCTTCACCAGCCAGCAAAAACCGAAGGACTAATTTCCATGATCCTCCGCACCTACGTTTCATCTCTTGACGTTCTTCTTCATTCATCGGCTTGAAAATCACCCTTTTATTACACATGTCGAGAGCAGCGAGCTCCGATAGTGATAGGTTAATGTCCGGGGCAAAGTTTGCTGGCTGGCTAAAGAACGAGCATGTTGCCTAAAACAACAACAACAACAACAACAATCAAATCAGCAGAACAATCAATCCTCGAAAATTTCAGTAAAACATTTCCGACATTTTCGAAACAAAACCTCGAGATTAGCGAGGTCACGAGGATCCAATCTACATTCAGTGAGAACATGTAGGACAATGGAAGGGTTAGCTGCTAAAGGAAACTCTCCTGGAGTTGTGTCACCAAAGCAATGTCGTTTTGGCCTCTGAAATGGTGACACAGGAGGAGAAGTAGTCGAAACAGATTGTTCCGGCAAGTTAATATACTGTAAACTCGGAGTTCCACTCGTAGCATCCATTTTTGAAACAGATTATCTACAAAACCACAAATTAAGACAAGAAAGTCACACTCTGATTAGCCTGAAATATGAGAAAACAAACAGAACAAGATCCCCAAAAACTTACCTGCAAATTCTCTAGTCTCTAGTATTGTTCAACAAGTTCTAAGCTTTTTGATCTACATAAGAAACAGAAACTAAGTAAGGTTCCAAATCATAATCAATTGTTATAAACAGAAACTAGAAAAGGTGAAACCTTTTGACTAATGAAGAACAGAGAAAGAATCTGTGAATCAATCAAATCAAATCAACCAAGAATGAAAGAAGAAAACTTGGAAGAGAAGTGTAGGAATCAACAATGAATTATTCTATAAAGATGAAAAAGGAATCTTAAAGAAAGATTGGATCTGATACGGAAGATAATAAGAAAACAGTTTGTCACACGCAAAGGACTACTCCTTCTCCTCTGCACACGGAAACTCAAAACTTTTGACCTTACCATGATCACAACAGAAAACCCAGAAATCAATTTTGATTGACCAAACAAACACATCAGAGAGATCAATCCATTTGGGGAAATGTTAGTAACTAATACTACAGTTTGATCATTACCCAGATTCACAATCAGAGACAAAATCATAGAAAATTCAACAGAGACTTGAGATGGATAAAAATGATTACTTGTTAAGAAAAAAGATGAGATTTTTGAAAACCCATCTGCATCAAACCATCATCATCATCAATTCAATCATCATCAACAACAAGAATTCGAACATCAGAATCTACAGACAAGCTATAGTGAGTTTCTTTGGTTGTGTTCTTGTGTCTGATCAGAGAAGCATAGAAGATGAAAACGAACGATCGAAGAATGTTTTGTTAGAGAATTAATTGACTGTGAAGAAAGCAAGCAAGCGAATTTCACAATTTGATCAGAAAAAAGGAACTTTTTTTTAATATAATTTTGGTCCTGGGAAAGTCTGCAAATTTGGCGTTGATAGAAGTGAATGAAGAAGAAAGAAAGTTGTGGTGTCTCTTTATGCGGACTTATAAAGCGATCAGATCTCTTTCTCAGTAAATAACATAACAAATTATAAGAAAATTTGTGATTATATGTCACATATATGTTTGATTGTAATGGAATATAACATCATGATGATCAATACATGTATGCATGTGTTATGTGTGTATATAGACGTGTGCATCCAAAACTTGGTTTGAGTGGTAGAACAAGTTATCTATCTATCTATCCAACGGATCTTTATAGTAGTTTATTAATATCTGCTAATAATTTGATTATATTACTCATGAGTCCTTACATAGTTATCCACTATGATGACATCCTCATTCTTTTTCATGTTTATAAGGAGTATTATTTTCACCGAAAATAGAAGTAAATTTTGTTAAATTCATTTTAGTGAGAGTTTTCATGTCTAGATGTTATAGAGTTTTCATTTTAGTTTGAGTTTTAAACAAAGATAGAATGAAGATATTAAGATTGAGATATAAGAATGAAAAGGAAATAACATTATCACAACTAATTTGTAGCATTTTCGAAAATTTATTCATAATAGTCTTGGAACAGAAAATAGATGTAATTACTATTTAGAGAATTCCCCATAAGCTAAACAATTTAACCAAAAAAATATATTGAAATTAACTAATTTGGTGAAAGATAAACTGATAAAGATTCCTTTTAGTTTTATAAACTATCTTGGAGAGAACATCGACAACACCCAATAATTGCTACCCATATATATACCAAAACCATATGGTAGACAGCCAAAAATAAAATAAAAAAAACTTCTTTGGGAAATAATATTTATTTATGGTGAGATGAGAACCACTAATATTTGGGAAAGATTCACCATAATAATGAAACATTAATTTAAACTTTTTTTTCATTCGCTGACAAGACTTCTTACCTACACATATAAGTTTTATTTTTTGAACATTTAATTTTTATATGTTAACAGCAGAATAAATCTGGCTAAGTTACTGAATTTAGGGTTTAATTGACATTTCTTGCAGAATTTTACTGAATAATTTAGAGCTTAAATGGTAACAGATGATTTTTTTTTTTAAAAACTTACCTAAAGACATTTTATTGCTGCTCAACAATATTTAATTTTATATTTTATAGATATTTAAAACTTTTAATATCATTTAATCATATGATAAACCTAAAAAATTCTTCAACTTTCTCTTTTCAGTAACAAATTATATTCTAAAATTGAAATATTTGATGACCATCCCACCTTCTCGTTATAGATGTTGTACACGTCAAAATATAGTGGTGGAAAAAAACATTATGTCAAAATGTTGATGAAAAGCCTTAGCGAGGCCAATGGATATGTCATCACATCATGAAACATGTGATGCAACATCATCACTCTGCAAGGACATGAAGATCAATCTGCAGGTGCTTTTTTATTCTTGGTGAAACAGATGGCATATACGTATAAATTCTTCGAGATATTAATTAGTATGGTTCCATAGTTTTTGTCCGGTATACACATTTAAAACTAAACCAAAATCCGAACCGGACATTTTCTCTTACAGTTAGGTATAACAAGAGAGAAAATGACATGTACAAGAAATGTGAAGGAAGATTACATGGATTGGATTGCTATGAACATTGGTTTGGGTTCTGGTCTAGTACCAGTTTTAGACTCCTTAACCGGGACTACTGCATCTGGAACTCTTTGACATATGTTCTTGATAGAAAGGATCATCAGAGCCTTGAACTGAACTCAGTCTTGGAGATGAAAAACTGTATCCTTCCTTATGCATTGCCTCGTGGCAGCTTTCTTCTTCTTTGAACTTGATGAAGTAGATGGATGACCAGTAATCTCTTACCAAGTTCTTCAAATTCATGAGCACAAAAAAATGAGAATCAAGAGAATAGCTTGAAGGCGTGCGTAAGAGAGTGAAAGAGAGATGTTATTTTACCATCTTGATCAATTGCATGACTTCGTTTAATGCGTTCTTGAAGAGATCAGTGTGAGTTAGATCTTGAGTGGTTAAGATCTCTTGTCGGGTTTTATGAGATAAGTTCAATTCCATTTCCGCTCCTGTGTTTTAAGGAATTACTAGTTAGATTTATAGAGAGAACACACGAGACAGGTCTATAAAGAAGAGGGAAGATGGATATGTAATTAACCTGCGACGATGAACTTCTCCATGATATGTCGAGCCATGTAGATTCTTCTTATCGAATCATCTTCCGGGATTTTACCATGTTCATACACCTCTTCAAAAAAATGCAATGTTTCTCCAGCGTAGCAGCTACCAGCATATAACGAATTAGTTTAAATAAATGGTGAAACCGGGATATATATGAGGTCAGGTATTGAATGGAGTACCTATCAGCAAATTCCATAAACGAATGGCGAAATCTTTTATTGAGAAGAAGCTTATCGAGTGGCTCGTTTGGGTCAACAGGTCGAAACTCCTCCTTCCGAAATAATAATCCGCTATCGGGAATGCCTAGAGCTTGACCCATTCTTTGAAACTCAAAGTTTTGTCTTTTCTTCAAGCTGATTTGTGAAAGAAGAGGTTGGTTACTCGAGATGGAAAAGAAGACAACGACGAGAATCCCACCCTGAAAGAAGAATCAACTCAGAAGTCTGTTAAAAAGGTATTCCAACTGCAAATATAAAGAACAGTCCTGGTATTAGCTTTCATACCGTGACTAAAAGCACAAATCTTGAAGCAACCTGAAGCCAAGAGATTTCTTCATGAATCTCATTCAACACAAACGCTGTTACCCATATAACGATTGAAGTGGCTGAGACGAGAATTCCTTTCCAGAGATCTCTAAGCTCGTCAAAACGAAACTCTACATGTCGAACTGCTCTTGTGAATGCAATTAAAGCAAGGACATAGAGAGCATGAAGGCCTGCAACTGGGAAAGTCCATTGAAGACCCATGTGGCATTTATCGTTGAGAGGCTTTGTTGCGTGGATAACTAAATGCAAAATCAAAAGCTTTGAGTTATTATTATCCAAAACAAGAGAAACCAAGAACTGCTCAGTACATATAACGTTCAGAACAATTCTTACTTGCAGCTCCGAAGATCCATGGCAACAAAACAAGGGGGAGGAAAATGTATGATTTTACCGGAGGTAGACGTTTCCTACATTGCAAAGAATATGTAACAACCAAACAGCATTAAACTCAATTACACCAATAGAGATAGAATTGGAATCCAAAAACATTTTGATCAACATTGAACCTCACTTGACAAATATGAAGTATAGTTGAAATGCCTGAGTTATACGGCAGCTCATCAACAAACCAAACCCAAGTGGTCCTTCAATCCACACTGAAACCAAATTATACAAGACTTATTGATATAACTGTCAATTTGTTTACGAAGATGAGGAATCATGGTTTCCAAACAAACCTGCCCAAAGATAGCAATATCGCCACCAATGTTTCGTCCTGAATCGAAGCAAATTAACTGACATCTGAAAATTAAATATAAAACAGTCTATTAGTGTAGAAACTCAACAAATGAAGTGATTCTTAAGAGCAACGGAATCATCAAGTCAAGTAGTCTAACCATAATTGAGAAGAGAAGGTTGAAGCTGGAGATAACTTGAATAACAGGGATCCAGAAACTGCTACTGTTAGTACGAGGAGCCTTATGAATCAAACACGGTAACACTGAGCGCGATAACAGCCTAAATAAACAAAGTGAAATCCATCAGATAGAATCAACTTAATAGAGAAATTGAACTACTTGGAAGTTAACTCATGATACAAATCCACTCAATTAGTCCATTAAATCAAGCTTTTGAACTTCAAATCTAAGTTCAATAATCGATTCCGACATAATATATGAATCTTGCTATCAAGATACTGAAACCATCTAATTCCCAGCTAAAAGAAACTGAAACGAAACAAAAGACAGATCTTTTGATACATAACATCAAACACTTACAATACAAAGAGTTAAAATAGCAAAGAGAGACATCGTATGAAAATTTTAAACGATTAAAGACACAAAATTCGAGATTTTGACTCAAGTCAAGAGTCAACAAGCAAACCCAGTAAATGAAAAATCTAGATCTTCAAAACTAAAACCCAAAAATGGGATTTTTAAGCTCGAACACATACACGAAGAAGCAGATGACTGAAATTGCGACGGCGACGTAATCGCTGGGACAACCACCATGTAGAGCACATCCACTCGCCATTTCTATTGTAGCATATCAGCTCTCTCTTCTCCACTCGCTTTCTGGGTTTTTGAGATTTTATTTGGTTTCAAAGCTTGTTGCTTTAATGTCAAGGTAAAGTGTGCAAATTTCTATAAATTCAATAAAAGAAACTTCATTTATCGATGTTGAAACAAAAAGCTTTAAAAGATTCACACTTTCGCATAAGAGAAGAGACGTCTCTGTCTCTTCATTGTTCACGTTTCTCTCTTCTTCTCTGACTTTTTTGACCAGAAGACACTTCCTTTTTCCGGTAACAATTCTGATTGGTTTTTCACTTTTCACTTCTATAATTATAGATTTTTCATACTTGTCCTTTGTGACAAGTTGGTACATTAAAATTACAATAACCACCCTCTATTATAGATTTTTGACATAACCACCCTATACTATTGAGAGATTTCACAAACCCACCCATTAAAATTGTATACTTTTTTAATTCAACCCTGTTGTAAATTTTGTTTATTTCACTCCAATGACTTGATCTTGGAACTATATCGCCACAACAGACCTCCCACCAAATTGTTGAGTGCGTGCGAGGCCATTGGAACGATAAGACTCGACGACAAAACAGCTGCATAACCGTAGACTATACCGACAATCGAAGCCCTGAAAATTTCAAGAAACCGCAAAGAATTCAATAGGAAAACCTCGGAAATGTGATAGAGAGATGCAAGAACATGTTAAAGGCAATCATCTAATATCAAGATTCGGTCTACGCAATTCTCATCAGCATTGAGGTACCAAAATGTTCAGTAAAAACGGCTTACCAAACTGCAAAAGAATACTTTCTTCCGCTCCCGAGATGAAGTAAACCGAAAATGAGGCCAACCGCTACAATACCATTCCAATTAGTTCCGAACAAAGGCATTAATGCACCTCTAAACAGCAGCTCCTGTGAATACACCAAATCAAACCAATGAACGACATTTTCTAAAGGAGAGCCTTTCTGTGTTTTATTGTGATTGTTTATTGTTACCTCACTTATTCCCGGTAACATTGCAACAACAAGGTAATCTAGAGGTTCGAGGGAAGTGAGAATCTGCAAGTAGTGAATACCAAAGGAGACAATAAGCGGAGTTTAAAGAATCGTATAAATGTATATAATGTGTAATGTTTTGACCTGTCGGTTTGCTGCTTCACTAGAATCAGCAAAATCTGGCCAAGATTTAAGTAGCAAGAACCTACTTGACGATATAAACACAACGATTCCAGCAATTAAACCGAGATGCCAAGTTTCAAACCCAACTGCAAGAAAGATCATGCAATACAAAACATGTTTTGGTTACTGAATCTCTCAAAGGATTCTTAGTACACAACATAATCGTTTTCCGAGATGTTACATGGTACATCTATAGAGCAGTCTGGAACCAGTAATCCTTCAGTCGAAGCAACATGAGACGCCTGCAAGCGGTAACCAAATCAGCAAGATACAAATGCTAGAATCACAAAATCATAAACTTTCAGATTTGGGATTCACCTTTCTGATGATCAGACCTAGTGCAGCCATCAAACCGGAAGTTACAGTGCAAGCCTGAAGCACTTTGTCTCGAGGAGCAGCAACAAAAACATCAATGGAGTCCTTTGAAGTTGAAGAATCAACTTGAGCTTCCTCAAATCTTGGAGAAGAAACTTCTTCATCTGTAACATTTCTTAAGCCTATGTCTTTACCTTGTTGTGACTCTCTTTTGAGTTTCTTAAGTGATTTACGACTTGAAGAGGCTCTTACATCAAACTTAAAACCCAAAAGACAAAATAAACAGACTATAGTATAAGAGATCATCTGTTCGGACCAAGAAGCGGCAACATTAAAGAATCTTACTTGTACTCTTCGAGCATCATATAGCTTAGGGTTCGAGCCAACTGATCATCAAGTAAGCAAATTTCAACCAAAAATCTTTGTCGAATTCTCATATATATGATCATATCAAGTTAGGAATCGCACTTACCTACCTGGACGAAAAAGGAGATGAAGAGAAGTTGAAGCTCCTCTGCTCCAAGATTGCAGAGCGATGGAACCCATCCGAGATTTTCGCCTGCCTTCTCAAAGTTTGTCGCTTTGATTCATAAGAGAGACTCTGTTTCCAATATAAAACAAATGAAGAGTTTCACGAAGAAGAAAGCGTCGAAATGAGAGGTCTGTGTCTCGCCAGCTTCATACGGCGTCGTTTATCAGAGAAAACGCACCAAGAAAGAAGAAGAAATGAAACCAAATTTTTATTGTAACATATTTCAAAAGAAGAGGACATGAGTCCTTTTCTGATTTTCTGTACCGAATTCAAAGTTTAGAGCTTTTTTAATCTAATGTGGTGCAATGTCGATCAAAACAAGTTGAATCATTGACAAAAGCTAGTCTCTTTTTATTCTCTCTTATTAGATTTTTACATACATGATGAATAGAGAGACAGAACAAGCGATTTTAAGTATGTATGATAGCTCGAAACTATTTTTTTCGATAGATCAGAGAGGGATTCGATAAGTGGGATCAAACATCTTCAATATAAACAACAAGTTGCCTTTGCCCCTTGATATCCTGTAAAAAATGAACATTGTTTCAAGATTCAAATGTTTTTGGTTGTCAGTTCCATAGAGAAATGAAAAACTATCATTCACTACTGACCGTAGTTCCTCGTCCACATAGGTAATCTCTAGTTCACCGCGTGCAGTACCATCAGGTGCTTTTACCGGAATCTGCACACAGCAAACACTAATGATCAGTAAAAGAAGCATATGGTGTATGTATGAGTCAGTACTACCAGTTTCCCTTATAACAGCAAGAGTTTTGGTAATACTTACAAAGCCGAGAATTTTAAACACTTGAAGTTTCACAGCAACCGTCTTCGAGTTGAGGGGTGTCAAGTCTCCAGTTACCTATGAAAACATTGTAGTTTGCTAAGTCTCATTTTACAAACTCTGCTGAAAGAATATTGATGATAAAAACTTTGGTATTAGTCCTCCTTTGTTCTTGCCTAGTGAGTCACAATGGAACATGATCATACATATATGTGACAAAGTCTCAAACTTTCGTACATTTTGAATATTATATAGCAATGGATCACATCAATAGGTTTCAACATCACAGAGAAAAGAGCTTTGTATATGGTCTAACACAACGCAAAATCGCAAAACCTACTTGTGAAAATGGTACAAAAAGAGAATTCAGTCGCGGTTTGAAATATTACCGAGTTATAGAAAGGCCAAGTCTCCATTCTTTGCACCTTTAGTGTATCCATATTGATACATTGGTAGTTAGTTAACGATCTTAAGAACCTTGGTTTCTGTTACATTCTCAAGGAGACAGAGAAAATTACACAACAAGCCAAAAACAAACAACAACACAAGTTTCAAAGATTACAAGTTCTAACCTTTGCTTGCAAAATCGCAGCAGATGTTGTGTAAATGAGCTCCCATTTCCCATTGATCAAATCAGACTTCAGAGGCTCCTTGGTTGGGTTTACTGCTTCCACCTTACGTGCTAACTATCATGATTCAAAACAAACACCACTCAGATTAGTCTCTCAATCACATTCTCTATACCCTAGTGTACCAAAACTATTCTCAATGGTTCCCACATGAAGAGAAATCAAGAACCTGATCAATCAGAAGCTGATCATCAGGCGAGGCAGTGGCACCACGTTCAAGAGGCTCAATGGCTTCGACAAGTTCATGTTTGAGCTGTTTCCGCTTCTCGGCTCCACCGTTTCTTGGAGGAAAGCTGAAAACAGCTTGGATTCTCAATCTTTCCCGATCACCTTTTCGAATACTCAGTAACTTCGTCGGAACGGCGAAGCCACTGTCCGATGGATGATTAAATCCGGCGGCCGGAGACGTTAAAACTCCAGTCTTTAAGCACCAAGGTAAAGCCATGGATATCAAAACAGGACAAAGCTTTTCCAATGGAGTTTTAAAGAGTGGCTGGGTCGTTTCTGAGAGACTCTGTTCGAAGATAGACACATAAGAGAGGAAAAAGAGAGAGATCGTAGCTCTGTCTTCGCCATGACCGACAACAACATCACACACACCACCGAAAGTCACAAAGATAAGGTTTTTTTGCTCTCTTTTCTTCTAAAACGAGAGGCCCTAGTTGTTTCTGACTCATTACGGCGTCGAAAACGTATGTGGAAAAGTAGATCTTTGCTATTTTCTTCAAATTGTCAAAAAGGCTCTACCTTTCTTCCTGTTTCGACGGAACCAACCAACTCTGACCATCGCTTTGACCACTCTTCAATCCTTCTCCGGTTGTGATCTTTGTACCGGACCATAACCAACTCACTTCTAATTGGTTTAACTTGTAGTGTTATTGAAGATTCATAAATCAACAGAAACAATGTAGAAAGGTCATGGAACCAGACATGAGACATGAATGAAAGATGAAAGAAAAATATGAGATATAGAGAGAAAATGATCTAAGCATTTTTGAGGAGCTTCAAGGTCTTCTTGTTGTACTGCTTGAGCATCACATAGTTTAGGATTGGAACTAACTGCTCAACCAAATCAAGATTCAGAATCTTTGATTTGAACAAGTTGAAACAATGACAGAAGCTCGTCTCATTTTTTCCCTCTTATTAATTTTTCTTATGTTAGATTACATACATGATGAAGAGAGACATAGCAAGTTGTAGCAAGTATGTATGATGGATGGCTCGGTACCATTTGTTTGGTAGATCAAAGAGGGATTCGATAAGTGGGATCAAACATCTTCAATATAAACAAGTTCCCTTTGTCACCTCTTGATAACCTGCAAAAAAACAACATTGTTTCAATATTCAAACGTTTTGGATATTTTGTTGATAAAACATGAAAATGAAAACTATCATTCACTACTAACCGTAGTTCCTCGTCCACATAGGTAATCTCAAGTTCACCGCGGGCGCTATCAGGTGCTTTTATAGGAATCTGCACAGCAAACACCAATCAGTAACAGAAGCATATGGTGTCTGAATCAGTAAAGGTTCTCTTATAGTGGATACACATATAGCAGTAAGAGTTTTGTACTTACAAATCCGAGAATTTTAAACACTTGGAGTTTCACAGCAACCTTCTTCGAATTGAGGGGTTTTATGTCTCCAGTTACCTATGAAAACATTGTAGTTTGCTATAATGTATGAGACTCATTTTACAAACTCTGCTAAAGGAATCTTACTTATAAAAAGCAAAGACTCTCCAAAGAGCTATATTGATGATAAAAGTTTGGTCTTAATCCTTTGTTAAGAGCCAAGTCAAGCCACAATGAAACATTACCGAGTTATAGAAAGGCCAAGTCTCCATGTTTTGCACCTTAAGTGTATCCACATTGATAGATTGGTAGTTGGTTATTGATCTTAAGAACCTTGGTTTCTGTTGCATTGTTCAAGAGATAAAAGAGAATGACACAACAAGGCAAAAGAACACAAACTTAGACAACACAACAACAACACAAGCCCTAACCTTTGCCTGCAAAATCGAAGCAGAGGTTGTATAAATGAGCTCCCATTTTCCATTGACCAAATCAGACTTCAAAGGCTCCTTGGTGGGATTAACTGCTTCCACTTTACGCGCTAACTGGCTCCATACAGACAAGAGTCACTCAGCATTAGTCTCTCAATCACATTCTCTAGACCCTAGTGTACCAAGACTATTCTCAAGACCCTAATGGTTCCCACAAGAAAGAGAAAGAACCTGATCAATCCGAAGCTGGTCATCAGGCGAGGCCGTAGCACCACGTTCAAGAGGCTCAATGGCTTCAAGAAGTTCTTGTTTGAGCTGTTTCTGTTTCTCAGCTCGACCGTTTCTTGTCAGAAACGCAGGAGGGAAACTGAAAATAGCTTGGACTCTCAATCTCTCTCGATCACCTTTTCGAGTACTCTGTAACTTTGTCGGAACGGCGAAGCCGCTGTCTGACTTCATAAGACTGCCGGAAAAATTAAATCCAGTGGCCGGAGACATTAAAGCTCCAGTCTTTAAGCACGAAGGTAAAGCCATGGATATCAGAACAGGACAAAGCTGCTTCGTTTCAAAGAGACTCTATTTAAAGACAGACACAGAAGAAGAAGAAAAGAGAGAGAGATCGTTGTAGCTCTGTCTTTGCCATGGCTGACAACATCACACACCACCACCGTTGTCAGAAAGATAAGATTTTTTGTTTCTCTCATGAAACGAGAGGCCCTCGGTGCTCCGACTTATACGACGTCATTTAATACAAATGCGTAAAAAAACAGAGCTTTGCCATATTCTTCATACAGTCCAAAGGCTCTACCTTTATTCCTGTCTATACTCAAATCAAGAAAGAAACACAATGCGAAAATAACCGTTTTAAATTTCAAATATTAGATTGAGACCACAACACTATTGAGTACTTGAGTTCACATACTAAAACTATTGTGTGAAGACTTGAGTTCTATGTATTCTACACAATTCCTTAAAGCTTTGTGTTTGACAATTTTAATCAAGGGCTAGCTAGAGTTACCTGATATGTGTACCTTACTTGAAGTGTTAATTGATACAAGAGAAAGAGATAGTAGAGGTGTTCACAATGAAAACGAGAGACTCAAATACACAGAACCAACTAACATTTTAACCACACTTCAGTACTTATCCTGTTGTGATCTTTGTACTAGACCAAAGCCAACTCCCTTCTCATTGGTATAACATGGTATTATTGAAAATTCATACTCAACAGAAACAATATAAGAAGGTCATGGTCTCATGGAGACAGACATGAGACATGCATGAAAGAAGAGAAAGAAGAGAAAGAGAGAATGATCAAGCAGCTTTGAGAAACTTCAAGGTCTCGTCGATGTGTTTCTCAGGCTGGAACTGGTTGTTGTAGATGAGCTGAACAACACCGTTTTTGTCAAGAACGTAAGTCTGTCTCCCTGGCAATGCTCCAAACAGGTCTCCAGGCACTCCCCAATCTTTTCTCACCTTATTCCCTTCGTCGCTTAACAATGTATACGGTAGTTTGTATTTGCTTGCAAACGCCTGCAACAATGTTTAAAGTCCCACCACTCTCTTTAAAATCCGGAAAAAAGAAATGGGTTTATTCAAGAAACCAGAGATTTTTGATGTGTGTACCTTGTGAGAAGCAGAGTCATCTCCACTAATGCCAATGACCTCTGCACCAGCTTTCTTGAATTTCTCATAAGAGTCTCTGAAAGCACAAGCCTGTTGTACACAAGTAAAACCATTTACGTTTAGAAACACTAAATATGCGATCAATGAATGCGGGAAGGAGGAGAAAGTAAAGATTTAACAACCTGCTTGGTGCAGCCAGGGGTTTCATCTGCAGGGTAGAAGTAGAGAACAACAGGCTTCCCTTTATACTTTTTGAGGCTCACCGGCTTTCCGTTTTGATCCTTTAGTGTGAAGTCTGGTGCAGCCTGACCCTTGTTAACCTGCTGCCCACCAAACATCACAAAGAGACCAATTCACAGAAGGTTAAAGAGAGTTCATATGCCGTGTCAGCTTAAATCATATGAATAAAGGATTGAACATATTCAAGAACATTCTAGCATTTGCTTATTTTCAGGTATGTGAAAGTTTATGGTCTCTAAAACAAACACTGATTACAAGTTTCTTTGATTTTGTCTTTGATTCTGCACTAACACATTCATAAATCTGTTCTTATAACATTTAAATTCAGACTTAAAACCCAATATTTACATCTTTTGTTTCTTATTCAAAAATGGCTGTGTATCTAACAATCTATTGTCTTGCTAATATTTATATCGTAATACTCAAAAACATATAAAAAAGAAATGGAACAGAACTTAGATTGTCCAAAAAACATTGGTCTAACAAAGAAGCTAATTCCCAGAACTAGTTGTTACCCAACTGTAGCAAACAATCTATCAATGCAAGAGTCGAGAAATGTACCTTGGCAAAGATTAAGCCTTTGAGAGAAGAGGAAGAGACTGGGGAG
The DNA here is from genome assembly GCF_000001735.4 of Arabidopsis thaliana. Taxonomy (NCBI): domain Eukaryota; kingdom Viridiplantae; phylum Streptophyta; class Magnoliopsida; order Brassicales; family Brassicaceae; genus Arabidopsis; species Arabidopsis thaliana. The sequence goes on along the minus strand of NC_003074.8, from coordinate 9,524,964 downwards.
ATATACGATGAGTGAGTGAGTGTGGAGCCAAAGAAGTTAGATTCTGATGATTTTGTGGGAACTGAAAATTGGGTTTTGGTGACAAGGGTCTTTCTCAGAGGGAGAGTACGAAGTGTGGTGTGATTACAGAGAGTGAAAGAGGAAGATGAAGCAGCCATTTTTTTTCTTTTCCTCTACAAGGACGTGATTAGAGCATGTAGTAGAAGAAAAGCTGAAGATATGGAAACATCACACAATCACAGTCCACAGAGATAAGATTTTTTCTCTCACCTCTGAAACGAGAGGCCCACACCACAACAACACAACATCACAACATCATACCAAAACGTCGTCGTTTAAAACAAATGTAAAACAGAAAGCTTTGCCATGTTCCTGTCTATACTAATTCAAGAAAGAAACACAATGAGAAATTGAAAAGTAGACATAATTCTTTATTTCAAATCTCTATGTATACAAATGATACAAGATTGATACTACAGAACTATTGAGTACATAGTTACTTTGAAGAGTAAGTAGACTTGAGTTCTATCTATTCTACACAGCTCCTTAAAAGCTTGTGGTTACACAATCTGAATCAAGGGCTAGTCACCTAAACCATAAGCTTGAGATGAGATTACTAGCTGAAGGGACAAAACTTTCGGAATCTTCAAAGTGAAAAGTCGAATCTTTACGATGATCTAGAGACTTGAAGAAGAGGAATCGATTGATCTGGTTTGTCTCTGGTTAGTTCTGAAGAATATTAGGAGACATATTTTCTTGAGTTCTTTTTGTTGTCTGCTGTTTGGAGGAGGGATGGATCTTGCTGCTTTTGTGCTTCTCCATGACTACTTTTTTGGTGTTGATGATCTTCATTGAGGAAGCTTTATGAGGAGTTTGATGAGGTTTTTTTATGTTCTCTTTTCCTGGAGTTTGGTTCCTGCGGAATCTTGGTGAAGTCAGGGTCATCGGTGTTACCTGCACATGATTATAATGTCATACATCAAAGATTCAATACCCAAATTTATGACAAGTTACAGTCTGAGAGTTGAATATACCTGAAAACCACCAACTTGTGGGTTCTTGTGTTCTTCAGATGCTAAGTTAGTGTTTTGATTTGCCTTGAAGCCGCAAGAAAATTTATCCTCTTTCTCTTTCTTGTTTTTTTCCTCTACTTTCTTGAAGAACTAACAGACAAGACACATCCACAACAAAAGAGATCTTTTTTAAACTACGGCTCTATAAGTCCTCAAATAATCTCAAAGATAAAGTAAAAGGATCTTCTTTAGTTCTACCTCTTTCCTCTTCTCTGCCCTTTCATCACTTCTGAAGACGAAGGGAGAAGATACAGTCAAAGACTTTGCTTTGGTTCTGCTATGAGTTGACAGATTTTCACAGCTGCAAAATGCATTAGACAAAAACATCTCGTCTTATGTCCACATAAATCAGGGAACTAACACAAACACTTTCAATTAACCAACTCAGGCCATTTGCAGTAAGTGACATAAGATAGTATTTCTCTAAGAGGTTGGTACTTAAACCGCTTACCCGACAGAAGGTTTTCTTTGCTCATTGTTGGATATTCTACATGAAACTGAACTCCTTACAGATATGTTTTTCCTGTATATCAGAAGAAGCAAAGTTAATTATAGGGTTGAGTTAATAATAAAGTAATAGTATAAAGCGATGAATTGGTGTTGAAGATGGTTTGATCAGTAACCTTTTGTTTTCTGATAGCAGATTACTGAGAAGAGGAAGTCTGGGTAACGTGACAGCAGAGGCCTGCAATATATGTAAGAGTCAGTCTCAGCAAATATGCTTGGGATATACGCAAGAAGAGAAACTTGGGAAGAGAATTACATTGGTTGAACCGTCTTTGGATGTCTGAGACAATGGTCTCTTGCAGCTTTTTAAAGCTCCCGTTGGTTCGTTTATCTTTGGGAAAAGTTTGTTTCTAGCATTTGTTGAAGTTGTTCCCTGTGTAGTGGAGTTTCTTGCCAGTGTTTTTGGGGCTTCTTTGGTCGTACGAAGAGTAGAAGAAGCAAAATTGAGTGACATGTGAACTGAACTTGGACCTGATCTCTTCTTCTTGTCTGCTTTCACTGCACTCCTAGAACCGTTCTGGGGCCTCCCCACAATAGTTTTCTCGGTATTACTAGAAGAAACACAGCTGATTGACATGTGAATGGGCTCAGGAGGTGATCTACTTCGGTTCTTCGATGCACTAAGTGACCTTGTACTACTCGAGGATGACTCTTTTTTAGTGTTCTTAAGTGAATGATCCAGTTCTATAACAACGGAAGATTCCAGTTTTGAGCTTGAGACCTTCGATCCGGAAGAACTAGGAGGTCTTTCTTTGCTCAAAGAAGTAGAATTGCCCTGAAAACACCATGGACGTTTAGAGAGAAAAAATAAAAACAGGAAATTGCAATGTAACAGAAATGCATTTACCTCATCAGGAACAACCACTGACTTCAAGTTCTCCACTTTACCAGTTTCATCTATTACAGAAATTGATGGAACAACAGAGTCCACCTCATTACTAGACACCTCTCTATTCACCGCTAGTGGTACTTCTGAATCAACGAGAATATCCTTAGGTATATCACAAACAATCTCAACACTATCTTTAACCTTTACTTGTTCAATCTTCTTCGTCTGTGTTGCTGCTTTCCCTGAAGCTCGGTTCTTGAAATGAGCTTCAAAGAAAGCTTTCTTCTCTGCTACAGAACCAGGTTTAGTAAACCTCTCAACCTCTTCCAAGTAACGATTCTGAGTAAAAGCTGACCATCTCGCCCACGCTAGTGTTTCATTCGCATATCTACCAAACGATACTGATTCCGTAAGCACTCGATTCGGTACCACCTGCCAAAAACCAAAAACCAAATCTCAAATTCTCTTCAGATTCATCAAACAACACACTATACACAGAAATTTCACTAGCAAAATCAATCTCTATTATCAAAACCCTAAATCCAAGATTGTAGATTTAGAAATCTTAAGCACTAACCTCGTTGATTTCACGCGATGAAAACTCTGAAGGTTGCGAGAAAGATCTCACAAGACAAATTGATTCTCCCATTTTTTTTGTTTTCTCTGGAGATCGAAAAACCCTAATTTTATCCCCAAATCTGGTGGTTTCGCTGAGAAACTGAAAACTGAAAAATCTTTGTTAGCTTCTTTTTCTTTGGCTGCAAATCTGAAAGTAGGTCCGAACTCTAAGCATATGATTTAAATTTCCCCAACGGCCACTTCCCTTATTTTTATTACGTCATTTATAGAAAACGTTTCATCTAATTGTGGAATCATTTAATTATTATATATATACTACTGTTTACAGAAATAAAATAATGTATTTACATTTTCTAATCTTCCTTGTTTTGTTTTGAACTATGTTTAGTGTTTTTTTATTATCTAATTGTATATAATTATTACGTATATTTTATAGAATGTTTATTTTATTATTATTTTGAACTATATTTTATTATTACGTATAAGCTATCAATTATCATTATGGTTATTCTTGTTGTCCTCTTTTAAAAATATTAGTTAATAATAATAAACACTAATATTAAACTTTTAGTATTAAGTTATGAGAGTGTGCTCCAAGTTAAATTTTATTTTTAGTGCTTAATTAATATTAATAGAGAGTAATGAAACTGTCTTTATGAAAAAAAAAAATATGACAAAAATTCTTTTTGTTTTTAAATTTAACATGAGATTACTTACAAAAATAACTTCTGAATTTATTAGTATATAATAAAAAGGTGATTCTTCAGGACTATTTATTTATTACATCACCAAATTTTGCCCGTTATTTTAATTTCAACCTTTTTAGTGGCCTCCCAACGGCTAGTCAAAATAGAACCAGTTTTTCAACAAATATATCCGGTTTAGCTCACTAAACCGGTTTTTATAATCAGAGAACATGAAGAAAAGGTTGGATCACACTAGGATTCAGAGAAGCGAATTGGAGCAATTCTCTATCTTGTTCAAAAAGATTCATCTCTTGTTCATTCAGATTCACCCAAGCTTCAATTCCACCAGCTTCTTTCGTGTCGAGAAGCGTCACGATGTTCTTCTGTCTAACCGAAGGAAACCCGACCCAAACCGGTTTTCCCCAACCGAAATCGGTTTCGTATAAACCGAATCGACAAGCACTTGAGAATATGTAGAAATCGAAATCTCCACTTGCAATCATATCTCCTGCTTCTTTCTGGTAGCTACAAATGATCTCTGTGGCATTTGGGTTTCCTACAAGCTTTGGTATATGGATATCTCGAAACCTCTGTTTCGCTTTTCGTATTTTCGAAACCAAAGTTTGAAGCTTTGTTTGGTTTATTCCTTCCTCTGCTTTTGCTGCAAAGTAGCTCACTAGATTCCCTATTGAGTTCTTTGTAAATGGTGGAGAGACTCGTGAGCGTAGACTCACGGAGTTTGCCAGAATTGACGGTTTCGATGTTCCTGAAACTGTTCTTGTAGCTTTCATTGCAGATTTCCATATAAGAGCTGAAACAGCTTCGACTCTTGTTGGTTGATTCACTTCAAAGCTTGAAGCTTTCGCTTGCAGAGCTTGAATACTCGAAGAATCGAATATGAATCTCTTCGAAAGAGTCTGATTCATCATGATCTCTGGCTCAACCACTGGTGCAGGGGAAGTCTCAGAGAAGTTTCCAGGTGGGAAGATCTTAACCGTGTCGAAAACCGGAGCTCCAATGGTTTTGATCGACCCTCGGGACGAGATTGCAGCCCAGCTCTTCATGAATAAACCGATAGAAGTTGCGTCAGCGAGTTTATGAGAGATACAAACTCCTATAGACATGCTTCCACATTCAAAGAAACTCGCTTGAGCAAGAAGCAGTCTGGTTCGTGTCTCTATGGAATCAACAGATGTAGGAATCAGTTGTTGCAAGCTGTCAGAAGAAGGCTCTAGTAGGAGATTCGAAAGCGGTGAATTGACTCGTGCTTCGAGGAAATCAGCGCCTGAGTCATTACAATCGATACTTATGTTGCCTTTGAGCCGTCCAGCGAGAGGGTAGAAATGAGTTAAAGTTTCGGATAACGACTTCTTCAGCATCTGCAATTGCTCAGTTGGTTTGATGCTGTTGTTAGCTGAATAGAAGAAAACCATAGGACCAAAGATCGTTGGACCGAGCTGTTCTAAAAGAGAGAGTTTAAACTTCTTTAAGTGGTTTGGAGTTGGAGATGATGGTTTGATGATATCTCTGGAGACAACATCAACTCTCATCTGGTGAAACCTCCTGACGAAAAACCGACTAAGAGTCATCGCAGAGAGCTTTTCTTCGGTTTCTTGGTTAGAAGAATAAACCTGTTGTAACAGAACCTTTTAACAGACAAAATCCAAAGATACTTGCAGGAAAATGCCAACAGATCCTCTGTATACTAAAGGACGAAATCATTATTCCAGAAACAATTTTTATATTAGAGCAATCTCTTTCACTGATAAACTAAGTGACTTCAGACAATAGAAAATTCGTGTTTTCATAACAAGATGTTTACATGAACCAAGTATACAGACAAATCAAGAACTGAAAAAGGTAAAATCTCACACTGTTTAACTGAATTAAACTAGTCTTAAAGTCGAAACCAGATACTTAAATGAAGCAAGCAAAGCAAAGTAAATGTATATACCTTTCAGGCGTAAAGGAAACAAAACAAAACAATAAACCGATTTCTTGTTGAATCACGTAAAGTGCAGAAAAAACTCTTACTTCGCCATTGAAGCAACAATCTCCTCTAGCTGTCTCCAGGTTTCTCCATTCTTCTTTTTAGTATCTTCTGCTTTTTGCTGATCTTCTTGGAACTTGTGCAAACATTCTTCGAATAAATCAGGATTTGTATCGGACAAAACCTTGAGAACATTCTCTGTCAAGTTCTTCACAGCCTGATTCCAATGGCTGCTACCGTTTTTCTCCAAAGCGGGAAACACTATAGGTAAAATGATTCTACTGTTCTGTCTCACTAAATTAGTGACATGATCGTTGTTCCATAAGTATAAAGCCCGTTCCGCTACCTAAAAACACAGAAGCAGTTGAATTTTATGAACAATTCAAGAATCTAAGAATCAGGTAAATGTACCTAATAAACTCTTAACTGTACCTGAAAGTGAGAACTGCTCAAGCACTGAGCAATTTGGCGAGAGAGCGGAACCATACACCGTTCAAACTCTGTTAATTGAGTTGCTTCTAGTATCTCCTCCAATTCATTCAAGAACATGATTTCTTTAGCGCTATTAGTAACAGGCCAGTACTTCAACATCCCTCTAATAACGGTATCCGCGAGCTTACAATCTTTCTCAACAAACTGTATAACGCAGTAAGAAAGCTGTTGATGGTAATTTGGTAAGCATTTCAGCTTGTGCAGAGGAATCAAGACACGAGTAAGAAAGAGCTTGTGTTCTTCCTTGAGTGGTAAAGCGAATCCATTGATGATGGATCCTAAAACTTCAAGAAACTCGGCGATTCCCGAGTGTTTCCCTGTCTCGAATATAAAATCATACAAGATGTTGTTCATAGTTTTCCTGATGAACGGGCGATGAACCATAAACCTCCCGTAGATGCGGTGAAGTATCGTTTTCAGATACTCTCTTTCCCTCGGATCTTCAGAATCAAACAAATCCAATAGCTTGAGAACGAATGTATGATCGATGTATTTCTTGGATATCTTGGGGTCTGTGTTGGGAGATGCAACGATTCTCAAAAGGAACTCATAAACAATCTGCAAGTGAGGCCAAGAAGGATTCAAAGATCCTTCTTCTTCTTCCAAATCCAATGCCTCAGGAGTTTTGTTCTTCCATTGTCGATGAGGATTACTAAAGAGATTCGCCGAAATCATCTTGGTAGCTTCTTGAATAACTGATTCAGGGAACTTGCCATTCCCTGAAGAGATAACATAATCCACAACTTCAAGAAGTGTTTGCCTTTTGATCTCTTTCTCCTTGAAGTTCTGTTGAGGCTCAGCTACAAAATCAAACACTAGACAACATAGTCTAAGCTTCTTAAGAAACAGTTCTTGCTTCTCAGAGATGGAAACATCTCTCAACCTTGGCAATACATCAAAAGAAGAAACACAATCCAAACTAGTATCTCCATTTGATGACGTTCTCTGGCTTAAAACTTCATCACCTCCTCCTTGATTGTTGTTGTTATCTAGAGTTTGGGATTCACCATTATCCCAAAACTTAGCAGAAGTTTTCTTAGGAAGCTTCCCAAGTATCTGCTTAAACATCTTCTTCGATCTATTTAGTCAAACTTCCTCAAACTCAGATCAGATTCTTCAAAAACAGATCTCAGAAACTAAAAACCCGAATTGAAGAAAGATAGTGAAACACTCCTAAGATCATCTCACCACGCATAAGAACAACTCTTGTGAACATAATAGATCTCGAGAGATTATGAATCATCCAGACAAAAGCAAAAGACGAAAAGCAGACAAAACCATGACCCAGAAGGTAAAATAAAAAAAAGGTAGTAACTTTATATCATGAATGAAGCGCGTGAATCGTTTCTGGACCCAGATAGCAAGATCTAGATTGATGAATCATAGAAAGAAGCAAACTTGGGTCAAACCCAAGTAATCTAAACAATCGAAGAAGAAGAAGAAGAAGAAGAAGAAGGAAAGGGTTTAGCTTTTCATAGCTATTGCTTCGTTGGCATAGAGAAGAAGAGAGAGAATGGATAAAGATTAGAGAGTAAAGAGAGAGAGAGATAGAAAGAGAGGATGGTGACTGAGAGAAGACCCTAAGACCAGAGAAAATTTTCACTGACCAAGACAAGAAACAACATCTCTCGACAGTGTTTTTTTAGTTGAAGTCATAACCATTAAAAGATTCAAATCCAACCACTAAACCGATCTCTCCATGAAGATCTTTTCAGAGTTCCTCCTAGACTTATGGAGTTCGTAACCAAATCCACAAACCCAAAATACTCAAACCAACAATTTGGTCTTCTCTCTTTGAGTTTCTGTTGAAAACTTAAAAAAACTTTTTTTAAAAGGTGTTTTTTTGCTTATAAAGATACGATTTTTTTTCTGATACAACTGAAAATACAAAAGGCCAAATCCTATAAGTGCAATATTTGCAGGTATCATGAAAGCAGAAGATGAATGAATAAGACAAGTCTCAAGAAAGTGGAACAAGTGATGATCATACAATGTAGCAAAAATAACCCATTTTAACAAGCAGGAAGATTTAAGAGGAAACAAGAAATAAAAATAATGGAAATCAAAACAGGAACAATCTTACATCTTTGAGTTTCCTTTTTCCTTCAAACCAAGAGACCAATATGAAACTTTTCTCTTCTCAAGTATGTATCTGAAGAACAACATGTCAATAGAAGATACAGAAGCTCTCTTTCTCTCTCTTTCTTCTCTACAACTCTAACTTTATGAAGCCTTTCGCACTCCGAGTTCTTCCAAACGTTTCCAAGTGGCTTCACGTTTTGCTTCGGTTTCAGCTGCTTTTGATTCATCTTCCTTGAACTTTGCGAGGCATTCTTTAAATAACTCAGGGTCAAGGTCATGAAATATCTTTCGCACGTTTAGTGTCAAGCTATGAACAGCTTGGTTCCAATGTTTCTGTGCGTTTCTCTCCAACGCTGGGAATATAATTGGAAGAATGACTTTACGGTTTTGCATTATCAGATTCTCAATGTGATTGTTGTTCCATAAGAATAAAGCTCTCTCTGCAACCTGCGAAAACCAGACAGAGCATGAATAGACTGAAACAAAGATCCTGAACCTACTAGACTGATCTTTTCCCGTGAAAGATCGTATGCAGTCACTGTTTAGCCAAAACAGATACCCTTCAACGCAATACTTTTTCTTCTTTTGTAACTTTCTACTTAACAATAGCCTTACTATATCAATTTAGCTTAGAAATTGCCTTGAGTAACACCTAGAGCTGAATATAACAGTCCTAAACATTGATACTTTCCATACCGCAAAATCAACTCTTCCATTTGCTCGTTTGATATAACTGGTAGGCTATAACGACTTCTCATAAGCTGGTAAGGTAACACAGATATACTGGCGAAACACTAACACAATTAAAGTATGTAACCATAAGCCTTATTTAGCTAAGAAACTGCATCAGATATTATCCAGAACACAATACAACAGTCCTATACGTAGATACTTTCATTACCACAAACCCAACTCTTTCATTTGATCTTTTTATATAACAATCTAATAGGCTAACATAAACAGGTGAAACACTAATGCAGTTAAAGTATGTCGAAACGATATGGCCTGCAAATGTCAAACCCAACACTAACAGCAACAGAGCATTTTTCAGGAAATGTCAAAGCACGGGGAAATTCGCCAGTTTAAAAACAAATGTGAGGTGCTATTATTTCAGAAAGAATGGAGAATGACAGGTACCTGAAAATGCAGACTGTTCAAACATCGAGCTATTTGGCGAAACAGTGGTACCATGCACCGTTGAAATTCTGGTGGCTGAGTTGCTTCGAGTACTTCCTCCAACTCGTTCAGAAACATGACTTCTTTGGAACTGTTTGTCACGGGCCAATATTTCAACAATCCTCTTATAACCGTATCAGCAAGTTTGCAATCCTTTTCCACAAACTGTGTGATACAATAAGACAATTGTTGATGATACATTTGCAAGCATTTTGGTTTGTGGAGAGGTATCAAAACTCGAACAAGAAACACTTTGTGCTCGTCTTTCAAGGGAAGAGCGAATCCATTGATGATACTTCCCAAGATTTCTAGAAACTCAGCAATCCCATTATGTTTCTCTGTTTCGAAAACAAACCTATAGAAGATGTTGTTAATGGATTTCCTGATGAAAGGTCGGTGTACCATAAATTTACCATAGATCCGATGGAGAATGGTTTTCAGACAATCTCTTTCTCTAGGATCCTCGGAATCAAATAAATCCAGTAACCGCAAGACAAAAGATTGATCTATATATCTCTTAGCCAGCTTGGTGTCAGTTTCAGGCGAAGCAACAAACCTCAAGAAAAGCTCATACACAAGCTGCAAGTGAGGCCACGCAAGATCCATGGAAGGTTCTTCCTCCTCCAGGTCTAAGGCATCGATAACTTTATTTTCCCGTGGTTGAGGATTTAGCGTTCTAAATATGTTAGCAGAGACCATCCGAACGACTTCTTGGATACCGACTTCGCTAAACTTTCCATTAGGAGAATTCACATAATCCACAAGCTCCAGCAATGTCTGCCTCTTAATATCTTTTTCCTTGATGTTCTTTGTAGGATCCGTGAAATCAAACACTACACGGCACAAGTTCAACTTTTTAATGAACAAGTTTTGCTTTTCCGTGTTTGGAACATCTTTAAAACTCGGCAATGCTTCATAAGGAGTAAAGACACCGTTGTTGTTGTTGTTGTTGTTGTTCCCACTACTCTTTAGATTCCCATCTTTAAAACCCGAGTCAGAAGCAGCGGATTTGCCGGCTGGAGAAGCGTTCTTAGCATGCGATTTCGCGGCGCCATTATCAGTGCTTTTGGAAGTAGAGGCACCTGAAGTATGAGAAGATGAAGAAGAATGGCCACCGTGTTCACGTCCACGATGTTCGTGCTTTGAAGACTTTTTGTTGGGAAGCTTACTTAGAATCTGTTTCCACATAGTTTCTTATTCTCAACACCAGAACAATTCAGGTTCTTTAATCATATCCCCAAAACAATCACACTTCTTCGTCTTTTCACCATCTGAGAAAAAAAGCAAAGTCCATATAAAAAAAAACTCAAATCCTAGATCAGCCTAATAAATTTTAGAAACAGAATCAAATCACAAACCTGAGATCGATACAAAATCCCAAACTTTCCCAGATTACAACAACAGCCAAAAAAAAAACCTTTTTATCTTCTTCTTCTTCTTCTTCCTTAATCACAACACCCTTTTGTACAATCTAACAAAAAAAAATTCGAACTTTACGGCGATTCCAGTTCTTCTGAAACAATCGGAAAATGAAACAATCAAAAGCTGCACATTTCCCCGAAAAAACAGAACCTTTTTGAGATTGATTTCAGACAAGAGACTAAAACCAGAAACAAGGGCTTCGATAAAATACGATTGCTCTACAAAAATCGATAATCGGAGATGGCATAATTAGAAGGTCAACAAGAGAAAATACCCAGAAAAGAATACAACGATGATGTTGATGATTCTGATTATGATGATGATGATAACAACATTCAAAGTTCTTCGGACCTTCGTTGTTGTTTGTTGACTTGAGATTTTTTTGTTTTTGTTTTTCTTCCCCTTTCCTTTGGAAGTATGAATTTTTCTTTCTTTTTTTTTGGAGATGAATTTTCTGCTTTATTTTTTTCTTTTTCTTTTTATTATTCTCGTGATCTAGTTTTTATAATTCGATAGGTTTGATCCAACGGTCTCAGTTTCATCGATCGTACTTTTTTGCTACTTTATTTTTTTAATTAATTTATTTGTTTTAAAATAGTATTTAATTATGTGGATTGGGCTACCAAGTCTTCTTGTGTTTTTTGATTACGAAATTTTGAAGCGGGCACTACTTTACGCTACGTACGCCGTCGTTTAGTTCGTTTTGCTAGTACATATGGTAAAGCTATCGAATAACATATCTTTAAGAAACTACGTGCGGCTGGAATAAAACTGCAATTGAAGAAACTCTTGTTCAAAGGAAGTGACAATTTGTGTAACAACTTAGAAAGATGAAATGGCAAAACATGTCATTGAACTGATACAAAAATAAGAAGATGCAAATATTGCATGATATGGATATGGTTGTCTTCCATTACATAGATGGTACTAGATAGAAGAAAGAAACCAAAAGACGAGAAAAGAAAAAAAAGCAGATATTGAAATCATTGATGAAGCCAATTCCTTATCATTGTCTCTTGCATTGAAGTAACGTAAGAGATTACCGAAGCTGTATTCATCATCTCAACTTGGGGAGGACAAGGCACCGATTCCATCCACCGTGGGAGAACAAGTTGTAGTAACCTGACAGAAGCTTTACAGCCGCATATCTCATCCATACACTCCTCACAAACAGGCTGGTTCAAGTAACAATCTTTATGATCTTCATCATTATCTTCAGCTCCGAGGATTCTATTCTTCTGAGTCCGCAAGTTCCATGATACCACATGACGATGATCTTGACTCCAAAGATGGACAATGTCACTATCAAATGGATGCATTGCCATAGGTACATAATCACCGATAAGTGACGGGAGGCCGATTTTCCACAAAAGTTGCCAAGTTGAATCATTGTTCAACCTCCAAGCCTTGAAAACATTAGACGAAGATTGAGCTAATGTTCTGATATACATGACAAATCCTTGGGACGTAGTCAAAGCACCTTTGAAGTCGCTATTGAAGCCGTGATTCGGATGATCCGGGAGAGGTATAACCCAAAACTGATCGGAGATTTCAGAATAGAAATCATAAGCTACGAGCACTCCAGGTTCACTAAGATGGTCAAAGTAAATGGTACCATCCAAAGTGAAAGAACCAAAGTTGGTGATTTGATAAGGGCAGTGAATAGTCTTACAAGTCCAAATCCCAGTCTCAGAGGAATACACAAACACACTCAAAGAACACGAGACATAGTTATTCGTCACTATTACTTCAGCTAACTTAACGACTTTGAAGCCCAAAACAAAGCCATCATCGTCGACGCGAGACACCAAACCAAACACTGAAGAGTGAACTGGAGGTGGAGGGATTTTGATCCACTGTTGTAAAACTGGATTACCCACAAAGCAACAATCATCATCATTTTCTGAAATCAAAACCAATCCATGGGAGGAACCCTCGATAATACAAAGAGACGATGGGATGTAAAAAGATAGAGACTTTGGAAGACCCCATGTCTCGCATCCATGGAAACCTACGAGATCTTTTTGTCCGTACCACATTAGCGACCACGAGGTTGAGGATTTTCGGTGCACAGACACAAAGAGACGGCGGAAATAGACTGATTCGATTGTTGATTTCCATGTTTTGCTTACCGATTTGAATCTAGCGATGATTCTCAGTGGTAACCTCGCTAGAATCTCCGTCCATATCGCATCAGTGAGATGTATGGTTCGATTTCGTGTTTCCATTTTCGAATTTAGGGTTTCTACTTTCTGGACAGCTGAGAAAAGAGGACTGAGTCAGGGACTCTTGCTTGCTCGACTCAACTTCTTTTTTTGCTCAAGACCTAATGGGCTACTTCTCTTTTTCTCAATACCTTAATGGGCTACTTCTCTTTTCTCAATACCTCATAAGGCCCAATCAGAAACCTTTTGAGAAGAAGCCATGACTATTTTTCAGACACTTCTTAACTTGTGAAAAAACAAGAAGAGAAAACCAAATATTATACTTCACATTTTCAATGTTTAACGTATTCTGACTTTATGACTTATTGTATTTTTTAAACAATTTGTATGTGTTGGAATTGTGAATCCTAAATTAAATCCTGCAACAAGGAAAGCTTCAATGAGAAGAAAAGAAGAAAAGAGAAGAAGCTTCAAGCGTAAAAAAAGGAGTAAAAGGAAGAAGAAGACCCTAATATGGGAAAGACAGACGACGACTCCAATGACTTAATTTTTTTTGTCCAAACCTTATTATGGGCGACTTCTCTTCTCAAGACCTTATGGGCTTTACGGGCCCAATATTACCATGTTTCAACGTGTTTGATAAAAAAAAACAATTGTTACATTTTCATTTGACGTATTTGTACTATTTAAAGTTTTTTTCAACACTTTGTAATATGACTTGACTTCTATTATTCTATAAACTATTGACCCAATAAATATCTTATAAAAAGTAATCGTTTTCTGTTGTGTTCACTGAACAATTATTTTCTTTTATTTCTGGAATATGTCACAAAGAAGAGACGAATCTTGGAAGTTTTAAGTTCATCTTTTATTATTATGTTCCAAGTTTATATTCTTCTACGAAGTATTCCTTGCTAAAACACGGTATATATCAAACTTTACGTGTTGTTTTATAGAACTTATTAACAAATATTATTTGGTACACTTTCCTTCTTATTTATTTTTTAAAAACCATTAGACATGATTTTAATAACTGGTTGTCATTAACTAAGAACACATTTCTTACCTGATTTGTGCTTTTAAAATGCCAGTTTTTGTTTCACAAAAAAAAATAATTTCAGATTTTATATTGCCTTGGTTTATTGGATCGTATTTAAGATATCTATCTACAAGATATTTTTTTTTGTTTTTTTGTTTACTAAAGCTTATCTATGTACAAGATACAACTATCTTTATTGCTATATCACATCTATTTATATTCTTTTATTGTGAATCTTTGTGGTTTTTAAAGCAAAACATTATTTGTTCCACTTTCTAGGTATATAAATCTACCAAATAAATATGTCTCAAACTCATGGCACTGAATATTTAATGAATAAATTTGGAAAAATGACCTATTTTTGGGTTTTCATTTGAAAAATACCCTATCTTTATTTCTTTTTTTAAACAATTAATTTTCAATATATAAAGTACTAAAACAGCTTCAGTAAAATTAGGAAATAACAAAAAAAAATTAAAACTTAAAACAAAAAAAAAATCATAAATACAAATTTGATGTAACTAATAATTTTAAAGATAATTATTATCTTAAATATTTTTAAACAAAATGTTGTCCAAAAAGTAAAATTAAACTTTATCAAGTGATAGACTTTTTAGAAATATTTGTAAATATTGTTTCATAAAATTTTAATATATAAAATAAATAAAGTGATAGACTTTATATGAATTCAAATTTAATTTTTATCTTAAATATTTTAAACAAATTTTCGTCCAAAAAAATAAGCAAACAAGTTTATTAGGTGATAGACTTTAGAATATTTTTCAAAATTTTATAATATCTAAAACCAATAACTTTTTATCTCAAAAAATAGTTGAAAACATAATTAAGAATTCGAATTTATTTTATTTTAATTTTGTTTTTCTAAATTTCGAATTTTGTTTTAATTTATGAATAAAACAACTTTTATTTTAAATCTGGATAAATTTGTCATCTTATATATCAAGAATTACAATTTTTATTTAAAATAGAAAAAGATGTATTTTTCAAATGAAAACTCAAAAACAAGATAGTTTTCAAAATCTCCCAATAATGAATTTATCTAAACCAACATCAAAACAAAAATAGAAAGAAAAAAAAAAGTAGTTTCAATAGACAAAATTAATTCTATTTAAAATCAACAAACTAAAAAGATACTAAACAAACATTTTACTAACAATAAAATATAATGTTTTTTACAATAATTAAAGTTTATTATACATATAAAACTGTCTATTGAAGATCTGAACGTTACAAAGAGAAATGCACAGTAAAATTAATATTTATGTAGAATTATTCATCGTAATCACATTTATCTTTTTATTTATTTTTATTTTGTTATTGTAATCACATTTATTTTTATATGCAGATAGATAAATATCATCGTAATATATTTAGCTCAAACACTTCTGGTATTAATCCATGTTAAAAGAAAAGAAAAAAAATCATATATTCCTGGTTTATCTTCATACTGAAAAATGACAAAAAAAAACAAAAAAAATGACACGTGTTTAAAGATTTTGACGATTTCACTCTAATCTTATCTTTCTTTTTTATTATTATTTAAGTTTGTTTAATTGATTTTGTCTCCAATAGTTTTTATTTTTCTCTCCCTCGTAAAATCTCAACCCCTAAAAATAAAATAAATTGAGATTTTTCGCACAATTTTCTCGTCGTTTCCATTATTTTCTCTCTTCTTGACTCGGTCGACGAAATTCACCAACCCGTTCTCTCTTTCTCTTTCTCTCTTCTTTGAATTCCCAAAGTGATTGAATCAAAAACTTCGTTTGATTACAATTCGATTTCCCCCACACAAAAAAAGAGATCTTGTTTTAATTTCGCGGCGAGGGTTCGGTTTGGCTTTCCCGTTGATCGCGTTGTTCTTCTTCTTCTTTGGTGATTCAATTTCTTCAATTCAATCAAATTCGTATCTTTCTTCTTCTTTGATAATGTTTAGGATTTAGGTTTCGTAATTTCTGAAAACCCTAGTTTAGTTTTTGTTCGAGAAAAAAGAAAAGGAAAACAAAAAAAAAAAGGAAAAATCAAATTTATTCAATTCATTCTTTTTGTGTTACCCAAATTCGGTTGTTAATACGTCTCAATTTCGAATTTCTTTTCTAGGGTTTTTTAGGGTTCCAAGGAAGCTCTCAAAATTTCTGGTGCCTAGTATTTTTTTGTTGCCATCTGAAATCAAGAGTTTCCTTTTTCTCTCCATAGATCTATTAATTCATCTTTCGATTATCCAAAAAAAAAAATAACTTTTTAGTTTATCTTCGGATCTGATCTATCTTCTTTAGGGGGTTTTGAGTTTTTCTAGGGATTGTGTACAAAAGAGGGATTTTTTTGGTTTTGTTAGGTTTAAAGTGTATATAGAGATTAATAGAAATGGCTTTAAATTTTTCACATAGACCTTTTTCTTCTCATCTATCTGAGGAACCAATGATGATAGCCAATGGGAATTGGTGTTCAAGTTTCGATAATGGAAGGAAGAATACTGGAGGAGATGCTTCTTCTGTTGATATACTTGATGTTTTGCCATCTGATCCGTTTGGTATGGATATCAACAATACTTTCACGGCTATTACTGGATGGCTTGAGGATTTGGAGGATGATTATAATAACCAATATGGAAGAAGAAGAAGAGATGACATTTGGATTGGTGATGGAAACCGTCAGCAGCTGTTTGCTGGATTGAGTTTCTTTTGGAACAATGCAATGCAGTTTCAGAGTAGTGGTTACAGTTATGGATCAGAGTCATTGTTTGGTGGGGCGTTTGATGGGTCTCTGTTTTCCACATGTAAATTCCCTGAAAGTAGTGGGGAAAATAATGGGTTTGGAGGGGCATTAGATGGTGATGGATCTTGTCATGGTGCTTTCATATCTGCTAGTAGTGTTGATGAGGTATTGAGCCATGAGAATGCGAGGAATGGTGAAGTTGTAGGAAGTAGTGATCGCTGCAATAATGGAGAAGAGGATGCGTATGTTCATCCAGCGATTGGTTTTTGTCTTTATCACTTGCGAGGGAAGGATCTTCTTTCAGTTAGTATGGTTTGCAAGTCTTTGCATACTACTGTTTGTGATGACACGTTACTTTGGAAGCATATCCACATTTGTCGACCGTTGAATGAGAAGATCACGGAAGAGGCTCTACTGCATTTAACTGAGAGGGCTCAGGGTACTATGCAGTGTTTGAGGATCGTAGATTGCTGTAGAATTACTGATGATTGTCTTAAGCGGGTGGTGGCGCGCAACCGACAAGTAGTCAAGGTGAGCTTCTTTCCTTAATTTACTTTAAAGCGTATTTGGATTACTAATAAGTAATATTGTAAGTTTTTATAGAAGTGCCTGGTAATTGAATTGATTTGTGGGATCCTATTAAAACCGAATGTTGTTTTGTGGTTGGCAGATTGGTGTGCCTGGATGCACAAGGATAACTATCGATGGTATTTTGAGCGTCTTGAGGGATCTGAAGTCTGCGGGAAAGCTTCAAGTGAAGCATTTACAACTTCGTGGCCTCTTTGGAGTGACTAAAGATCACTACGATGAACTGATTGACTTGTTGAACATTGACAATAAAGTCAAGCAGACTATTCAGAAGCCGCGTTTTTACCATAGAGGAGAAGCTTGTGTGTCCTGTGATGATGACCGGGCACTAGATATTGAGATGTGCCCAAAGTGTCAAAATTTTAAGCTTGTGTATGACTGTCCAGCAGAAGATTGTAAAGGGAAAAAGAAAGGTTCTGAGGAATGCCGTGCTTGTTCTCTTTGCATACAGAGGTGTTATCATTGTGGTCGGTGCATCATTGACACTGAATACGAAGAAATGTTTTGTTTAGAGCTTTTGTGTGCTGTTTGTTCGAAGCCGACCCCTAAGTTAACTCTCTAGGTATAAAATTCCATCTGAGCCTTTCTCTTCTCTATGATTGAATGACTCAGTCTCCACGGTTCAATGGAGATGATCTTCAACTATCTCTAGAACCTTTTTTTTTTTAAACAATAAAAATATGTTCCATTTCATATTTGTTGAACACTCTTATCTTTATTATTGGAGATCTATTAAAAGTTTGCATCTTTGGGTTGTTCTTGTTCTTCATCTAATAATCAAACAAGAGAGATCATTTATGTAAATTTAAGATAAGCTTTGACAAATAATTAAAGACTCACGCGCCTTTTATATTAATCTTTGACATCTTCTGCTATCTCTCCTTCTTCCTTGGAGAAAACATGTTTGTTTCCGATAACAACAATCCTTCACGGGACATAAACATGATGATCGGCGATGTTACATCAAACGGAGATCTACAGCCACACCAGATCATCCTCGGAGAAAGCAGTGGAGGAGAGGATCATGAGATCATCAAAGCACCAAAGAAACGAGCAGAGACATGGGCACAAGACGAGACTCGAACCTTAATCTCATTACGGAGAGAAATGGACAATCTTTTCAACACTTCCAAATCTAACAAACATCTCTGGGAACAGATTTCTAAGAAAATGAGAGAGAAAGGGTTTGATCGATCACCATCTATGTGTACGGACAAGTGGAGGAACATATTGAAAGAGTTTAAGAAAGCTAAGCAACATGAAGATAAAGCAACAAGTGGAGGATCAACGAAGATGTCTTATTACAATGAGATTGAAGATATTTTCAGAGAAAGAAAGAAGAAAGTGGCATTCTATAAGAGTCCTGCTACTACTACACCATCTTCTGCTAAAGTTGATTCCTTTATGCAATTTACAGATAAAGGTACAATCTTTAGCTTGGTTTTGGGGATTCTGATTGATTTGTTGCAGGTTTGGATAAAATTTCTTAATGGGTTTTGGTTTAGATTTGGATTGAGAAGATAAAGACTGATCTTTTTTGGTTTTAGTTTTGTTCCTCTTTTAGTGCTAAACCTGGTTAAAGAGGCTTTTGACCATTAATGGCTAATTATAAAGTTGTAGATTTGGTTTGTTAAACTAGATTGACTTTTTATAGTAAATTTGGGTTTTCTTCTAAAATTGATCTTTATCTTTATCTTCTTGTAGGTTTTGAAGATACTGGTATTTCATTTACATCTGTTGAAGGTATTGATCTCACATTTATTGAATCTTTGAGTGTATATATAAATGGTGGTGTTGAAATCTTTTTTAGTTGGGGAATTACTTTGAGAGAAATGGTTGTATCAGTCCTAACTTTGGGTAAACAATTGTGCAACAACTTATGATTCTCTTATAATTCAGTGAAATAAAAGTGAACTCATACCAAATTGTAGAATGTTAGTGATAATGTGAAGCCGATTTTGTTTGGTTTGTGGAAGTAGTGTTAGTCACTTTAGTCTTGATATGAGTTGTATCTGTATGCAGCTAATGGCAGGCCAACGCTAAATCTTGAAACGGAGCTTGATCATGATGGTCTTCCTCTCCCCATTGCTGCTGATCCCATCACAGCAAATGGAGTTCCTCCTTGGAATTGGAGAGACACCCCTGGAAATGGTAAGTAACCAGACAATCTAACTTAGAGAGAGCCTCTCCTTGTTTATTAAGCTTTTGAACTTTTATGGCAACTACTACTAATCGTTGTCATGTTTGAAGCAGGCGTTGATGGTCAGCCATTTGCTGGGAGGATCATAACGGTGAAATTTGGAGATTACACAAGACGAGTTGGGATTGATGGTACTGCTGAAGCAATTAAGGAAGCTATCAGATCCGCGTTTAGATTGAGAACAAGACGAGCTTTTTGGCTAGAAGATGAAGAACAGGTTATTCGCTCTCTTGACCGAGACATGCCTTTAGGGAACTATATACTCCGCATTGATGAAGGTAAATCCACTCTTTCTTCTATGCTATTCATCGAATACTCTCTGGTTAGAGGTTTCTCAATATCCATTTGAATTCAGGGATAGCCGTTAGAGTGTGCCACTATGATGAATCTGATCCGTTACCAGTCCATCAAGAGGAGAAGATATTCTACACCGAAGAAGATTACCGAGATTTCTTGGCTCGACGAGGATGGACATGTCTGAGAGAGTTTGACGCGTTTCAAAACATAGACAATATGGACGAGCTTCAATCCGGTCGCTTATACAGAGGAATGAGATGAGAAAACGGTTACTACAGAAGGCTAGAAGAAACCTTTTATTTTTCATCAGTCACTATAAATAGCTTTTTTTGATCCAAAATACTTTATTTTCATCAGTCACTGTACATATGCACCTCTTTTGACATGCCATTGTGAATCAGAGGAATTTGATTTGTTTATTGAGAAATCTCTTTTTGATCCAAGAGCCATAAAGTTTGATTGGTAAACAAAACGGTTCAGTACAAGAGACAGGGACAATGAAAAAGCTGATAACTTTTGAACAAAACACAACACAAGTACAGGATTCCAATTCTCATACAATTCAGAAAAAGAAAAAAAACAGAAGAGAAAACGATATAGGTGTGTGAATAAAGGATTCACGTGCCTTTAAGAACAATGAGAACTCCCAAAGAGATAAACGCAAGCTGAACAAAGAGCCTTGCATACGTGTGTCCCGACTTCTGTTACTCTTCTTCATCCCACTCGTCGTTCTTGTATGAGACAAGCGTGTCGACTTTGTGAATCTGCAAAGTATGAAACCACCAAAATACTTAGACATTTCAAAGTGTATAAATAAAGGTTTCAAAATTCTTCCTCCTCCTTACCTTGGTATCAAAACCGTGTAACTTAACCATCTGTGGATTAGCAATCAACTTCGGGTCGCTCTCGATCCAAGTGAATGGAACAGCCACATCAGTATCCGTATACGCCAATACATCAAACACACCTAATACAAACAACATGCACAATCAAAAACGAGAATCCAAATCAAACTAGTTCCGAAATGATGATCACTCAAAGTTCCTATGAATTGGTTCTTACATGTTTCATCAAGACAAGGCAAGTAAGTAACACTTGAAGCAACCTGTCTCATAATAGCTTGAATCTCCCTCATGATCTCCTTATCACTCTTCTCCCTCGACACACTAAAAAGTTCCATAAAGATAACATAATGAAACAAAGAATCAAAGAAAACAAACAAACTTGCGAAAGTATCAACACTAAAAACAAAAAACTGACCCTTTGTCAACAACTTCATTATCAGTCTCAATACGAAAATTCCACCTCTCCAAGACTTCACCAGTAGCTTTACTCATAATCACTAACACTACTCTCTGCAACTTCCCAGCTTCAAGCCATTCTTTAGACCAAAAACAAAATCAAGTCTCAGACTCTCTCACAAAAGGAATCATTGAATAAAAGTCTGACATTTGTAAAATTACCGGAGATCTGAGAAGTGAGATTAGACATGAAAGATTTGACGGATTCATCTTCAATAAGCAACATCGGAAGTCCATATTTCTTCACTTTCACAAAACTTTCCTCTGGATAAACTGCACGATTATACAATATACTGTACCCAGAAACCAATAACGAATCAATTTCACTGTAAAAAAATCACAGAATCGAAGATTTCCAGACACTGAAATTGAAAAGTTCCGATCCAATTCTCACCTGTTCGCAGCGTAACCTGGAGGAAGAAGAAGAAGGAAAAAAAAAACATCAAATCGAGAAGAAGATATCTGAAATTGAGTCTAAGAAAAAATGAAGATACGTACAGAAGAATTCGCTGACGATGGCAGCAGATCCGTGTAAAGTGATGATATCTTTAGCAGCCGCTGTTTTGGACGCCATGGAGTCTAAGGATCGGTGATTTTGAAAATTGAATTCGCAAGTGTTAACAGCGTCGCTTAGGGTTTTAATGATTTTGAAGGGAAAAAAAGATATTTGAGGGAAGGATTAAAAAGAAGGAAAGAAAGAAAAAGAAAAAAAAAGGAATAAGAGCGTAACGGCTAGTCTTCCTCGGAAATGCACTTGCAACGGCTAGTTTGGGTTATTATAGTTTAAGGTCGAATCCACTAATTTTTTTTAAAAAAACAATATAATATCATTACCAGAATTTTTAAAATATCAAATATAAAAAAACAACAAATTATTTTTAGCCAATAGCAACATCTCTACAAACCATTGTAATAATTATTATTTTTGGTTTGCAACACATTTTACATTTAAAAGAAATACACCAAATATTAAATATATAATAACTTTGTTTTAAAAATTTAATAGAAAAGTCCATAGTTTTCTGCCATACGGATTTAGACTCGCCATGTGGTTTTTAACTTTTAAGCCGTATGTCTCTTTGATAAACGAATGAAGCATCAATCAAAATTTTAAGAAGCCTTTTAAGTGTTGAAAGGTAAATTTTGTAGTTTCTATTGGTAAATCGACTCATCTATGACTTTTTTTTTTAAATAGATTTCAAATATACTTCATATATATGTATATATAAATTTATGTCGTGACACCCATGACCGAAATCTAGAAAAAAAAAAAAAAAAAACTAAGGTATTTTTTTCCAGTCTAACTGAAAAAATACAATTTTACAAATAACTCAAACTTCAAATGTGTTTTGATTTACTTAATTAAGCCATTATTAATCCACATAAGGTTATTAACACAAATTTATCAAACTAACTAGCCACTTGATAATCCATTACTAGGTAAATTCAGGTATATATATAAGTTAATAATAAACTGATTATTTGACCAAAAAAAAGCATAATTAAAATATATTTTTATACATAAATAAAATAAAATAAACTCTCTTTGATGTTGACATCATATGAACACAGAGAAACAGATGAATGAAAGCGTTGTTAGCCTCTCTACTAGAGAGCTCTTTAAACTCTTTCCAAAAGCTTTCACTCACTCACTGTTACGCTATTAAATGTGGTTCCATCTCAGATATATACGTATCCAATCGAATTTTGGATTCTTATATAAAATTTGGCTTCTTGGGTTATGCCAATATGTTGTTCGATGAAATGCCTAAGAGAGATTCCGTGTCTTGGAACACAATGATTTCTGGGTACACAAGCTGTGGGAAATTGGAGGATGCATGGTGTTTATTTACATGTATGAAGAGATCTGGATCTGATGTTGATGGGTATAGTTTTAGTAGGTTGTTGAAAGGGATTGCTTCTGTGAAAAGGTTCGATCTTGGAGAGCAAGTGCATGGTTTGGTTATAAAGGGAGGTTATGAGTGTAATGTGTATGTTGGAAGTTCGCTTGTTGATATGTATGCGAAATGTGAAAGAGTTGAAGATGCTTTTGAGGCTTTTAAGGAGATTTCAGAGCCTAACTCTGTTTCATGGAATGCTTTGATTGCTGGATTTGTGCAAGTGCGAGATATCAAGACTGCTTTTTGGTTGTTGGGTTTGATGGAGATGAAAGCTGCTGTGACTATGGATGCTGGCACTTTCGCTCCACTTCTTACTTTGCTTGATGATCCTATGTTTTGTAACTTGTTAAAGCAAGTTCATGCTAAGGTTTTGAAACTCGGGCTTCAACACGAGATCACTATATGCAATGCGATGATCAGCTCTTATGCAGATTGTGGGTCAGTATCAGATGCAAAGAGAGTTTTTGATGGCTTGGGTGGCTCAAAAGACTTGATTTCGTGGAATTCGATGATTGCAGGTTTCTCTAAACATGAGCTAAAGGAATCTGCTTTTGAACTGTTTATTCAAATGCAAAGACATTGGGTCGAAACCGACATTTATACTTACACCGGCTTGTTAAGCGCTTGCTCTGGCGAAGAACATCAAATTTTTGGGAAGTCTTTGCATGGTATGGTAATAAAGAAGGGATTGGAACAAGTAACTTCTGCAACAAATGCATTGATCTCTATGTATATTCAGTTTCCTACAGGCACCATGGAAGATGCTCTGTCTCTATTTGAATCCTTAAAATCTAAGGATCTTATCTCTTGGAATTCGATCATTACAGGGTTCGCCCAGAAGGGTCTCAGCGAGGATGCGGTAAAGTTCTTTAGCTACTTAAGATCCTCAGAGATAAAAGTCGACGATTACGCCTTCTCTGCACTTCTCAGATCATGCTCGGACCTAGCAACACTCCAATTAGGTCAGCAGATCCACGCGCTCGCCACTAAATCAGGCTTCGTATCAAACGAGTTTGTAATCAGTTCTCTGATCGTGATGTACTCAAAATGTGGCATAATCGAGAGTGCACGAAAATGCTTCCAACAGATTTCCTCCAAACACAGCACAGTAGCTTGGAACGCAATGATTCTTGGATACGCTCAACATGGTTTAGGCCAAGTCTCTCTTGATCTCTTCTCCCAAATGTGTAACCAAAACGTGAAGCTAGACCATGTAACCTTCACAGCAATCCTTACAGCTTGTAGCCACACCGGTTTAATACAAGAGGGACTCGAGTTGCTTAATTTAATGGAACCGGTTTACAAAATCCAACCTCGAATGGAACATTACGCAGCTGCAGTTGATCTCTTAGGCAGAGCAGGGCTCGTGAACAAAGCGAAAGAGTTAATCGAATCAATGCCGTTGAATCCTGATCCAATGGTATTGAAAACTTTCCTTGGAGTTTGCAGGGCTTGTGGAGAGATCGAAATGGCTACTCAAGTGGCTAACCATTTGCTAGAGATTGAACCAGAAGATCATTTTACGTATGTTTCGTTGTCTCATATGTATAGTGATCTCAAGAAATGGGAAGAGAAAGCAAGTGTGAAGAAGATGATGAAGGAGAGAGGTGTAAAGAAAGTTCCAGGTTGGAGCTGGATTGAGATTAGAAATCAAGTTAAGGCCTTTAATGCTGAAGATCGATCAAATCCTCTTTGTCAAGATATATATATGATGATTAAAGACTTGACTCAGGAAATGCAGTGGCTTGATTCTGATAATGGGGTTGATGCAGATTCACTTCATGCTTAAGAGAAAATTTAGTTTAGGCCAAAACAAAACTTGTGATATAACTTTATTTAAAATTATTAGTTTGTTTGGGTGTTATTCAAAATTTCAACAACTACGACAAATAATGAAACTGAAAATTATGTTTAAAACTTTATTATCATGTGACCAAAAACAATGGTTAAACAAAAAAAGTTAAGAATTGGATTACTCGACGCTCACTATCCTGACAATAGATGAACCATCAATCTTGTGCAAAGCCACAATGGAATCTCCAGTCTTACAAATTCCCTTCGTCTTGGCAAATCCTATAGCTAATCTAATCATCTCCTCCGTTGAATCTCTAGCTGAACATCCCACCACCGGAATAATCCCACGGTAAATCAAACCACGTCTCGCCACATGAGCTACCGAGTCCGAGCATTCAGCAATCTCTGGCATAATCACCGACAGAATCGGAACGCTTGGCCTGTATTTAGCCACAAGCTCCGCCGTGTAACCGCCTCTAGTGAGAACAACGATCGCGGACGCGAAAACACTCCGCGCAGTCGAAACAGCTGAAGCAGCTAAGCTCTCGATTGGAGATAACGGTAACGAAACCATTCCTAGGGTTTTCTTGTGGAGAATGTCGTAATCTATGAAATCCTCTGCTTCTTTGCAGATCCTTGACATTGTTAACACGGCAGTCTCAGGGTGAGCTCCAGCAGCAGTTTCTCCGCTAAGCATAACGCAATCTGTCCCGTCAAGAACCGCGTTTGCTACGTCGGTAGCTTCAGCTCTAGTCGGGCGAGGAGAGACTGTCATGGATTCAAGCATCTGTGTGGCTGTGACCACTGGTTTCCCATGAGCATTAGCCTTGTTGATCATTGTTTTCTGAGCAAGAAACATCTTTTCGATTGGTATCTCCATCCCAAGATCTCCTCTAGCCACCATGAAAGCATCAGAATTCTCCAGGATCTTATCGAAATTCATTACTCCTTCTTGATTCTCCACCTTTGACATAAGCATGATGCTCTTTGAGTGCTCTCCAAGTAATTTCCTTACTTGGATTAGGTCAGATCCTTTACGAACAAAAGAGAGAGCGATAATGTCGATTTTGTTCGGAACTCCCCATTGCATAATATCTTCTTTATCTTTCTCAGTGAGTGTTGGGAGATCAACTACAATTCCAGGAAGATTAACGTTTTTTCTTTCTCCAAGAAGAGCAGAGTTCTCGCATCGGCAACGAACAAGACCGAGATACTTGTCACAGGACAAGACATTTAGAGAGATTGTTCCGTCTGAACAAAGGATCACGTCACCAGGTTTGAGATCCTCTGCAAGTTTCTTGTAGCTCATGGAGATAGTGTTGGAATCTCCTTGTATCTTGTAATCAATTGAGATGGTGATCTCTTGACCTTGCTTTAGCTGTATCGGTTTGCCTTCTTTGAGAAACCCGGTTCGTATCACAGGACTCTTTGTGTCGAGCATGACGGCGCAGAGGATACCAGTGTTGTCCATGGCGGTTCTGAGATTATCGAGAGTTTCTTGATGGTAAGAGTGAGAACCATGGGAGAAATTGAACCGGGCTACGTTCATACCAGCCTTGAGAAGCTTCTCAATCATCTCCACCGATCTTGAAGCTGGTCCAAGAGTACAAACTATCTTCGTCTTTGAACGAAGAGCTCCATTGGTTGCTTGTCCACCAAGTAACATCTCCATTGTGGAAACTTTTGAAAGATCGCTAAGAAAAATTTAAGAGAACGAACTTTGAAAGACAGAGGAAAGTAAGAGTTTTTGCTTGATGAAAATTATGATGAGCAAAGCCATGTATATATAGAAGGAGCGATATGAGAATTTCCATTTCACGTTGAATTATCGAATTTCCATTTTTGTATGGTTTTGGCAATAGTTTTTTTTCTATTTCGAATTTAACAAATATTTTTGAAGGAAAATGTTAAAAGTTAGCTGAAAAATTTATAAATTTTCAAATTTAAGGTTTTTACTTTTTACATAAACACGTTTTATTAGGTCTGAGGAAACTGTGTACAACTTATGTTTTCTTCAAAACTGTCTAGTGATTATTTGGGCCATATCTATTGCAAGTCAGTGAAATATCATTTGAGCCAAAATTGTGGAAAGGCCCAATAAAATCCAAAATATTAAATCTCATGAAGATTGCGGTTTGCGTAGTTTTTTTTCTATTTTTGCGGCCAAAACCCCTTACTAAAAATAAAATGACAAGGTTTACCAAACCAATGGAGATAATTACATCCACTTGTGGACAAAATTTTCAACTTAAATGTTTTGTTTTTTGCAAATAATAGGTCAGATTTGAGTATTAAGAGCCACATCTCATTTAAAAATGTCATTCAAATGTGTCTTGGCGTCTTGGCTAATTTAAATTTTGTGTAATCAATCTATTTGAATTTCTTTATTTTCCTGACGAATAAGTTTCTCACAAATGGGAGAGTCCATTCGTGAAAAATAAACATGGAACCAGCAAGAGACCTGGTATGAAAAACAAATATATATTTTGTGAACAGAAAAAAAAAACATTATCTAAAAACTCTCATGAGGGGACATGACACATTCCTCTTTTAATTTGTTTTCTTGGTCAACTCCAATTTAAGTAAACGTTTTAATATAATTTACCAAATATGTGAGTCATCCAAGCTATCCCATGAGGGCCAAATGTGGCGTGAACATTTCTAAAACTGTTTACTTATACCATGAGTTAGGCAACTTTTTAGCCAAATCATATATTAAAGGATGTTGACATCATTATATAAAAATTCAAAACAAAATTCAAGGGCTGAAAAGAAAAGGTTTAAGCATTCAAGTATTGACAAGTATAATTTTACATAAGATTAACATATATATAATTTTACATAAGATTAATTTTACAAACAATTAAGAAATATTTACAATGCAAATGACAATAAGATTTAGATTCACATAAAAGTACAATTCTGTTAATATTGCATTACACAAATACAAATCAAATAAATTTATATGAAATTTGCTAAGAATCTATCAATTAAACAATTCACTTGTATTTCTTGCTAGAGTTATTCTCCCTAAACCAATCAAGCCAATTACGTAAAACCCACAAAATACTAACCAAAATAGCAAACCCAATCACAACAAGCCACGATAACCAAGCCCACCGTGGAACCACTCCATCCGCCGCACCGCTACCGTAAAACGTCGCCATATCATACAAAACCACCGGACCAGCCAATCCACGAACCACAGTATAAAAAAGATAAAACGGCGGAGACAAAAGCTCTCTCACTCTCCTCGCTAACGCGACGTCGTTTTTTCTATACCCGGTGATCGTCCAGACGTTCTGACACGCGCTCGTCGCCTCCGCGAGTATCAAGAGGAGGAGAAGCCCGTGAGCTCCGTGACCGACGGCGAATCTACACGTGGCGAAAACGTATAGGGTCGCAATGTGGTGGAGGATGAAGATGAAGTCGTTAGGGAGGAAGATTAAGTAATGGAGAAGATCAACGGTGAAATAAGCCATGCTGAAGTCGAGTACGTTTGATTCCACGGCGGTATTGGGAGAAGCGAATGAGTGTACGTCGGCGCGTGGAGTTGTGAGCAGCGCGTGGGAAGCCATTATAACGGCGGGAGTGCCGTGGAAGAGTGACATTAAGCAGCTAGCGCCTAAATGTGATGATTGTTTCCATGTACGGAAAACTAGGAAATAGCCGATGGTGTATACGGCGAGGAAGAGGAGGAGAAACGACGGGAAAGTAGCCAGAAAAGACGAAGGATTAAACGACGCCGTTTCCATGGTTCTTGTTTTGAAACTGTTTGAGAGGTTTAAATGTTTAAGTTGGGTTTTTAAACTGAGAGGTGGGAATGATTTGGTGTGGTGATAATGTACAGTGCATCTACGATAGTCATCGTAGTCAACGGATTTGTAGCCGTTGGATTAAGGAGTAAGATTAGTTTTGACGTGCAAGTGTATTAGTGAGCGTGCTTACAAGTTTTGCTCTGGTGCTTATTTGGATATTCTTTTCGTATTAAAGTGATAATATTTGTCAATAAGTAAGATTAAAGAACACTACATGACATTGCAAAATTGAGTTGGTTTACATATACATAAGGTTCTAATGATGGCACTGAATCATTGAATATGCAACATTAATGTAAGAAACAAAACTGGTATGCTCTGTGAATATCTGAATCACAATGATGGAAACATCAACCTTCTGTGAATCTATGAGCACAATTGGGGCAAGTGTAATATGTTGTCTGTCCTTCATCAGCTGATCTCGTCTGCAAATCCGATGAAAACATTTACTTTGAAATTGAAACAAGAAGACAAGAACTTGAAACCACATAATCAAAAAGCTTGAGGACTATACCTGTCTGGTTGTGTATACAAGCTCAGGATGCTGGCATTTCTCGCATGCCTTTTTGATCTGCAAAGAGAAGTATCATCAAAAATTACAAGTCATGGATTCAGAAAAAAACACGTACATAAAAATCTGTTTCGTATAAACAAACCTTTGGTAGCTCAGCTTCTGCCTGCGTTTTTTCACCAAACAATGATATTCCTAGTTCTCTTCTGATATCCTACCAAAAGCAAAGATCATGATGAAATATTCTTGCAAGAATAACAAAACAGTCATCCATTTTTCAGGTCTGAAAGTAATCACATAGCACAGAACTGGTTTTCTACTGTGTGTGTGTATTCATAAGCCTAATAACAATTGACTAACAACACAAATCAAGAGCAGAGAGATTTTTGCTACTCCATGAAACCGAAACAAAATGTATGATGCATACCTCAGCAGAAACTGTGTAAGCTATTTCCTTGTCGATGATATCTGAACGATAAAAGCACAGCAATAAGATTAAACCAACCAAGAAACAAAAACTTTGTTTTGATTTGATGATATCAAGAAAGATTCATCAAAACCTTTTGCATTCCGTGTTGTTTTGCAATGTGGACATTCTGCATACTTGGTTGATTTCAAGACAAGCATAGTCCCACACAAATTACAGAACAAGAACTCGCTTTCTCTAGATTTCTCCATTACAGAACCTTTAACACAATGACACCAAAAAAGAAAAAAACATAACTCATCTCTACATGTCTCAATTGCTTGAAGAAATTTACAAGTAATGAGTAAAAAGATTAAGACGATCCTATGCTCAACAGATGAGTAAAGTAAGCATCTTTAAGCTAAATATCTCCATTAACATCATCTAAAATTTCAAGAGTAGTACTATGAGCATCAAAATCATACTCAGAATCGAAAGTTCGAGACTTTAAATTCCGTTAAAACCCAAAATTATAACTTTAACAAATTTTTACAGTTCTATATACTTCAAATGAGAACTAAAATGGAAAAGGAGAATCATCGAGTACCTTAGATTACAACAGATGCTTTCGCTATCACAGAGCGTCTCGGGAGAGAAGAAAAAAATCGCTAGGGTTTTTGGGATTCAGAGGTAGGAGATGCAGAGATTATAATGGGCTGGATATATGTCTGTTTGGCCCATTAACTTTTCATTTTAGCCCGTTTAGCTAATTATGTCTTTTCTTTTACCAACTCTCTCTAATGATATTTAATTATGATTAAAAATTCCGACAAAGAGAATAATGTTTTATGTCATCAATGGCGTGTATCCGGCAGTTACCAAACACCGGTCCACTCACACCATTTTATTAATGGAATATTTCAATGGAGAATTGGTAATATGTTGTAGAATGAGATCATATTATTCGATTGTTTTCTTTTTTGATATACAAATGTTTTTTTGTTAGACTTAGCATTGTCTCTATCCTAATTTGAATAAGCATATGACTAGTCTTTTGAAAATTTCAGTAAAACGTTTTCCGCAAACTCATCACAAGTTAAGCAGAATCTGAACCGAAATCTAAATGATCAAGTGATATAACATGGAGATTAAATCACTATAAATCGTTATGTAATTTCTTTAAATGATTGCATATTGTGGGATTGAACTTGAAGTTATAGCGATTTTACGCTTTTGGTTCTAATCCAAACCTACTTTGCCACTACACACGGGTTTAATATAGTATTACTTGTGTGTATAATTTTATTTTATTTTGCAAACGAGAAGAAGCCAGAATCAAGTCGTTAACCCATGCCTTTCAATTACCCAATCACCTAAGATTTTTTTTTATATTACTTCCTTTGACAAGTTAATCCACTTCCAAATATACTATAAAGTTGCACATTGACAAGAGGTTTTAGCAGAAGCTAGAAGAAGAAAGGAGAAGAAGAAACAAAGAGAGAAGATGAAGAATGTTATGCTGATTATTGACGAGAGCAACGCAAGTTATGATTTACTCATTTGGGCACTTGAAAACCAAAAAGATACCATTGAGAGCTCCAAAGTTTATATCTTTGCAAAACAGCCACAAAATTCCTTTACTCCTCCTACCGTACTTTCTTCATCAGTCGGCTTTGCTCAAATTTTCTATCCATTTTCACCTAGTAAGTCATTTTATCGACTAATTTGTTGGGAGTTTTCAATAAATATCAAATTTTCTATCCATTTTCACCTAGTACTTTCTTTTGTTGAAAATTGATCAGTTTTTATGTGTGTTTTGCAGATTCAGAACTCATAAGATTGGCTCAAGAAAAGAATATGAAAATTGCTTTGGGTATATTAGAGAAAGCCAAGAAGATATGTTTAAATCATGGGGTAATAATCTATTGACTGAATCATTTAACTTGTTATTAATACAATATCATATATATATTTTTAAATACCAAAGTTTTAAAAGAAAAAAATGAAGTTCTTTTCATGACAACCATTTGTTGCAATATTTTAGTCTCATGATCTCATCATAATCATGTTGAAAACAGATCAAGGCAGAGACATTTACTGATGATGGAGACCCTAAAGATCTAATCCGCAAGATAATTCAAGAACGAAATATCAATTTAATAGTTACGAGCGATCAACAAAGTCTCAAAAAGTAAGAAACATCTTTTAATTTCAAAATATCAGTTAAAAAACTTAGTATTGATGGAAAAGTTGAGATAACAAACATCTTTTAATTAAATGCAGGTGTACACAAAATACAGATTGTTCTCTTCTTGTCGTGAAGAAAAGACTTCGCAAAGATTAAAGATTAAGGAAGTTACAAAATTCACCAATATATATAATTTTCTATGTGGTTAATTGAGATTGTGTAATGATTTGGGGTTGTAGTTTCAGGTGTTGATTTGGGGTTGTAGTTTGAACTTATAATTGTGTTATGTGTATAAATATTTGTGTTTATATATATCAAGTTAGTATAAATACTATAATTTCTTATCGTTTCTTTTATTGGCACTGGTGTCTTGATCATCCCGACTAATTCAGACATGAGCTTATCTGAAAACCCACTTTGGACACAAACGAATTGATACGAACGAGTAACGACTCTTTTATTGAAAACGAAAAGGCCTAAATTTGCTGTGAAAGGCCCAATAAACAATTAAGTGATTATGTAAGACGATGTCGTTTAACTCTTAAGTTTCTCAAGAAAGTTATCTCTCTCTATCTATCTTCCTCAACCTTATCCTTGAAGCTTTGTTTCATCTGTTGTTCCCTGTGACCATGGCTACTCCACTCTCAATCTCATCAAATCCTCTCACCTCCCGCCATTGTTACCGTCTCCACTTATCTTCTACTTCATTCAAGGTAATCTCTCATTCTTCTACAAATGTCAATTTTGAATGAATCCGTAAAATTGGAATTTGAAATGTGTACAGGGAAATGTAAGTGTTTTGGGGGCAAACCCAAGTCAGATTCTATCTCTGAAACTCAACCAAACCCTTAAAACGAGAAACCAACAGCAATTTGCGAGACCCCTTGTTGTGGTTAGCCAAACGGCGGCTACGTCGTCGGCAGTTGTAGCTCCGGAGAGATTCCGTTTGGATAATCTTGGACCACAGCCAGGTTCGAGGAAGAAGCAGAAGAGAAAAGGTAGAGGTATCTCTGCAGGACAAGGAGCAAGTTGTGGTTTTGGTATGAGAGGTCAGAAATCAAGATCGGGTCCTGGGATTATGAGAGGCTTTGAAGGTGGTCAAACTGCTCTTTATCGTCGTCTTCCCAAACTTAGAGGAATCGCTGGAGGTAAAGTTTTGTTTTTGTTTGGTATCCAAGTTTTGTGTAGCCCAAATGTTCGATGAAATGTCTCATCCAAAAGGCTCTGTTTAAATTTGGTGATGCTGCTTTCAGTTTTATTTAGTTAGGGCACATTTGTTTCATAGATTTAATATTGGGTAAGAGAGCCATGAATTGACAACTATGGATCAAGATTGTAGTTAGTGAATAGAGATATTTCATGGTTCGATTTTGCTAATTAGCTCAAACCAATAGAGATATATTTCTGATGCATCGTTGCGTTACTGTGTTCTTTAAACAGGTATGCGTTCAGGATTACCTAAATACTTACCGGTTAATATCAAAGACATAGAAACAGCTGGGTTTCAAGAGGGAGATGAAGTGTCATTGGAGACATTGAAGCAAAAGGGTTTGATTAATCCTTCAGGGAGAGAAAGGAAACTCCCTCTTAAGGTTAGTTTTCCAAACTTGTTGATCCTACTTCTTTCGATTGTGCTTTCGTCTTTTCTTTCTTTATTTAAACGTTTTGATTGGTCTTGGATTTCAGATTCTGGGTACAGGAGAACTAAGCATGAAGCTCACCTTCAAAGCTCGTGCCTTCTCAACACAAGCAAAAGAGAAGCTTGAAGCTTCAGGTTGTACACTCACTGTGTTGCCGGGAAGAAAGAAATGGGTTAAGCCATCTGTTGCAAAGAACCAAGCACGAGCAGATGAATACTTTGCCAAGAAGAGAGCTGCAGCAGCAGAAGCAGCAACTTCAGAGCCAGCAGCCTCTGCTTAAATTACTTCAGTTTCAAGCTCTTTTTAGTGTTGTAAAGCTGCAGAGAAGATAATTGTCTATGACAAATGTTAATTACAATTCCTTTGTCTTTTTGTATGGTGAAGAGATTTACATTTTGTTGTTTGAAGAGTCATTATCAAAAAGATATTTAAACGGTAATGAAATATTGAACATTTTGTTTCCCAATAGTAGAAACTTTTTTCAATCTCCAAAGAAATTTTACATAATAGGGTTTCATAAGTGGGGTTATTACTACAAGGTTTCCCCCATTTTATCATAAACTCCAAAGACCAAATTTCCAAACTGCAGAGCATCACGGTTCTTCTTCTTCATCATCATCATCAATGACAGTTCTTCTTCTAGAACGACGTCTCCGAGTTCCAGACACTTGTTCATCAGAAGATTGATTATTCTCCTCATCTCTAGGTGATGTTCCTGTATTACCTTCATAGCTCTCTCCCCAAAGACTTGCAGGTCTTGAAGATCTTCTTCTCCCACTTGTATGTGTCCTAGCTCTAGATGTACCAGACCAGCTACTACTCCTTGAGCCACTCGATTCTGGTCTAAACACGCGGATGAGAAAGTACACTGTAAGCAAGCGAGTATCAGCAAATAGAAACCCATCATCGTTACTTATTTCATCTCCTCCAAAAGAAGATTGGAGTGTGCTAAGTAAATCCCCTAAATCGCTCTGCCTTTCTAGCCTCCTCCAGCTTCTCTGTCTCTCTGGATCTGCTTCTGATGGCCTAACTCCTGGATGTAGAAGCCTTGCGTGCTTTCTCAGATCGGAATAGCTTCCACTGAAATCACAAGTCTCACAAGAACAGCTTCTATGTTTTGAGTTCATGAAACATCGAGCTGCTTTAACAACTACCCATTCTTTTATATGTCCACGACATAACGGACAAGTAAGCTTTTGTGGTTTGTTTTTTTCTTGATCTTCTTCTGTTGTTACAATTCCTTCTTCTTCTTCTTCTACTACTACTTCTTCTTCTTCTTCTTCTACTTCTTCTTCTCCTCTCTCACCATCACTTAAATCCACAACTGTTATCTCAGATGCAGCTTCTCCTAATAGATTTACAGCAGTTGAGTCTGAATCCACATCTTCCATCTCAGTTGGTTCATTACTTTCCTCTTCCTCACGAAGTAAAGACAAAGAAGGTTTCTCTTTAGAAGCTTTGCGGAACTGATCGAAACAGTTAGAATGCCGATGGCTAGTGTCGCACATGTAAGGTCGACAACCATTTTCATAAGAAGAACAAATGAGAAGAATCCCATTGTGAGGATGTTCCATACAAACAGGACAACGAGCCTCTTCCCATTCCTTAACTTGTTTCTCACTCGGCTTCAAAGCAAGGCTTGCCTCACAACACAGTGGCGATCGTTTATACTTATCAAGAGATACGGACCGTTCTTTCCTCTCTTTCGGCATGTTTTGGAACTAGTAACAAACAAAGTAACCTCCAGGAGGCTAAACCTGCAATAAGTAACCTTCTCATAAGCAACATCAAACTGAAAATTTGTAAATGCTAGTAACAAGCCTGAAAGAGGAATACAGTTCTTAAAAACCAAGATTAGCAAGAGATCTATATGATAAGCTTCAATAGTCATATATACAAATTGCAATCGCACAAAACCTGAGTTCATCGCCTAATCGGATTGAGAAACAGAAGCAAGATAAAAAGTCTAGTCAAGAGATTAACCTAAGCAACGAAAGTTTCAAACTTTGTCAAATCGGATCAGCTAATACTTCAATCAACGAAAAACCCAGATCAAAATGTATTCATAGAAGCAGAAAAAGTGAGAATCGTAAACGCAAATGTTGGAGAAACCCCTATAACGCGAAATGAAGAGAGAGTGAGAGATTCGTACAAGAAGAAGAAGATGAGATCACCGAAAGAGTCTTCGAGAGCTTTGTGGAGATGATCGAATTGATATAACCAATGGAGGAAACCCTAAATCGGGCTCCTCATTGAGAGAGCTAACGAGAAGAGACGAGGAGGATGAGGCGGCTACTTTACTTTACTTTTCTTTTTTCTTCAGAGATATATAAATAATTTAGGAAACTAATAAATAATTTTATTCGGTGTATAAATGTATTTAAGGAAACAAAAATGAAATTAGAAAGCCGATAAAAAAATGAAATTAGAATTTTTTTTTATTAAACTTGTATTTAATTATTATAAACTAATGTTACTTTATACAAAAAAAAAAATTTGAAAACATGTTAGTTAAATTTATTGTTAATTTAAAGCAAAGTGTGTGTAAATGTATTTTATCTATATCTTCAATTCAAAAGATTAGATTTTATTTATTTGTTTGGATTGTAAATTTGTAATTGTACAACTACAATCTATCTCTTCAATATCGGCTAACATAACAAACCGATCCGGTTCAACAGTTGGTATGGCAGGTTATGTGTAAACAGAGTTCAAACCGGTTTAATCATAATAGAGCTATCAGCTATGTATGTAGTTACTCTAGTCATTATATGTTTTTTAGGATTTATGTGGACATGGACATGGGCTTTTATAGAGCTATTATCATGATTGGGCTGAGAACAAATTTGTAAGTCTAACTTTCACACTATTTCATAAGAAAATTAAATCAGTGGACTAGTAGTACAACACCGAAAAGAAAGAAAAAAAAAACTCCTATTGGGTGAAAATATATAATGAACATAAATCGAATTTAAAAGAAATTCAAAATTAGTCCAGTTGGGTATAACCCGTATAACTAAAATTACTTATAGAAAATTTATATATCCTGAATATACAAAATAAACCCCAAAATGGAATTTTTAAAAAATGTTCCAAAGGAAAAATAGTCCGATTGAATGTTAAGAAATAATATTCTTATCAGTTTTAAATTAAGTGTGTTTTAGACAAATGTTTTATTGAAACTAAGTATCGTTTTATGAAAAAGAAAAAAATATATATATATGATTCAATATGACTTTTATAAAGAAATATCTCATTTGTCCCTATTTAAAAATAATATAATATAATATAAAATTACAATAGTCAAAAAAAAATTGTGAATGTTCGGAATTATACAATAGTCAATATGAAAGCCACGATATATTTGTGTGGAAAATTTTAATGTTTTAAGAAACAACTTAATTTCAAATGGATGGAATATATGTATTTATTGGCTTTAACTTTTTGTGTGGATTTTTCCTTTTTTTATAATTTAAGACTATGATTCTTTTATCTTCGGACAACCGATTTCCAAAAAGTGATACGTTTGAATGATTTTACTCTCTTTTTTCTTCATTCAAACGTATCACTTTTTTTTTGTTTAGCTATGTTTAATTAATCACATACTATATCTTATAATATCCACAATTTTATAGTTCCTTATATCTGAAATACTACAAAAGCATTTTGGAATCGCATAATAATAATGATGATGGGATCTTTGCATAATTCTGACACGAAGAGGAAGATGCGAAAGAAGGCAAGAAGAAGAGACGAAACCAAAGAGAGAAAGAAAGAGGAACAAAACAAACACAAAACGGCAAAGTGCAGTTAATGAAACGACACCCTTTTTCCAAACTCATCTCTAACATACAAACATCCAAAGGAACAATTTTGTGTTGTATTGAACAAAACCAAACGTAATCACTATTTGCTTACGTCACACTATCTTCAGATTTTCTCAAGAGACGCTTACATAATAAAATATGAAGTTTTCTTTGTTGGTATTTGTAATAATTATTTTGTAGTTAAATAACTATGAAATCTTAATTGACAATTCCTTTCACACAATGCTACTAGTTTTAATATACAGTCTATGCTCATAGCCATTTACGGTCTAATGTTTTAGACTTTAGTCATGTATGTCAAAAATGATAAACAAAAATTATTGAAAGGAATGGTGGCACGGTTTTTGTTTAGCATAAGATCCAATGATCCACATTCAAACCCATTAAATTCAAATTTTCTTGTATATATAACTGTACCAAGTCATTACATCAATAATGTTCCAAAGTAAACCTATTCTACATCATCTATATAAAGCTAACTCCAAAACGACAACAATTTGAAATTCATACCAAAAATGGGTAAGTACGTTGGTGGGTGGTGCATTTATTGATTTTTGAAAGTTCTGTTTTTCCCGTACGTCTAAAGAATCAATATATAAATTGTTTATATTTGTATATGTAATTTTAGATACAGAATCTAATTATAAAGCAATGTACAATGTAATAATTCTTGACAATTCCAGAACAAGAGACAAAACTATTTTAAATTAATTTTTATATATGCTCGTACAGCTTAAATAATATACTGTATATACACAGTTGTACACCAATAATAGTACTATACCACTATTTATCATAATTAGATATGTGAAAATATGTACTAGTAATGAAACGAAAAAAAAACTAAATTAATCAATTCTCTGATCTTGTCTTGTATTTATATATAACCATTCACGTGGGCCATTAAATTTGCATGAAAGCCACTCTTCTTCTCACAAAACAAAACTTCAATCTTTTGCTCTCTCTCTCTCAACTTCAGAAATAGTCATAGAAGATAGATCTAACCCAGAGAAGACAAGACAGAAAGAAGAGATATAAAATCGATGATTAGGGTTTAATCAAGAAGACGACTTTATGTTAGGGTTTAGGTTTGGGATATGACTCATGCTCGAGAATGGAGAAGCTCTTTGACTACTACACTTCTAATGGTGATCTTGCTTTCTTATATGCTCCATCTCTTCTGTGTATATTCACGGGTAGGGGCAATTCGGATATTTCCAGAAACTCCGGCTTCGGGTAAGAGACAAGAAGAAGATCTAATGAAGAAGTACTTCGGCGCCGGGAAATTTCCACCGGTGGATTCTTTTGTCGGTAAAGGGATCAGTGAGAGTAAAAGAATAGTACCAAGTTGTCCGGATCCTTTGCATAACTAGTAGAAGCAGTTTCTTGATGTGTTTTTTTTTTTTGGTTTATATTTTTCTTCTTGTTTATGTTAATGATCAACCAACTAGTGTATTTTACCCAAAATACCTACGTTTTTCTCGTTAATATAAGGGAAAAACGAGGGTATTTTGGAGATTTTAATCACTGATCTATAACCATTTCATATATATATATATATTTCATATTCCTTGAAATGTAGTTTATATTAATTTAATTCTGCATATAATTAAGAAGAGGATGAGTATGAACCCTAATAATTGTTCTTCATATTTTTAGACAAAGAGTCCAGATTTTTAATTAGAAAAATACTGATCGTTTCTTCTTGGTACTCGTCATTCTTGATGATAATACATTCATTAGCATCGAATCAAAATAATATATAATATCACTGATTAAAACTATGTTCCAAATTGTACGCACAACTCATAGATGGATATAGAGAGAGAGAGATGGTTTAACTTTTGGTATATCAGAATGTTTGTGTGATTTAATATGTTTTTGTATTTTTCACCAAACCGGGAGATTCTAAATATATTTAACTTCAATTGCATGGCCCAGGAAACAGAAAAACTCAAAGGAAAATTAACTTCAACAGTTAGATTACTTATGCACTTATTTGTAACAAAATTTAAAATTAAACCACCGCAAGAAAATTTGAAGAGCAAAATGAAAAATTGTGGATGGTGAGATTTTAAACCATCGTCGGATCAGTTGACTTTCTAGCAGGACTTGTGGTGTTGACCGTGGTTTGTATGTGTCTATATGAGTCAGTCATAAAAGGCTCTTTGCTTTTACCACTGACCAATCCAAAAGCTTTTCCCTTTTCCACAACCTAAAAGGCTCTAGAGTCAAATTTGTCTGATTAATAAATACTAAAAGTAGACCTGTTTATAATTTTGTACATAAATAAATATTTTGAAGTTTTATACTTTTTCAGATTTATTTTTATATGCTGCTCCATAATTCTAATGTAAATATTCAACCAAAAATTTATATCTTACATATTTATCTAAAATTTGAACTTAAAATAGTCACCGTTTAATGGTATAAGACATGAGCATATATTTGTGTAGGGCACTTTGTAAAATGGATAAAGGGAAACACAAAGGTTTACGTGTTAAATCATCATGGCACTAAATCTTATTCAATTTTTATTCATATTTTTGTCAAGCGATCACAGATACTTAAGCTTCTATGAACTGCTGATTAACTTAGGTTTTTTTTTTTGGTAAAAGATTAGTTTTTTTTGTTGTTGAAGGGTTTGATTAGCTTTGGTATATTATGGTTAAAAGAAGGATGTAATTTCCATTGGGATTTGCGAACTAGATGAAAAGTTAGTAACACGATACATCTGAGACTTTTTTTTCAAAACAGTCACGAAATGATAAAATACAATAAATGGTATGGACGGTAGTGTTTGGAATTATTCTTTTATACTTAAAATATATCTACTCCATTGTACCAATTCTTAATAAAATCAAACGTAGACAACTTGTAATCGATTACAATGACCAAATTAAAAGCTACATGGAAATAAGTAAAACTGAAATCCACATGACCTACTAAAAGCTTATGAAAATTTATGTCAAAAAATGAACGGTTTTTTCTTTTGTACGTTTTAGAATTCTTCTGAGAACTGATTTATGATGCATTGCAAAAAATATAGTATTGGTGATAAATTCGTGGTATTTTAAAATGAAATGTCTTTTAATGGTTTTAGATATTAAAAATACATAATGCAAATGCAAATTAGATTTGATATAAGATTTACCATTTCCTTAAAACATGGGTCAAAACAAGTTCTATGGATTCATTTTGTTATTGCCACTTGATTGTATTCTAGTAGTCAATTAGGAAGTCAAGCATTTACATATAAAAAATGTGAAGCTAATAAGTTTGTAGTATAAAAGTTTAAGAAAAAGAGGTCTCGAATTTGGGTGTTTTATGAGAGACAGAGTAACCAATGCGTGAAGCGCCACGTAGTATGCGGCGAAGGGGTTTTCATGTCTTCTCTTTGTCCCTTTCTGTTTGGATTTCAGAATCTCTTTGACTCTTTCTTTTTAGTCTTATTTTCACTTAATTAGTACATGTTTTCTTACTGTAATTTTTCTAGATGCTCATTTCTGAATTCTTATAATATCTTACAGTCGGGTTGTTCAAAAAAAAAAAAAAAAAGATTAAATTTTATATATGGATTTTAAAACAACTCGACTTCTAATTTGTTTTACATCATCATATTTTTTGTCTAATATAATAGTATCGACCTAATTGAATACATCGTACTCTGAAGACATATAATTAATGGTCGCACAGTAAATGTTTTGGAAGATATTAATTACTTCATATACAACAAATCAGTTAAACAAAGACTTCTAAATTCTAAACATATAAATTGATTAAATATAAATCTTCATAATCTCTTCCGTAGTTAATTTCAAAATTTATTTTTGGCGGTTGGAGATGAAGAAAGTATGCAATTTTTATTAGTATTAAGTTATTAACAAACAAATATTCAGTTAAATTACCATGTTATTTAAATAGTTATATTTAATTATATTTACATTTACAAAAATCACAGTTTTCATTTGTATACATAAATATAGTAGCTATGCATCA